>NC_139219.1:44490759-45040759 GCF_055691185.1 Crinia signifera
ATTCACAACTGTAACTCCCCAGCTGCCCCCACCCCATGCATTCACTACTATCCTCCGCTTTTACTTCGAACACATCACCGGATCGAATGATGTGAGTGATTCCTCATGGCCTGCGAATGGATGGTTGGGTTAAACATCCATTCGCCGTCATATGAGGTTGGGGCGGGGGGCACCGGCAAGCGGCGCCTGGGGGACTTGCCAACCAGAATAAGTCATTGTTTTCTTGTTTTTTGCTCATTTAGGTATTCTGTTATGAGCCGCAAAACCATTGTAGAGCCATATAATAACAATAATAATAATAATAAAAAACGCCTTGAGTCCTATTAGAGAAAGAGCACTATATAAATAAAATGATTATTAATTAATATAATTAATAAGTATAATAGGATTTCATGAGCATAATCTATATTTGCTGTCAAACCATGATGCAGAAATGAGCAATTACGTTTTGAATGCATCATTAAAAATAAATGGTGGTAAAGTTTGGTCTACTAGATATATAACAGTTGTTCTGAAAAATTAGGGTTATTTCTTATTACCAAGTTTCATAAAGAAAAAAAAAAGGACAAAGTACATGCCAGCCATTACTGCCCTTAGAGTAGAGGAATTAGCGTGTGTCTGAGAGTGTGCCCGTAGATGGTTTTCTGGAATCCTTACAAAATATATAAACTTCCAGGCTCACATCTGATGGTGTACAGCGTATACACAGGGCAACAAAGAGGCATGAATAGAGGCCAGAAGTATGAAGAGAGCTTGAAAAGATGACTGGAGCTGCTGGCAGCCTCTCAGATACAATAATATTGTTGATCAGAAATTCAGTGAACAGGATAAGCCCATATAGGATACAGCTGTGTGTGTCTTGTGGACCACAAAAATCATAAAGGAAAGATAGAACTGAAATAACCCTGATGTAATTAGCTCAATTCCTGATTAAGGCACTATCCCGAGTTTTATGTTCTTTTTTTTTCCAACACTACAAATGCATATTGGTAGGTTAATTAGCCTCTGACAATAGATTGTAAGCTCCACGGCACCATGGAGGTATATACATGACTAGTAAGCACGCTCTAAGCAAAAGCTTCGAATGCTAGTCTGCTACCTTCTGTGTTTGTGCATGAGTGAGAAAGAGATGTAGTTTCACTCTCTGCCAGCAGATGGCAGTGTTTTGGAGACTCACGGACACTAGACATATATATATATATATATATATATATATATATATATATATATATATATATATATATATATAGATGATATTCTCTTTAAATTGCACATAATATGTTTGTTATATAAATAACAACAGAAATGAATGAAAAACAATTAATGGGATGTATTGTTCCACAGCAGTTGGAGTACCGGAGGCTGGCGGTGTTTGCTGGCAGTTGTAATTCCACATAACTTGGCGAGTCAAAGGTCTAGTATCCTGGCTCGTAATTTGTAGCTTCAAATAGATGGAATAAGAATACATGTGTATATTGCTAATTCAAATGTGTCATTGCGATGAATGTTTCTAAACTCTATGGGGGGTACTCGACCGATATTTCTGCCCGGCGGAAATTGGGCGTCAGTATACAATCCATTTTTCCTATGCAGATTGAATTGGCATTGTTGAAAACGGACACTGGGTTGTAGAATCTACGGCCATTTTTCGACTATTGGCGGCTGTTTTCGCAGATGCACCGACTTTCCAACTGTCTGAATCTTTTCCAATCGAGCGAACAATGAACAGGTCAAATGTAAATTCGACCTATTCTTGTTGAAAGTGGGCCGATATTTCCGCTTGGCAGAAAAATCATCCGTGATTGAATACCCCCTATAATGTAGTATTTAAGGGTAGCAGCATTGTTGCAGTTATTGCAAGCTCTTCCTTCTCTTCAGGGGAACTATGTTTTTCTGAATGCTTATCGGACAATTATGGTAATGCCAACATACTTCCATGGGGCTAATTAAACTCTCTGCGATGTGCCACCATGATGCCCGGCTATCCACTTCTCAGCTGTTTCATCCAAGGTGCACAATTTGCCATCCAGGTAAGGCACATTCATTTTCATGGGGTGTGAATGAAAGCTGGCCATGCTAGTAGGATGTCCTGCATCTCTGTGCTAATGCCACATTGTACTGAGATGCCTACTGGCCACTGCACAAATCTGCACAGAGATGCACCATCACACATAAGGTGTAATATTAGAACAACTCTGTGGTTGCTCAGAATGTCTGTCAGAACATGGCCACTGTTGCTCCTGACATCGTTCATCACTGTTGGCCATGGATTTCCCTGCACTTTCAGTATGCCTCTACTAACCGTAAACTTCGGGACTCATGCGCATGTGCTTGAGTCTACCTCAGAATCAAACCGTTGAGCCAGAGAATATAAAGTATATGATGCTAAAGTACATGGGTCACAGGGTAGGATGGGGAAGTAAAGTGTCTTTTTCAAAGTGGGTAATCACATGGATTTTTTTGCTACTGATGATATGTGTGGAGGAACTACAGTAGATTAATATATTTTAAGACCCCTAGAATGTCTATTGCCATTGGTGGGGTATGAAGTTATTTTATAATGGGGACCTAATTACATTCTTGCAGTGCAAACCCCCCCCTAACCCCCAAGAAATTATTTTATTTTAAATAACATTTTTGAATATATTATTAAAAATATATTTTTTTAACTTTAGTAAGTAATAAAACATCTCTGACAATTTTTTAGAAGCTTTGTGGGGGGAAAAATACAGTTAAGTGATTTAAAACTCTTTGCTGACAAGGCCAAGTCAGGCTCGTCCTTCACATGTACTGTATTATAAGACTGCAGACAATAAGGTCTACTCAATCTGGCTTGCAGATGCTTTTGGAAATTAAGGAACCCCTTAGGGCCTATTGTCTTGTGTTCTTGGGGCTCTTTTACGTTTGGAAGAAAAAATCTCTTTTAAATGTTAGAAACTATCAAATATATCAAGAGTTTTAAGAAGGTGCAAGAGAGATACCTTTTTTAAAGGAAGATAAGTATTAGAACACAAGGACATGCACTGAAACTGGAGTGGGGGATATTCAGGGAAACTTGAGAAAAAAATGCTTCACAGGATGGGTAGTGGACAAGTGGAATAGTCTTCCATCGGAGGTGGTAAAGGCGGAGACAGTAGAGCAATATAAACATGCATATGAATATCCTTACAAAGAAATGAGATACGAATAGGTAACAAGGTACCCTTGTTGAGGTAAAAATATAGTTGAAAAAGGGGCAGACTAGATGGCCAAGTGTTTCTTCTCGGTCATCAAATTCTATGGTTCTATATTTCAAAACGATGTTTCCCCTTTGCCACTAATATCTGGTAATCATCCAGCATACAGTACCTCCCTATGTGATCCATTCCAAGGACAACATGTTCTGTTCCTAGACTTCCCTCTGTGGTGAAACACATTTCTTATGAATGGATTAGTTCAACACAGATGAGAACCGTCGTAAATTAAGAGGGAAGTCAGGGAACAGAGCATTTTTAACTGACTGGAGGTATGATCTAGTTCTGTGGATTTTTTCCCCATAGATCTGGGAAGTGACATTGGGGCAGATGTATGAAGCAGTGATAAGGGAGCAGAGGTGTGCCAGATTAGAATTTTATAGTATGCAAATTATAGATTATTGTTATCATTTATTAATATGGCTTCAAAAGGGTTACGCAGAGCCTAACCATACATTAAAAAAAAAATTAATGAATTACAGTACAAGACCATTTAGGAAAAGTACATGGAAGACCGTTGCATCAGGGGACAGGACACTGAAGTAATGGCATATATATGTAGAGTGGTAATTCCAGACATAAGCAGTACAACAGCCAAAATCTTGGAGGTGGGACTGGGCGGAAGTAACCAGTTAGCAGGAGACGCGGCGTGCATTTGTGGAGTGAAAAGAGCAGAAGGGAGTGTAAAGGGAGATAAGGTCAGGTATGTACATGGGAGAGGAATTGGTGATTACTTCAGTGCTGATTGGTTGCCATGGGCAACTTCTCCACAGGCTCACTTCTTCCTTATCACTGCTTCATACATCTGCCCCAATGTGCCTTTTTCCCCCCATTAAATACTGCTCACAAATGTGGGCACCTTTGTTTTGAAGAGGAGAGTCTCCACTTTCAGAGGATCTTCTTGTTGTTATGCTTTATACGCATGCTGTGATTCAGGCTAATGGCCAATTTTGTCTATCCGATCTGATTTTGGCTAATTGACACTATGGGGGAAATTTACTAAAGAAAATTTGTAAAAAATAGGTGTATTTGTATTCAGAAATTCACTTATTTTTGACATTTACTATCCCGAAAATACGGCAATTCGTATTCGTATTGATAGCACATCATTACGAATATGAATTGCCGTATTTTCGGCATAGTAAAGGTAAAAAATAAGTGTATTTCTGGATACAAATACACCTTTTTTTATTACAAATTTCCTTTAGTAAATTTCCCCCTATCTTGCTATTTGGCCGTGTGTACACAGCTTTAGTTATTAGGCCTGATTCATGTTTGAAAATAAAACAAAAAAGCAAGCAACTGACCATGTTGCTTTGCAGGTAGGGAAGAAAGATTTATATTTGGGTGGTGTATGGTCAAGCTGAAATCTAAATTGCAGTCTAAATATATTATATAACTACATGCTAAAGCAGTCAATTTTCTTTTACCCTGCACAAAAAATATAAATGTATCTGCCCCCCTTGCATAAGTGCTCTAAATCCACATCTTGCCCTATAACACGTCAAATAAAAAAGGGCTACTCTCATTTTATGCAGTAGTCTTTGTAGGGCTGCAATATTATAGTCCTACACATGGTGATCATGTTTGCAAATTTGCAAAAGAAAATTATTTTCTTATGTTTGTTTCTTACAATCCTGCTGGTTTCCATTTCGGAACAGTGAATTCAATCCAACCACAATTGTGTTTTCTTTCCATTTACTTGTGTTACATTTTTTTTGCCCATTTTGGTAACATTTTATTCAACTTGTTAGAAAGGCACAAAAAAAAACACTTACAATATTTTCCTGAAGCCTTTTAAACTATTTTACTTTTTTTTACATCAGGCAGAATTGCTGAAGACTAGCTGTTTACCGCAAAGTCTTCTGAGGGGAAAAAAAAACATTATTTATGTGTATACTCCATACAAAAATCCGTGATATTCATAGAGTACAAATTACAAAAATTGGTCTCCGCTTATGGGTTAAAAAAAAACTTTCAGCAGTGAAGAGGTTAATTTAAGTACTAAATAATAACAAAGTGTAAACCATAGCAACCAAACCTATTCCGCTGTTTACTATTTCAGTTGAGAATTTTCAATTCTGGTAGTTACGGGTTACGGCGCTCGTTTATTTTTACTGGTGAGCACTATGCGGCGACATTTATTTGACACAGGCTTTTAAGAAAAAAAAAGACTGCAGCTCCCTGGAGGTTACACATTGGGATTTAAATAATGCTTCATGATGTTTGCTCAGTTTTATTTTATGCTAAATACTTTTATTTGCAGAATATTTGACATGGATAGCCTATCCCGAAAAGATATCATTTTCAGTTTAAAAGCCAGGCAACACATTCTTAATTAGTACCCTATGAAGCTAAAAATTAAATCACAACCAGGGAATAGTTGTCATGCAAACAGAGTCCTCAATTATACGAAGGATTCAAGTTCCTGTGGTGCTAATGTAAAAAAAAAAAATCTTTTACTCTTAGTGATAGCTCATTTTCCTCTAAATATATGTAAAATAAATAACTGCGTTTCGGCTGAATATAACAGTAAAGACTTTGCTACTTGCCGGTAGAAAATAATTTACTGCTCTTAGATTGAATTGGCTTAGTTGGAGACTAAATGTAAGTCAGGTGAAAAATATATATTTTTGGAAAGTAGCTGGGTTATGAATATTAAATCGAAGCCCATGGCTTCACAGAGAGGAAATTATGTGAAACTGAAATATTCCAATATGTTTTTATTTTTATAGGTTTGTAATAACCGCTACATATTCTATCTGTTGCCTAAATTCATAATAGTGAATCAATGAAAGCACAAACAATTAGTGTACTAGGAACCAGTGACATCACAGAGAAATACTTCACGTGACAAGGATCATAAACACGGGGACTCAGATGAAGACTTTTGGGGTGTGATTTAATAGAATGAGAGATTCAGAAAGTGAGAGATTTGGTAAGAAATCTCCACTTTTTTTAAAGCGGCAATCATTTACACTGCAAAAGCAGACTAGTTTTGCAGTGTAAATCATTGCCGCTTTAAAAAAGTGGAGATTTCTCACCAAATCTCTCACTTTCTGAATCTCTCATCCTATTAAATCTCACCCTTGGTGTTTATTTTGTACAGCAAGTCACAGCATAGCAGGTTCAATCCATATGCAGTCGGTATTACAGGCAGTAGCATACAGGCAGACTTAGCATAGCACACTCTTGAAAGGCTCCAAAGGTCCCTATGATAAAACACCCCCGGTCTATCACTTGGGTAGCTTTTCCACCATCAAGAGCAAGGTGACTCTGCCCTGGAAACCCTTATATCAGGAAATCCCAGGTGCTGCTGTTTACACACCTGGGATTCTGCTCCTGCTTCCAAAAGCTGGTCTGGATCCTCCACATTACTTTCATGTAGGGGAATGCTGAGTCTGCCACATTCAGTATGTGTTTCTACAAAATATTATTCATGATGTTGATTATTATGTTATTGAATTTTCTTGGTTTCATAAAATGATGGACCTTTTTCTTAATGACTGGGGGGGGGGCAGTTAATGATCATCTATTATATTATACTATTATATTATACTATAGCTGGGGTAGCCAACCCTAGTCCTCGAGAGCTACCAACAGTGCATGTTTTGCAGGTCTCCTCACAGAATCACAAGTGAGCTAATTAGCTCCATCTGTGTATCTTTTAAAATGTGTCAGTGATTAATGAGTGCAGCTGTGCAGCAGCTAGGTTGTCTGGAAAATGTGAACTGTTGGTAGCTCTCGAGGGCTAGGGTTGGCTACCACTGTACTATAGCCACTATCCTCAGCTGTGGCAGCTACTGTAATCAGACCATGTAACCATAGTATGTTTAGTTGGTCTTATTCAAAATTGATGTCGATCTTCTTTGAGATGCGCATGTGTAGATCTGTTTCTTCAAAGTTATCTTTTGTGTCCTATAACCTAAGTATGGTTGATATGCTGCTGGCATTTCAGAGCAGCAATGAAGAGTTTTTGAAGGTGTTCTCACAAGGGTAAATCTACCATAGGTGCAAGGGTTGCATCTGCTATGGGGCTTAGAGCTGAACGGGCCCCATCTTTACTATGTAAGTTATGTATGCTATATACTTTTGTCACCATTGTGAGGAGAAAAGTTGGAGGATATATCTCTTGGGGCGCAAATTATAATACAAATAGTGAAAAAATTCATAAAAATTTACAGTCCTTATGGTGTTAGTGAAATGTCCTCTTCAATAATATGTTCCGTGATTAACCAGCGTCTTGATGGTGATTTCTCTCACAGCAAGGTGTGTGTGTGTGTGTGTGTGTGTGTATATATATATATATATATATATATATATAGAAAGGCTTGCAATGCCCGGCACTCAATGTAGAGAAAAGCAGCTTGGAAAGGTGCACTGTCTCCCTTCAGGGATAGGTATGGATACAGTGTGCACAGGCACTCTCTCAATATCAACTGGTTCAAAATAAATGAATGACGCTACAACGGTAGGTACTGTCAACGTTTCGAGTACTTAGACTCTTTATCAAGACATAAAGCAAAAGAAGACATGAGACTTACATTTATAGCAGTGATCACACGCCCCCCTCTCTCCTGTCTGACGGGCCAGACAAGCGCATCGGCGCCTGTATGACGTCATGGGAACCCCGTGGGGCGCACACGCTGGGAGCTGCAGAGTGCATTGGTGTTTGTATCTGTGATCACTGCTATAAATGTAAGTCTCATGTCTTCTTTTGCTTTATGTCTTGATAAAGAGTCTAAGTACTCGAAACGTTGACAGTACCTACCGTTGTAGCGTCATTCATTTATTTTGAACCAGTTGATATTGAGAGAGTGCCTGTGCACACTGTATCCATATGTATATATATATATATATATATATATATATATATATATATATATATATATATATAAAATGAAATGTGAATATGTGAATCAAAAGTTATTCTGTGTAGTTAGGATAAGTGGGCGTACCCGACTCACTCTTAATGGAGGTTTTTTCAAACATGTAAAGGTACCTTTTCATCCAAGACGAGAGAAGATCCATCTGAATCCCGCTGTACTCCAGATTTGTGATGTCCTCCAGCATGTGCGGTGATAAAGAAAAAAAGGAAAGACAACAATGTGTAGCTTTGTACTTAAAGGGTAGAGATTATTTTAGAGAATGAGGATAAAGTTTAAGATGGCATGCCTTACTCACTTTTAGCTATAAAGTAGTAGGATTCTTTCATAAAAAAATTGAGAAAAAAAACTCTAGATGGGCGTACCCCCAACTCACTGTATATCGGGGTTTAAAGACATATATACCGGCTCCTTTTTAGGGGAAACTTTTTTGGGGAGCCTCAAGGTTCCCTGAAAAAGAAACCGCTATATGTCTATACACCCCGATATACAGTGAGTATATTATTTTTATTTATCTATACTGTATGTCTTTAAATAATTGTTTAGGATTAATTGGTATTAAATAAATTTGAAATCTGTCGAAATATAAATAAAACGAACAGATACTACACTCAAAATGGAAATAACCATTCATTTTATTCGAAGTGAGCTAGTGAACTTTTCAAAATAACTTTTCACTGAGTGATCAAATGAGCACAGCTCTTTGTAGTGAGTCACTTTGCTGATCTCTAGTGAGTTTTAAAGTTTATGCTCATTTTGGCAGAAGCACTGTGATGTAATCATGGTACACAAAAGTTACAGTTAAAACATTATCAGCAAAGAGGACTCCAAAATGATGTTTTAAAAACTCCAGGCATGTCCAAACTATGGCCCTCCACCTGTTGTGAAACTACAAGTCACATCATGCCTTGCCACAGTTTTGCTATTAGGGAATGCTAAAACTATGGCAAGGCATGCTGGGATATGTAGTTTCACCACAGCTGGAAGGTCATAATTTGGACATGCCTGTTTTAAACCAATGGTAAATTCTGAAGCAATGTCTAAAGGGCCCCACACACAGCACAATTTTCAGGCATTTTCTGAGCGATTTTACTAAATCGCTCAGAAAATGCCTGAAATTGCATGTAAATCGCTGTGTATATAGCCCACACAGCGATTTATATGCGCGCACCCGCCGTTCTGAATCTGTCAAAGATTCAGAATGGACGGGCTGTACAATTCAAAGCAGTCGCTCAGAAAGCTCCTGCTCATCTCCCGCATGTGTGGCCGCGGGCAGATGAGCAGGGCTGTTCTGAGCGGCTGAAGCCCCGCTGAACGCCGCCACTGCACCTGAGAGGACAGTGGACACCGGAGTCCGGACACCACCGCCGCCGCTGATCCCGATGACAGGCACCACCGGAGACCACCGCCGAGCCGATGACGTCACACCGCCAGAGACAGCCGTCCCTCCTGATGACGCTGCGGGACAGAGAGGCCGCGATGCTGGACTCCAGAGTAGGTAAGTATATATATTTTTTTCCCACTGTGCCACCAATGTTTGGGGGGCGAATATCACTATACCACCAACGTAATTTCTTTTCATATCTCCATCCTGGGGTGGGGGACTCATTCATATCTCCACCAATATATACCACCTTTACTTTACTTATATATATATATATATATATATATATATATATATATATATGTGTATATATATATATATATGTGTGTGTATATATATATATATATATGTGTGTGTATATACATACAGTGCAGTTTGATGGCATGTGCGGCTGTGACAGTCGTGACAGATTTGAAATCTCCCATGCTGAATCTCCCAGTTTGAATCTCTGACACAAATCTCTCTGTATGTGGCTCATTGTCTGAAATGAGCCACAAGAGTGAAATCTCTTGTGCTGAATCTCCCGTTATGTATCTCTGGCACACATCTCTGCGTATGTAGGGCCCTTAAGACCCTTTTTTGGCCACCATTTAACTAGGTGCCTTTTAAGTGACAAACAATGGACTATTTAATTTCCTAAGGTCAGTCCCATCTCCTGATTGTGCTGCCAGTGGTAGTAACTACTTCTAGTGCAAGGGAGATACTTCAGGCATAGAAGTGCAGGACCCATCTACTTCTAGGCGGGAAATAGCATGGGTTTGAGGGACAGTACTGATTGGATTGGGGATGGGCTATGTGGCATGCAGTATGGCAGGTCTCTTTACTAGTAGGTAGGTGATGTATGTGGGTGTGTGTATAGTGGCAGTTTCAGCAAGGATGGTGTTGCTGAGCAGCTGATTCAGAATCTGCCCACACAAAGAAGAAAAACGGTGTGTTGACCATACCAAGAGTCTGCCCTGGCAAGACCATGCTTAGGTGAGGCTGGAACAGTTAGACAGTCCAAATGGTACTGTAGTCAAAGCCCAGGGTGCCTGAAGGCCAGTGTGGGCTAGGATGCTGAGGAAGGGAGAAATAGAACACTTTAAGACTGTATTTGAGAAGCAGTGGCAGCTGGAGAATAGCAGAGGTAGTGCCAATATTCAAAAAAGGAAAAAAGGAAGATCCCGCTAATTACAGACCCGTTAGTTTAACATCAATTGTGGGTAAACTATTTGAAGGATTTTTAAGGGATGGTATCCAGGAATATTTAGATAATCACCGTCTACTCAGTACTAACCAACATGGGTTCGTGAAAAATCGTTCATGCCAAACTAATCTACTAGGGTTCTATGAAGAGGTTAGCAAAAACCTCGATAATGGAAATGCTGTAGATGTGATTTTCCTAGATTTCGCTAAAGCATTTGATACTGTCCCACACAAGAGATTGATTAATAAAATGGAGAACCTAGGATTGGGTGAAAATATCTGCAGATGGGTAGGGAATTGGCTATGTAATAGAGAACAAAGAGTGGTTGTGAATGGTGCCGTATCAGATATGATACCGGTACTAAGTGGAGTGCCCCAGGGCTCGGTTTTGGGGCCCATTTTGTTTAACATTTTTATTAACGATATTGGGATAGGGTTACTACTCAGCAATGTATCCATCTTTGCGGACGATACAAAACTTAGCAAAGTCATCAAATCACCAAAAGATGTCACCATGCTTCAAAATGATCTTGCAATTCTAGATGAGTGGGCTAAAAAATGGAAGATGAGGTTCAATGTAGATAAATGTAAGGTTATGCACCTTGGGAGACACAACCAGTGTGCAAGTTACAACCTTAGCGGAGAGGAACTGGGTAATTCCATACTTGAAAAGGATCTAGGAGTCCAAATAGACAGCAATCTAGGATGTAGTGCCCATTGTAATGTAGCTACAAAAAAGGCCAACAAAATTCTGGCATGTATTAAGAGGGGAATGGAAACTAGGGACTCAAGGGTAATTATGCCACTATATAAAGCATTGGTGCGACCTCACCTAGAGTACGGAGTACAGTTCTGGGCCCCACACTATAAAAAGGACATCATAGAATTAGAAAAAGTCCAAAGGCGAGCAACAAAGCTTATTAGGGGAATGGAGAATTTAAGCTACGGGGAGAGATTAAGCAATTTGGGACTATTTACATTAGAAAAGAGACGTTTAAGGGGGGACATGCTCAACATGTACAAGTATATCAAGGGCCAATATAAGGAACTGTCACACACCCTATTTTCTACTAGAAAGGAATCTAGGACGCGAGGGCATGAGTATAGATTAGAAGAAAAAAGATTTCATTCAGCTAGTAGAAAGAATTTCTTTACGGTCAGAACAGTCAAACTCTGGAACTCTCTTCCCAGAGAGGTGGTAACGGCAGGCTCATTAAATGCGTTCAAGGCAAAGTTGGACAAACATTTACTGGAGAAAAACATCCATGGGTACAAATAAGAAATATAATTTGTCTGTAAAATAGCAGAACCTACCAAATCAGCAATGGATATCTATACCAGGTTGAACTAGATGGACGCAAGTCTTTTTTCAGCCTTACCTACTATGTAACTATGTAAGCTAGGCCAAAGCCAGTGGATATACCTGTAAGATGCATGGAAGACTTGGCACGCAAACTAGTTGACAGGATTGTAAAGGTTCAAACACTGAGTTAGTGCCCTACATGGGGACTAGTCTGTTTTTGAGTTACTTATGCAAACAACAGCAAAGTATTTATTTTTATTTGCTGAAATTTGAAGAGCTGAGTGTGGACCCTTATTAGGCACCTAGACACTGCAACACTGACCAATCTACTGTACTTATTAATCAGGATTGCCCAGAACTATATTAATTAATCATAGGGTCCAATCTGAGTGTCAGGTATTATGGGAGATCACGCATCATGTAACTGTTATTAACATTAGTAATAGTATATGGAAGATGTTTTCATGGGCTGTATGTTTGGTACGGTATGTATCAGTTTGGGACTAGCTTGTAGGGCTTCGGTCTGGAATGGTGGAGTAGAGATGCCTGACAAAGGTGCTTTTTGATTCTTGGATATATTCGACTGAAGGTTTCCAAATTCAGCTGCATGTCTCAAATTTTTAAACAATAACAATTTGACAAAGTCAAACAAGTGGCCAAATTGAATCCCATATATGAAAACCTGATACAACATGCAGAGTTAAATTTGGAATTTTGGGGAAAATGTCATACTACTAAACAAGAATGGCAATCCTCTAGCTGCACAAACACCTTAGCATCCAGTAATAAGCTAAAATATTTATTTCATAAAAATATTATTCCAAGAACTTATTTCAGCATAAACGCAGAGTTCATATCAGGACCTTCTGAAGACTGTGTTGCGAGCATGCACATTTGAACTCCACAAGTTCTTTTCTGATTTGATATTTCTGAGCATCTCTTCTTGGTGAATGAGGTTGATTCAACTAAATAGTGAATTATTTGCAGCTGTATGTTGCATAAAGATAAATCTACGGCTCTTGGACCAGTCATGGTATTTTTGCAACCAGCACTGGGCTCCACTAGTTGTTAAGGTAATGCCACAGCCTTGGTACACATTTTTATTGGTTCCTGCAGCCATGGCATTACCTCCCAACTAGTCAAACCTGTGGGATTACTCTCATCCCCCAGGGTACCCAAGGTCCATGGCTGAAGTTCAGGGCTGCGCTTGCCACGCTCCGGGCTCGGTGGCTCGCTACGCTCGCCACACTTTCTATTCTCAACTCCACGATGACGTGGATAGTGGGGGTATGAAAAGGTCGGAGGACGCGTACCGGCGGCGCTCGCCACGCTTCGGGTTGACGTTGATCCTGGGGTGGCGTTAACAATTGTAGGGGCCATTTCACACTTCAGGGTGGCTATTTGGGGTCTGTGGGCCATTTAACATTGTTCCCTATGTGAAATCGGGTCAATTGGGCCATTTAACATTGTTCCCTATGTAAAATCGCGGTAATCGTGTCGTTCGCATCACATGCGATTTTTTTCTGTGCGATGCCTAGGATCAAAATCCGGAGCGCCGTTCTAGGTAACAAGTACCCAAATATCTAAAGACACTACACATACACACCTTGAAAGTAAAAGGTTATTAAACTTACATATATGTACAGTATATTCACCTACATTCCCACGTCAAACTTTGCTCCTCTTTGTATAGTTGTTATCCATAGGGGTACCTGTAAAAAGTCTCAACTAATCCAGTGTAGATCGGTCCTTTTCTTTCCATGTAGTCATTCGCTGGGTTAAAAATAAAAAAAGTGTACTTCCCGATCCATAGGAACTGAAGAGTCCCCATGTATACACATGGCTTCTTTACCCCTGACTGCCGTGCCTTCCAGTGAATTTGTCACTTTGAGTCCCTGAAGCCAATTAGGGAGCTCACGCGATTTTAGGGGGAGAAATCCCCATAGAAAGGATCTGTAGGTACTTTGTGGTTTGTGGTAAGCCACACGATCAATTAGGACAAGTATGTGGTCCACTGACAGGATATAATATAATATAAGTCATTCTAATGCTCTGATCGGTATTGGATGTCTTTAGGACCAATCACCAATAGATACTCCCAGGCATGTAAATTAAACACACACATAAAAAATCCTTATAGTATAGTAAATTGATGCATTAAATATTCACTAGAGAAAATGGTCAAAAGCCCCAAAGTCTGTTCTTGCTCATGACAAGGGAAAGGCGTGTATGATCAGATTCGAATGACTATGAATCAGATTTGATATCCTGTCAGTGGAGTGTGGTATTTGATATATATTGTTAATATTCTTCTTCCAGCAGATTTGATAAAGTAGAAATTCTCATTTTCTGATTTTTTTCGCAGTGAAGACCATTGTTCTTTTTATTGTATATAGTACATGGCAATAATCTAGTTAATTTGTATATACAGTAGTATATATCCCGGGTCACGACCATCGATCTGTCCCCACAGCTGTGACCCTGGCCCTCTTTGCTCGATAGCATATTGCCAGGCAGGATTAAATGTCACGCTTGACGATCGGCAAAAAGGAGGCATGTCAGCGTAAATGGCTGTGGATTGTCGAGAATCGGCCGTGATCGTGACAATACACAGCTGTAATCTACAAAGTGGTCCCGACAGCTGTTAAGGTCGGGCCCGTTCTGCCGATCTGCCTCTTCAATGAGACAAGACAGCATTGAATAGGCAACCGCCGCTATTTCCCCGTCATAAATAGCGGCGGTGATAGAATACCCCCTCAATGTTTTAACAACAGCATTTGTTTTTGCAGGGTCTTTGCATAAAGGGCACAAATGTGGCATGCCATGGCTTTCTGTGGGCAAAATGTTGACAGCCATTACAGCAAAAAGTCTTTTATCTCTCTGCTCCGGAGCAAAGGTTCTTGACTCTTGTAATATACTGTAAGATTATATACACTACATGTATATAGGGAATCGCATTTTTTCATGATCAATCTGCCAAATGTTTAGGAACAGTACTCATTAATTTCATTCTGATTTTGTCATCAGTTGGAGAAAGAAAAAAATAGCATTTTTTTATTTTTTTTACCCTGAACATTACCACTGTTTTCTGCATACCAAAACAAGTCATTTCAATGTGACATTATTACACCAGGTGGCCTCTTAAGAGTCAGCTCAATGTGATTTCAAATGATAGGTTAGAATGCATAAAGGAAATTAAAATAGTATCATACTTCTGATTTAAAAGCCAGTTAATTGCAAGGGCTTGTTAATAAACAGTAGAAAAAAAAAATAAGTGATGGCAATGTCATACATACTGCACAGTTTATAAATAAACCATGGAAATGGAAGTCAAACGTGATGTAGTGCATTTAAACTAAATTAAAATGTGCAGTTCTATTAAAAGGCTAAATAGTATATTGCTGCAAGATTAGAGTGATACACAATATCTCAGCATTCATGAGCAACTATAGGGATTGATCACTAAGCATTTCATAATGTACTTAGTATATAAAAGAGTCACACTATATAATAGAATCACAAACTAATTATATTCTTCCAGACAGAAAATATTGATCTTTCTTTGTCAATGACAATTAATAGTGTTTCACCACCAACTACGTCACACACACACACATATATAACTCATGCACACACATATAACAAGAGAGTGTCAGTTATTCAATATGTTTTGGTAAAATTAAACGTGACTTAAATATGTTTTGGTAAACCGTTAAAATGACAAAAATTGTGTCAGTGTTCAAAAATACAGTATATAGATCTAAATGCCTACAGTTCTTGAAGTGGGGTAATAAATGGCTAGGTCCAAGTATGGGATCCAGAAGAACAGCAACATCGGTGGAAGATGTGTCCCGCTGGGGACTTCTTTGATCGGCTTAAGCTGCAGGACCCGCTCACTGGCAGCCAGTTAAATGCAGCCTCAGCGAGTTTCTGATTGGCTGTCGGTCTATAAACTGAGATTGACTCTAGGGTGGTACCAAATTCAATAGACTTCCACTGCTTCTTGTGATTAGCCGCTGGTCTGCATGTCATAATTGGCTTGCGGCCTATTCCAAAATTAACAACAAGATCATGCTCTGTCCCAGCGTCAATCAGAGATGTTTCCCTGCTGAGAGAGAGGAGGTGGAGTGTTTAAGAGAGGGAATTGGGGACAGAGGCCCAGGAGGTAAGAGAGGGAAGAAAGCTGTGAGAGGTGCAGGGGTTCAGATGGAAACTGACGGAAAGGCTAGCGGGACTGCAGAGGAGTAAGTAAACGAAAGATAGACTGAGGTGATCACACACAAAGTAGAGCTTGTGGGGAGAAAGAAGGTTGAAGGGTGGTTCAATTCCAATTTCCATACACTTTCCCCCCCCCCCGCTTCTATATTTCCACTGTAAGCACTGTATAGATACATACATAAATAATATGTCCTCATACCTGATATAGAAGCATTCATAGCTTACCTGAGTATCTTGAAGACAATTCATTATGACAAGGGGTATTCAATTAACCACAGTGAATTACTGCAGCTAATGACTTCACTAGGGGCTATCCAATTAGCCCCAAATATTCTTGATTTATCGGTTATATGTTCCTTATGCCTCAATAACCAGCTCTCAGCCAAAATAACACATGGATCTGGATTCTTTTCCCAGATACTATGTGAAATTGCACTGAAGTGGAATATTTTTCGTCCAAAAAAGGAACATAATTAAATAGACTGATAATGAATATCTGTCGAAAATCATGGTAATGTGCAATACTTTGGGGGTAGGCATTAAGAAGGGAGCATTAGGCACTAAAGGGAGGTTTGCTTTAGGATGCGGGGTGAGATTTTGGGGGACAGGGGGAGAGAGATACTTACCAATGAGGTGTTAAGATCCTCAGCATTGGGATGCCATTGTCTGACGCATCCTAAGCTCCGGGTTCCAATACCCACCCCCTGTATGTACAGTATGTAATATATATATATATATATATATATATATATATATATATATGCACAATACATACATCTGTGGTAGACAAATAAATTGATTTGAGCAACTAATCCTTTGGACTCCCTTTCCATGCTAACATGACACATTGATGTTGTACAGTTTCTATGTGTCTTTCTACAACATTCAACTTTCTTCATTGGTGTAAACCTACCTAAGCTGTGTCACCATTAGAGGAGGTCACCTGTTCGAGTGATAGCATAGGTTACCTTGTTGGGACTATTGGTGGTACTTGCTCATCTTTGCACCCACAGCTAACGCCAGTTACGTTAGCCGCTTTCAGAATCGCATCATCATCCCTGTTCTGACTCAATAACCAGGCTGTAAATGTAAGGGCCTTTAAGACAGTTCATCTGTGTATGTCTATAGTGAACCAGTACTTACACTAGGAGACTTTGTCAGACAGTGTCAACTCAACTGAAGAGGCATGTGTGAAGAATCCAGATGAGGGTTTATTTCAAGCTGATATTCTTGTAATAATGCACAAAAACAGTAGGTGAAAAGATAATAATTTGCCAGAGCTCAACAGGAATAAACTGAAGGTTAAAATGGCAGACACACAATGAGATAGAGATGGGAAGAAGGCAGGGCTAATGACATCAGAGCCCTACAGGAACCAGGAAGGACAATTTTCACAAGATGCAAAGCTTAGCAATAATAACATGACAGTAACTGAACAGCATATGAAGACACATACTTTGTGAGACATGACACTCCCCGTCTGAAATCTTTAGATTTCACGATAATTCAAACATAATAATAAAGTCATTTGATGAAGTACAGAATTGAACTTGAGACCTGTAAAACAAAGAGAACCTGCAACAATAACAGATAATGATAAGAAAACATTTAGTCTAAATCTTGTGACTGAAGTCCCAAGTAGTAACCCATCTTCGGATTGGGGAAGTCGCAACTTGCAAACACTTCCACCAACCCACACTGTAATCCAAATAATTAGGTGTCGATGGTATGATAGCTGGAAGTTTGTAGTAAATTTCTTCCTATGATTAGCTGAATCTAGTAGCCAAGTTCATCTTTATGTGACATCTTCCTTTGGAAGAAGAAGCACTAATTCACTAATTGGACGGAAGAAAACTCGGACAGAACCTCCTTTGGTCACTTTGACTTCCACTTTACGAGTCTTTCCATCGTCGCTTGGGATAACCTTGGTGATAAGTCCCATTGGCCAGTCATTGCGATGGGCCTCTTTGTCCTTTAAGAGAACGAGGTCACCGATCTGGAGGTTGGGTTTTGACATCTGCCATTTATGACGACTTTGAAGCATGTGTAGATACTCCGTCTTCCAACGATACCAAAACACATTGGACAGGTGTTGAACCTGTTTCCACTGACGCCTGTAGATGTCATTGTGGTCTAAGATTTCAGAAGGAATTAAAGCAGCTCCAATCTTCTGGGTGAGAAGAGTGGCTGGAGTAAGAATGGTTGGAAACTCAGAGTCTGAAGATACTGGGACAAGTGGCCTTGCATTTATTATGGCGGATACTTCTGCAAGAAAGGTGACTAAAACCTCATGGGTAAGAAGTGACTTGTGGTCCAGCAACATTGAATCGAGGATTTTCCGTGCGATTCCAATCATGCGTTCCCAGGACCCTCCCATGTGAGATGAATGTGGGGGGTTAAAAACCCAAGTGCACCCATTGTCTGATAAGAAATTGCGAAACTGCAGTTCCTTGCAGGCCCCCACAAAGTTAGTGCCACAGTCAGACCTCATTTGTTTGACGGGTCCACGGATAGAGTAGAATCTTCGGAGAGCATTGATGAAACAAGAAGAATCCATAGATTCAATTACTTCTATATGTACTGCACGTATGCTAAGACAGGTAAACAACACAGCCCACCGTTTACTGTTTGCAGCTCCACCACGGGTCCTTCGTGTAGTGACTGACCATGGACCAAAGACGTCCACTCCAACATAAGTAAAGGGCGGGTCTGTACTTAGGCGATCTGCTGGAAGATCTGCCATCTGTTGCTGTTGGTGTCTTCCTCTTAACTTATGGCACTTAACACATCTATGGAGCACGGAGGAAACACATCTCTTCATCCCTATGATCCACAAGCCAGCCGACCTGATGGCACCTTCAGTAAATGTTCTGCCTTGATGCTGCACTCGTTCGTGATGGTGTCGAACCAGCAGAGTGGAAATATAATGTCAACCTGGAATGATAATAGGATTGTGTTCTTTGTTACTTACATTGGATTTCGTTATACGACCGCCCACTCTTAGTATTTTGTGATGATCCATTACTGGGTTCAGTTCAAAGAGTGCACTGTTCTTGGATAGGGTGGCTCCCTTTGTGATCTTATCAATCTCTTGACAGTATACTTCTTGTTGTACACACTGAATGAGAAACTCCTCTGCATGTTCAAGGTCTGCAACTGTTGGGTGCTCTTTACAAATGTGCCAACCGTGACATTCTGGTGATGTGTCCTTTGAAAAGCAGCGAGCAATGTGGATTAGACGAGCAACGGTTCGTACTAAAGACGACCAACTTGAGAAGCGCTCAAAACGATATGACTTCAGCTTCAGTTTTGTAGTCACGGTAGTGTAGAGTGTGGAGCTTGTGGGCCTGATTTCTTTGTCGGACTCTGGATCGACTAGCCCATAGTTGGTGTTGGTAGGAGGTAAGCAAGGATCATCATATAAGAACCTTGGGGGTGACAACCACTTGTCACAAAGGTTGGATGCTGGTGAAGGTCTTGTTCCACGATCGGCTGGATTAAGACTAGTGGCAATGTGATGCCAGTGCTCAGGAGCGGAGAAACTTCTGATGCGCTCAACTCTGTTACTAACATACATGTAGAATTGTTTTGTTTGGTTGTGTATATAGCCAAGCACAACTTTGCTATCTGTGTAGAATGCAAATGAGTCATTTGGAACATCCATTTCATCTTTTATAACTTCAGCAATTTCTACTGCTAGCACAGCTGCACAAAGCTCAAGTCTTGGTACAGAGTGTGCAGGTTTTGGGGTTAATTTGGCCTTACCTAGGACAAATCCACAGTTTAGTTTGTTGTTGGGATCAGAGATTCTCAGGTAGGCTACTGCGGCTATGGCTTCAACTGATGCATCCGAGAAAATGTGGATTTCTCTCCTGACAGCGGCTGAGAGGGAGCTGGGAGTATAACAACGTGGAATTTGGAGTTGTTCTAATATCTTCAAGGACCTTTTCCACATCTCCCAACTTTGTTGTTGCTCAATAGGTAAAGGGGTGTCCCAGTCTAAGTTCACCTTGGTAAATTGTCTCAGCAACATCTTTCCACGGATGGTGACCGGGGCTGCAAATCCAAGAGGATCATAGATACTGTTTACGATGGATAAAACTCCTCGTTTGGTGAAAGGTTTGTCATAAGCTGATACTTGGAAAGTAAATATGTCTTTTTTGATGTCCCAGAGCAGGCCTAGGCTGCGTTGTATAGGAGGAATGTCAGAGTCCAGATTAAGATCCTTTAAGTTGGTGGCATGATCGTCAGAAGGAAATGCTTCCATTACTTTCTGGCTGTTGGAGATAATCTTGTGGAGCCTGAGGTTTGCTACAGAAAGCATTTCTTGTGTTCTGGTGAGGAGATCAATTGCCTCTTCACTCGTGGGTAGGGATTTAAGTCCGTCATCAACATAGAAGTTCCTTTCGACAAAACACAGAGCGTCAGATCCATAGTCCTTCTCACCTTGCTGGGCTATTCTTCTGAGTCCGTAGATTGCTACAGCAGGAGAAGGGCTATTACCGAATACATGCACCTTCATCTGGTAATCTATGACTTCGTTGTTGACATCGTTGTCCTTGTACCATAGGAACCTCAGGTATTTCCGATGGTCTTCCTTAACTATGAAGCAATGGAACATTTGTTGGATGTCAGCTACTATTGCCACAGGTTCTTGTCTAAAGCGAATTAGCACTCCTATGAGGCTGTTGTTTAGGTTTGGCCCAGTAAGGAGCAGGTTGTTGAGGGAGATACCATCATACTGAGCGCTGGAATAAAAAACCACTCTGATTTGGTTTGGTTTTCGCGGATGATACACGCCAAAGGATGGAAGGTACCAGCATTCTTCTCCTTCCTTTACTGGTGGTGCAGGTTCTGCGTGGCCTCTGTCAAATATGTTTTGCATAAAATCCACAAAATGTTTTTCCATTTCTGGTTTCCTCTTTAGGGTTCGTTTTAAAGAGGAAAATCTAGCAAGTGCTTGTTCTAGATTGTTTGGTAGTTTTACTCTTGGCAGGCGGAAGGGTAAAGGTGCTACCCAGCTGTTGGAATCATCTTGAGTGAAATCTTTGTCCATTATCTTGAGAAATTCTTTATCTTCTCTTGCATATGCTAACTTGTTGTCCTCACTTGTTGAATTGAAAACTGTCAATCCAAGATTGTCATCCCAAGACGGGACTATGTTGGTATTATTGTGATGGTCATGCTGTAATTTACTGCTGCCCAGCTTCTCTTTCACCCAGTAATGATGTGGGCATGGCTGAAAGTGAGTGCTGCGACCATTTGGCAAGAGGTTTGTCTTAAATGAGGAAATCTTGGTAGGAGTCTTCATCTTGTCCATACAGACATTGCCTATGATAACCCAACCTAGATCAAGGCGTTGGGCAAACGGAGCATTATTTGGTCCATTTATATGTTGACGCACCTTATGTACTTGGAGAATGTCTCTACCGAGCAGAAGTATGATCTTTGCATTCTCATCAAGGTTTGGTATTTCATTGGATATAGGCCTTAGGTGAATGTGATGAAGAGCGACCTCTGGTGTGGGAATCTCTTCTCTGTTGGATGGTATCTGGTTACACTCGACAAGTGTGGGTAAGGGTATCTCAAGATTGTCCTTGAGAGATGCTACAACCAGTCCACTGGCTCTTCTTCCAGATTCCTCCGTAATTCCACTACAGGTACCCAAAGTGTAAGGATAAATATCTCCTTCTAATTTTAACAGATCAAAGAGTTCTGGACTTGCAAGTGACTGATTGCTCTGGTCGTCCAAGATGGTGTAAACCTTTAGAGTCTTCTCTGGCTGTCCCTTGGGGTATACATTGACTAGACATATCTTTGCACAAGACTTGTCACAAAGACCTTCCCCACAAACTTTAGTGCATGAAGAAGATATAGAAGCGGGACCTGCCGTTTGATCTGTAATCTCCCCGCCATGCCTTGGCATAGGAGGGAGATGTGCAGGGTTCAGTTGAGATGGGTGAAGTGCCTGCACGTGGTCCTCACACATTCTGTGCATTTAATAGCAGTTTTACAGTCCTTAGCAAAATGTTCAGTGGAAGCACAACATCTGAAGCATACCCCAAACTTCTTTAAAAGTTCCATGCGTTCCTGGAGTGGCTTCTTTCTGAAACCAATGCATTTCTTGAGGGGGTGTGGCTTCTTATGTATGGGACACAGACGATTAGGGTTTTCAATCACTTCGCCTTGGTTGCTCTCGTCAGGAGTTGATGTTGGTGTGGAAAGGATTTCTGTCTTTTTCACTGACACTGGCACCCTATGGTTCTTGTAGTTAGAACGTGGGCTATCATACTTGGGGGAAAGCGAACCAGGATGATTTGGCTCACTATAGAAGAAGCTTGGGTCATTCTTGGATTCTGCAATGTTCTTGACAAACTCGCAGAAGTAGGAAAATGGGGGAAAGGAGACTTGATTTTCCCTTTTGTATCTTGACCCAAGTGTAGTCCACCTTTCTTGAATACCGTATGGCAGCTTGGAAACTATTGGGTTTACTCCATGAGCTGTGTCCAAGTAACTGAGGCCAGGTAAGTGAGTATCAGCCTTGGCCAGCAGGAGTTCAAAGAGTAGGTCACTGAGCTCTTGAAATTTCTCATTGTCCTTGCCGGATATTTTTGGGAAATTCTGCAGCCGTTTGAACAAAGCATTCTCTATGGCTTCAGGACTTCCAAAGCTCCTTTCTAGCCTTTCCCAGGCAGCAATGAGGCCTGCCGCAGGATTAGCGATGTGGACGGATCTGAGTCGCTTGACACGCTCTGTGGACTGTGGGCCAAGCCATGTGACCAGTAGATCTAATTCTTCAGCAGCAGTAATGCCAAGGTCACTAATTGCAGTCCTGAAGGCACATTTCCAACCTCTGTAGTTCTCAGGCTGATCATCAAACTTAGTGAGGCCAGTCTTAATAAGTTCACGGCGAACCATGTATCTTGCGAAGTCTGACATGTCTGTTTTCTCTGACTTTGGGCAAGAAAATGCTGGCTGCTGAGTTTGGTTGTTCGTATTGTTTATAGTGTTCTGGGTAAGAGACATAGGGAGATATGGGGGTGCATAGGCATTTAGCCTAGGAGCTGGTTTAAAGTCCATAGGTCTTGCTGCATATGAAACTGTGTGGTTACCAGGGATCTGGTGACTTACTGGCATATTGGTTTGCGACCATACATTTGTATATGGAGCTTCTTGAGGCATTGGACCTTGGTGCACTGTGGTGTGTGTATTGTACTGACCTTGGACATGGTTTGTTGAAAAATGATCAGAGTCCCTTTGTTGTGCCCTGTTAGGAATGTTTTCAGCAATCAGGAGTTCACTGTTCTGGCTTAAGACGTAGTCTCTTGTGCGCTTAAGAGGATCCTCTGCATCCACTTCACTTAAATTGATGCTGTCTCTTTCACTTATACTGGCAGCTTGTTCTAAAATCTTTAAACGTGCCATTGCTGTGGCATGTTCACATTGTTTCTCCAGAGCTTCTATTTCCGCCTTTTCCCGCGCTGCTCTGGCTTCCATTTCAGCTTGCATTTCAGCCTTTTTTTTTGCAAAGTCGGCTTGTATTTTAGCAGTTTCAACTTCTGCACGTGCCTTTAAAAGTTGTTCACTAAGCATGGAATATTTTGAACTTCGTGACTTAGATGATCGCTTTGAATGCCTGGTGGACACAGAAATGCGTGATGATGTTTCCAATAATTGTGCGATTCTGGCTGTTGTCTTACACTTAACTTCACATACTAAACTGTCTCGATCCAAATTGAGATGTTTGAAGCCTTGCAATTCCATTAATGCGTCGTGAGTATTAAGCGTTTTCAAAACATGTACATATTCTTGACATTTCTCTGTGTAAAGTTCATATACTGAACAAAGCTGACCTAGGGCTCCCTCTAGTGGTGAGACATCACAATCATGCTGAGAGATGGTGGACATGTGACTTTGTAGTTTTTGCCATAAGTTTAGGATATGGGCAGAAAGTTCATGTTTCCTACCTTCAAGATTCTCTTTAACCTTCCATGTAGGCTTAACAGGGCGTTTAGACTGTAAGTTGAGATCCATAACTTCTTCTTGTTCTGATTGTAGATAGTGTTGATCTTGAACAGGCTGCACAGTGTTCCCTTCAGCCATGATAGCACACAGGTAGAATTTAGCTGAATAACACTGGAGTAAGTTTGTACAGTAGCTTGCTAGAAGAATCTGTGTGATGTAGCTGTCTGTGTGGCTGCAAAACACTGATGATTTCTCCTCACACTGCAGGCAAACTAGTTACTTTCTTTGTATCTGCAGAAGCTGCAGCTGGCTTGCTGGTATATCTGGCAGTTTATAAACTATCTTTTCACTGTTCTGACTCAATAACCAGGCTGTAAATGTAAGGGCCTTTAAGACAGTTCATCTGTGTATGTCTATAGTGAACCAGTACTTACACTAGGAGACTTTGTCAGACAGTGTCAACTCAACTGAAGAGGCATGTGTGAAGAATCCAGATGAGGGTTTATTTCAAGCTGATATTCTTGTAATAATGCACAAAAACAGTAGGTGAAAAGATAATAATTTGCCAGAGCTCAACAGGAATAAACTGAAGGTTAAAATGGCAGACACACAATGAGATAGAGATGGGAAGAAGGCAGGGCTAATGACATCAGAGCCCTACAGGAACCAGGAAGGACAATTTTCACAAGATGCAAAGCTTAGCAATAATAACATGACAGTAACTGAACAGCATATGAAGACACATACTTTGTGAGACATGACAATCCCCTCACAGGTTTGGTTTGCTCATCACGCTTCGGGCTTGGTGTCTCGCTTCACTCGTCACAACTTTACTAAAGGTAATAGATGGTGGCATGAACCCAGGATGGTGCGGGTTACGCTACATCAGTTCCGTAGCAAAAGCTGTGTCCGCAAAGATGAGGAAGTACCCTATTGGTTCCACAAATGCAACCACTCCCTTCACTAGACCATGAGTATGTTTAAATATTTGCATTCCTTTTTGTATTAATTACATTTTTAATTAAATATTTTTACATTTTCTTTGTGGTGGCATTTCTAGCTTTTATAGTTCCTATTAGTAACCCATATGTGTTTATACAGAATGCAGAGCTTTTTCAAATAACTGATTTTTTGTCTTTTTAATAGGAAGAGTTGGAGGTAGACAAATAGTATTTAATCAGAATAATAGTTCTCAGTGTGCCGCTTGTTGTTCTTTGTATTAGCTTTTTTTAAGCAGTGACATTGTTCTTGTCTATTTGCCCTTCTTGTCACCCAGAAGCTTTTCTTCTGTAATAAAGTATTTTTATTTTTGTCATAGAAGCCAGCATATTAAATGCACAAGCGATAAGGGCTGTTCAAAGCAGCTGCTTGCCCTTCATTGTATTTGTTCAGCGTTCACCCTTGTACACGGTAACATTCTGAAAATAATGCATAAAACCCTCTTTAGTAATATCTTCATAGCACTTCTATTTAAGTGTCATGTAAACAATTTGATTGGGGTTGTACAATAGTCTTTTATATTTGTGTCTGTATTTGTAATTTGTATAAAGATTTATAAAGAAATCATGTCAGGTTTGTGCAAAGCACCGTTTACATACAGTAGTACCTTGTGTGGGAATAAATACGGATGGCCAGCGGTCATAAGACCGACAGGGGCTGGGTAAGTATACTTCCCCTACCCCCCTAGCCCCTACCCTCATTGCCTAATGTCTAACACCCCCCCCCTTTTCAGTGCCTAAGCCTACCCACACTTAGCCTAACCCCAACCACCCCTTAACCCACCAGTACCTATACCTAACCATCCCAAAACCTGAACCCACCCACATGCGGCATAACCATGCATCCCCTTGTATGTTATATATCCTCTTAATATTAAAAGGTTCCAATGTGCTCCATTGGCCTAACAGACAGCAGAATATATTTACATGCATTGTGCAATTACCATATAAAGACTTTAAATATGGAATCATATTTCCTGGGTGTGATATGTTCTGTCAACATTTATCATTTTGACATTCAGATGACACATTGGAATGTCAACATAACATCCCTGTTGACCCAGCAGTCACTTACCTGGCCCCTGTGGCCTCAGCTACTCTATCATTGTCTCCCAAATCCTGGCGGTCATGTAACAAGCAGTTCTGTCATTAACTTGGCTCTAGTGGCATTATCGTAACTACACTGACTCTACATCTCCCGCTATGGTCCAAGTGTAACCTACCCCCAATCTTCCCGAAGTTTAACCCTGACTTCACCCTACAGTCTTACCTTAATCCTCCTTGCGGCACCTAACCCTGACTGTCAGCATTCTGAGATTTTCATGCTATCATTTCAGATACCAACATTGTGAACATGTCGACATTCTGAATATGCTGATATGATTTCTGTCTACTTGTTGAACTTTATTTTGCCCCCATTTCCTGGGAGGGGACTACCAGGAGCTTGTCACCATAAAGACTTCCTGGCCTCGCAGCCCCTGCTTTCATTGGTCAGCTAAGGAAGTGATGGTGGATCTCCACTTGTGGCATTGGTCACAGTGCTAGAATTGCAACTACATGCAAGAGGCGGCTCTTGTACTGAGATGTCTCCTACATGTCCTTCCCTAGATTGGACAAAAATACCCTACCGGTCAATTATTTCAATATACCACCGTATTTGTGATTTTTTTTTTCAAGGAGGATCGTAACTATAAAGCTAATTTGTGATAGACTCATAAACCCGCAAATAGCGCACACAGCATGCACACCCGGGGCATTCTAGCTACAATTTTTTGAAAATTCTCTGCACCAATTGTCTCCATTTTAATGACAAAACCAGGTGAACCCACAGGAGTTCAATTGGGTTACAATCTGGACTCTTGGGTAGCCAAATCATGTTTCTCATCACATTTTAGTATTCTATGGACTCTACATAACTTTTGCAAAGACATGAGGTTTGTTTGGGGTCATTATCTTGCTGTAGAGTGAACCCACGGCCAATAAGGCACAGGCTAGAGGGAATAGCGTGATGCTGGGATAGTGCTTCGAGTCCATGATTCCTTCTATTTTCAACAAATCACCAATGGATCCATTTCCAAAACAGCCCCAGACCATGATAGAACCTCCTCCATGCTTCACTGCTGGAGCATGTGCTTGCCTGGTACGCGACAGACTTGCACATTTTGACCCAAACAGCTCAAACTTCGATTAATCTAGGAAAGAACCATCTTACATTGCACAAATCGCCAGTCCTTGTGCCCAGAGTAACCTCTACTTTTTGTTAATTGGCCTCAGTAATGGTTTAGAGGCTGCTACATACCCCTTTAACCCTGCGGTTTAGAGACTGCGCTTGAGAGTAGTTACTGACACGGTCTTCTCTAATATTATTATAAGTGCAGCACGGATCTGTGGGGTTGATTGGAACCTTTCATGTCTCTTCTAACTGATATATTTGTCCTCTTGTTTTATGGTCACATGAGGCTGTCCAGGGTGTGGGCGAACACACACTGTTGGTTAGGGCATGTCTCGTCTGGGTCCACTGCAACTCAACAAGGGAAATCTTCTCTTGCCAGGTGATTTGTCATAATCTAAAGTGTGTCACCAAAGTTCCTCAGCTCTGTTTCTAGTTCCGGATGAGCCCCAGGCATGCACTTGACGTCAATGCATGTTCCCACGTGACTTTGAGCGTGAGTTTCGAACAGTTGTGGGGAACATATACTGTTCTGTTGTAAACCTTGTTAACTAGCAAGTTATGAATATCAAATATTTTATGACAACTACCGGTATATGCTGATATTATATGAATGAGTGCAGACATCCCTTACAATAGTAGTTTGACCCATTTAACCCATTTATGTGCAGTAACCATTGGGGACGATACTAACGGACTGGCACATAGCTAACATAGTACCAATATGGAAGAAAGGTAGCAAAACTAACCCTGAAAATGATAGACCAGTCAGCCTTACATCCATTGTGGGGAACAAAATTTAAGGAATAATAAGAGATAGTATCCAAAATGTCTTAGAACAGGAAAAGGTGATACAGTAAGTAAGGCTCAGCATGGGTTCATCAAAAATAGATCATGTCAGACTAATTTAATTAGCTTCAATGAGAAATTTACTAGGGGGCTGGACTTAGGAAAATCTATTGATATAATACTTCATGATTTGCTAAAGCTTTTGACATGATGCCTCTTAAAAGGTTATTAATAGAACTAAGTAATTTAGGGTTAGGAGATGAATTCTGTAATTGGATTAAAAGACAGAGGGCCTTATTCTGGTTGGTGCGGCCGGGCCGTACGCGTACGTTCCGGGGTTTTTTATGATCTGCGCATGCGTACATTCGCTAATGCGCAGGCGCGAACACTCCACAACGCTTACGGACGGGTCTCTACGTGCGAAAAAACCTGTACGCGAGTGTACGGGCATTGGGGGCGGCATAGGGGCGTGTTGAGGGGAGCCGCCGAAATAATGAGGGAAAATGGGCGTAAACATGGGCGTACACGGGGGTGTGCACCAAAAATGAGCGGTGCTACTACCGCACGATCGACTAAAGCACCGTTCATTTCGGACACAAAACAGGCGGCCGCCAACCGCCATCTCAGACCACCCCTACAGATACCGCATGCCAGCGTGCGCCTGGGTTTGCTAATTTACGCTGATTACTACTCAAACACATACACCTGAATGTAATAACCAATGCTGCAGTCTATTAAGTCAAAACCATGATTTCACTACCTGCAAGCCACACACAGCACTCAAACACATTGGAAGCTTATCTTTCTATACTTCTCTACATTTAAAGGTTTGTTTAATTTAAGCTAAGAATCTTTTTTAGACCTGCTTATATATGCTAAGGTAGGTATTTGTTAAACAGTTATACACATTCACTACGTGCTTTCATAGACTTTACACAGTAGCACACTCAATCTACACAAGTCGACATGTGTCAACGTGTTCACTCTAATACAAACATAGGTTTTGTATTTATGATACAATAACATAAACCACATCTAACACCTACAAAGGATGTTTCAGCAATGTTTTAAGCCCATGCCCACTATTTTGCACATTAATTGATTCAATCAATTAATTAATTTTCATAATTATAGTTGAAAGGCAAGATTTGCAGGTCCATATATGTGAAGGGTATGTCAGCGTACACGGACGTACGCTCACTCTCACGAGCGGTGACATAAGCTGAGTTTTCTATTGAAAACAATAGGGACCCGTCCGTGCAAGCTGGCGTACGCTCAGATAGCCGCAAGAAGACGGACGAGAGACGTCCGTAAACGGTGGTGTACGCTCAATTGTACGCCAGTTGTCGGAGTGTAAGGGCTGGCCCGTCCGTGTACGTTGGCGTACGCTCAATTGTACGCCACTCCCCTTTGACGTTGTTTCTGGCCGTACGTATGCGGCTGAGTTGTGGGTGGACTTAACCCCAACGGCCGCGTACGGATAGCGTACGTTAATAGCGAACGTACGCACGTTTGGCCGCTATGATCAGAATAACCTCCAGAGTGTGGTGGTAATTGGCATATATTCCAGCTGGGGTAAGGTCCAAAATGAAGCCCCGCAAGGTTCATTATTGGGACCACCTTGTTTAATATATTCATTAATGATAGAGGAAGTGACATAGTGAGTAAACTTATATATATTTGTGGACGACATGAAATTAAGTAAGGAAATTAACTCAGAAGAGTGACTTAATTAAACTGGAAAGGTGGAAAATCAAGTTTAACATTGATAAATGTAAAATGATTCATTATGGGAACAAAAATGAGCAATCTTCTTATAGGCTAAATGTAGTTATCATTGGGAATTCTGCAGTAGAAAATGACTTGGGGGTCATGATAGATGAAAAATTGGCTAATATTGCACACTGTTCCAGTGCAGCAGCAAAAGCAAACAGGATACCGCATACATTAAAAGGGGAATGGATTCAAGGGATGCCAATGTGATAGTGGAGAAGGGCAACTAAGCTAGTAAAAGGTCTCAAATCACTAGAATACAAAGATAGGTTAACCAGGCTGAATATGTTTTCACTGTAGAAAATGGAGGTTGAGAGGTGATATGATTAGTTTGTTCAAATACAGGATTGGGAATCATACAGAAGTGGGAGATGATTTGTTTACTAACAGGCCTATACTTAGGACACACAGGCATGTACTGAGGCTCGAGGAAAAGAAATTCCGTTCTGAATTAATAAGAGGATTCTTCACCATTAGAACAGTAAAATTCTTGAACTCATTGCCGGTGGGGGTGGTTACAGCAACTATTTTTAATGAATTTAAATCAAAACTGGATACATTTTTGGCCACTAAGAGAATTCTATAGATATGACTTACTCAAGTCAAAAGTTACAAGTCAAATAGGTTGAACTTGATGGACTAACGTCTTTTTTAACCTTAATTACTATGTTACTATTAATTACCTTAGTCTTTCCTTGGAAAAAAAAATCACAAATATGGCGGTGCATTGATACTAATGGGCGGTAGTGTACTATGCTGCTTACATCCGGACATATGCCTTTTCATGATTTATTTTGCATCCAAATCATTTAGCAAATGAGTGTAGTGTGATATTCTTTTTTTGGGATGTATACAGTAACCAGTATGTAGTTTGTAATACGGAGATACCAACCATGGCTTGTTCATTCAAAATAACAAAATTAACTGTAGGGCTTATCCAATCTCAGGACATACAGAGTACAGCAGCCATTCGGTCCAACACCCAAGGAAGCAGGATAAAATTCTGCTTAGTAAAGACAATATTTTAGAGACGGTTTTGGATAAGGGGGTTAGGTATGATTATTTAAACACTAGCAAGCCTGCTCCAAGCAAAAGCTTTCAAAACTAGACTGTGTTTGGCATCTGCTGGCAGAGAGTGAAATTACATCCCTTTCTCACACATGCACAGTGTTTTGGAGACTCATGGACACTATATATATATATATATATATATATATATATATATATATATATATATATATATATATATATATATATATATATATATATAGATTATTACTAGAAGTATGAATAATGTTCTAAGTACTTTAGATATTTGGTGCACCTCTAAATGTAATAATTATAAATACCCAGGATTTTGCATTTCTCATTATTATTGATGTTCATTTTACTATTAAAACAAATGGGATATATCTCAACAACTCAGCTCAAAAGCCCAGTGTGTACGGCCCGGTGATGAGCGGTGATGCGCGCTCTGGCATCATCGCCGGGAAATCCATTCATCTGCTTGTATTACCAGCAGATGAGCGGCTTTGTGGATAGCCTTTCATAGCTCTGCAAAGCGGCTCAGTGTGTATGCATTGAGCGGCTTTTCTCCCAGCGACGAAAGTAGTCATCGCTGTCCATACACACTGTGCAAAATTTCCCAGTGTGTATGGATCTTTAGGAGTATACTGTATGTAATTGGCCTGCAAGTTGCATGCAGAGTTTTAAGCACCAGATACACAGTACAGCAGTAATTTCTTTGAGAAGGCAAAATCAACCTGGTGATTGCCACCACCATGAGGATTAGTTGTTTTCCGAGTCTGTTGTATGTGTTTTCTGTTACGATGGTGCACTACCAAAGTAAGTACTCCTCATAACATCACCCAGGTATGAGATAATAATACTGTCCATTAGTAAACAAAGCCGCTTATACTTACACAATAGTACATTAAGTTATTCTTTCATGTTCAGTTCACTTAATGCGCCAGTAAGCTAAACCAGCAAGGAGCATGCACTTGACAATTTTTTGTCTGAACTTCAGATATAGGGCGGTATTCAATATGTGCCGATATTTGCCGACGGGAAATATCGTCACTCACCTATTCAATGCTGCCGTTAACTACAGCATTGAAGGCTGTCAGATCCTACTTTGATGGAAATGTCCACAGATTGATGAAATTACAGCCGTTTTTCGACAATCCGCAGCCATTTTTGCCGATCCACAGACTTTCCAAAACTCAACTGCTGGAACATTGAATTCTTACTGTCGAGTTATTGTCGGATCAATCGAAAACAGCCCGGGATTCTGACTGTCAGGACCTTACGATTTTCAGAATCTTATATCGCCCCCCCCCCCCCCCCCCCCCCCTCATAGGCTGGTGGTTGTCAGGGGCCAGGGCAATATTACACTGTTTCTGAGCTACCTAGGTACACCCCAAATTTGCCAACCATATTTATGCTTAACCTTTTGCAGTCCATATTTTTTTTTTTGCAATTCAAACAGTCTGGTTTAAATGTTTAAATTATTTGTCATTTTCTTTTTATTATTATTAAAAAATGGTCTACATTGAATGTTGAATGATTTTAAATGTTCTTTGCTACTAGCGCTAGGGCTGTTGAGCTTGACTAGACATTGGAACTGATAGGGTTAAAGGCCACTTTGTTTGGGGGGGGGGGTGTCAAAAAATGTGGTCTGCCTCCCGCAATCATTGTAAAATGGCAAGTTTGCCAGTACATAACCTAAACTGCCTCTATGCCTAACCTGATTTGACCATGTACTGAAACAAATCGCTTAGTAACACACTACTGTGCCTGTCACTGCTGAAGACAGCTATCAGAAGTATTGCAGCACTAGCAATGTTCTTACTGCAAGTGCAGTGGCTATCATTTGTATTGTTTTATCAAATTAGACTGGCAACCTGTTAGACATCCACTGTTTTCTCCTCGGTATCTGCTCATAAAATTATGTTAATAGTGATTTTTTTTCCCCCTGTTAATATTCTTATTGGCAATTATATGGCAAGTATCGCATTGCATGTAATTTGCACTTATTAAACAATAAAGAACTCATGTTAAATGTTAGCATCAAATGGTCCTAGCACATTCAGAAATGAAATGCCGGAGGTGACAGCAACAGCTTGCATATTAAGTTTCTGTGTGAGAAGATGTCTTTGTTTTGTATCATTTCCCGAGCTTTCTGTTAAAATTCCCAGCATGAGGTTTCGCTGCGGCAGCTATTATCTGTTGCTGATGTTAATAGGACAGGAGGATTAATTCTTAATTTTGTGCCGAGAATTATTGCATCTATTCAGCAGTCAAATACATTTCGCAAACATAATATACTATGAAAGAGCTTCAGACTGTTGAACACCGAAAGAGGTCATGAGGCTACATGGTGATCTGTGATCTGTCATTTAACCTTTTTGAAGGTGCTTATTGTACAGTATATTGTTTTGCAGTCTGGCACCTTAAAGGTTAATGTGTCTCATCCTCTATTTTCCGGTGGCTTAAAAACTGATTTTCAGGATCTAAATGGAGGTAGAATGATTGCATGTTGCTTCTACAGAGCCCAGTTATTACCTACCTCTGCAAGATATAGAATTACGCTATAACAGAGATGGAAGCACAAAGGCACAAAGCTTGCATAAAGATTACATTTATGCACTATATGCTCCTGTAAATGCAGAGCGTTTGCTAAGGAGTAAAAACACAAATATTAAGTGCTTCAGTGTTTATCATCATATTTTTGTATTATATCTATCTAGGTGTACACTGAGGATATATTAAATTGTTTATTGGTTTGTTTTATCGGATCAGTCATGAAGAATCAACATCCTTAAGGCATATACAGTTTGATCTCTTGTATTAATCATACCTCCCAATAGTCCCGAAAACCGCGGGAATGTCCCGGTTTTCGGGAACATTCCCGCGTCCCTCCTGCGGCCGGCAGTGTCCTGCGGCGAGGGGGGGGTGGCTTTGCACATTTATTCACTGGGGGCATGGCCCTATAGTGTCAAAGCCTCTGGGTCATGCCCCCATAGCATCAAAACGGGGGCATGGCCTCGCGGGAGAGCCGAGAGTATAAGACATGCCCTTTAATCAGGCCACGCCCCGACATTTTATTTGGCGCGCATCCCTCTGTCCCACCTCCGTCTCCCTGAAAATTGGAAAGAGGTATGTATTAATTCCTTCTTGTTAGGTTTTTAGGTTACCTATTGTAACTAGTCTAGAAGTGGTGCAGCTGTAGCCAATCAAATTGCTAATTAACGTACATTATTTCAAGATACAAGTGTTCTGGTACCAAGGGCCTTATTCTGGTTGACTCAAATTTCACAGCTTTGCGAGTCATTGAAGCGCCACCTGCCTGCCCCCACCTGCCTGCCCCCGCCTCGCATGCCAAGTTCTCAAGCACACGTGTGAATGGTTGTTTAGCATAAACATCCATTAGCTGCTTGCGTGCGGGGAGGAAACCAATCGATGGTCGCCGACCATCGAATGATTTCTACAGTGCTCGCAGATGTAAGACGCCTCTCATGTGCCTTACATCTGTGAGCACCTTGTGCGGGAAGTGGGCGGGCAGCTGACATCCGCTGATGGCAGCTGCCTGCCCCCCGCACCCACCCCATCGGGAAATCACCATGGGAACGTTCAGCGTTTTTATGGGAATGTACATGCAACGCTGGGCATTCCCATGGGCGCAGCCCATCGCCGCCGCCCAACGCCCGCACTGCTAGGTGCAAACGGAATGGCGAACAAGCAGTTCGCGACGGCCTCTCACGCCAAGCGGCTGCACATGCGTTCAAAAAGTATATGCACATGCGCAGTTGTTCACCATCGCTCCCCTGCATGAACACACAGTGGAGCGTGGTGATTAGAATCACCCCCAAGTTCCATGTCTTGTCATGTGAGTGTGACTAGTAACCACTTCAGGGTGTGAATTGGTGCAATATCTTATTATGAAGAGGGTCATTGAGACATGTAGGAGGCCACAGATTAATGACACGGAGGGTGAAATGTAATAGGGTGAGATAATCAGAAAGTGAGAGACTTGGTAAGAAATCTCCATTTTTTTTAAAGCCGCAATCATTTACACTGCCAAATCAAACTGATTTGGCAGTGTAAATGATTGCCGCTTTAAAAAAACTGGAGCTTTCTTACCAGATATCTCACTTTCTGGTTCTCTCACCCTTTTACAATTCACCCAGATTTCCTGATCTAAGAAGATTATGGTGTCAAACGCATGTCTATCTTAAAGCTTCCACATCCAACCTGTACGTTCAAGCAAACTACAGCAGCATAGACTTGAAAGCGTTATTGGAACGTACATTTGTCAAAAAAACATGCACTTGGCGCATGGTCCAGTTTAGCAAAATATTCTCAATGGACCATATTCCACACTGCTGCATATAGAACATGTCTAAGGGGATTGTCTCATCAGAATGGTTCAATAAAAATCCCAAACACATCAGACTTAAACACACGCCTAATTCATTGTTGTTTAGGCATCATCATTTTAGAGGCTTGTCTGTTCAAGGGATTCAAGATCACTTTCTTTTATCCTTTGAGTGTTGTCAAGCTTCATGCAGGTTCCAACAGCGAAATAGACCTCATAAAGGGGAGATTCATTGGAATATTTACCTACCTGCTATTTTTCAAATGTATTTGATTATATAGATAGAGCTTCCCAGTGCAAGCATCTTTTTGTCTGTCTTCCTTAAAGGACGTGTTTCCCCCACTGTGACAGTTGCAAGCTGTGCCTGAGACTGTTCGGTTGCATATTCTGCTAGCAGTACTGATTTCGTCTAGTACTAAGCCAATACCAGGTTTGCAGACAGGGCCGGGGCTAAGGTGTCCGGCGCCCTCCTGCAAACCATACATTTTGCGCCCTTTCACATTGCCATTGCAACAAGCTGCAGCCCCATTGTGGGAGTATATGCAACATGCAATCCTATGGAGGATCTCGGGTGCATGTACATGTATGCATACACCATCTCAGTGCTGTGTCCGCAAAATGTTGCAGGCACTTAAGGTGCCCATACACGCTGCGAGAATCACGTTATGGGCTAGATCGCATCGCACAGCATGCATACAATGTGTGTGCAATGCGATCCTAAAGCAGAACAAAAAGTATGTGCAGCACATTACACCCCTCTCGTGACTGAGGGTGAAAGGAGGGGAGAGAAGGAGGAGATGGGAGAAGAGGAGAGGAGATAGAGGGGGCGGAGTGTTGAGGACTGGCAGTGGCACTGGCACAGCACACTGAGAAGAGGGAAGGAAGGGGAGGCGGCGCTGCTGCCTGTTTGTCATTTGAATGACAGCTGACAGGCGCAGGGAGCAATGGGTAGGGGGAGGATCCGGACAAGACATGTCATCCAGGCATTTACAGACAGCGCTACATGCCTCAGCGCAAGTGTCTGTGAGGAAGAGGGGGCAGGTCGCAGGAGGAGGACAGTGTGTGCGCGGTGCAGGGAGCTGCTCAGCCTCTCCATACTGCCGTCCGCTGTCAGACAGGCACTGCGGGCGGTGTGCAGGAGGCAGTGACAGTGAGGGCTGAGGCAGAACAGTGAGGGAGACAGCGCCTTTTCAGCATGGCGCCTCCCTGCTTTGCAGGAGCTGCTGAGTGGGTAGCGCCGGCCCTGTTTGCAGATCAGCTTCAGATATTTCAGAGACCTTACACAACTCAGAATCTGTACAACTGCGTCCAAGTCCAGCTCCCTGTGGAGCTCCATCAATGGAAAGCAGTGGTACAGACACAATAGGACTGGAATGTAATAATCAGTTCTGTACCATGTGATCCATTAGCCAGAATGATATACCAACAGGCTTGGGTGGATCTACTTTACGCAAAGATTTTGCAGAGAGCAAAAGTTTTAATACATACTTTTCTTACACTCCTGGAAGTCTGCCGGACAGACGCCATCTGTAGATGACCCTGCCTAATAGAAGCCTATAGGCATTCTTCCCTTTTTTGATTTAGGGTTCTAGAAATAAAAGTTACATTTTAAATTAATCATTACATTACATAGGTTTAAATTTTAGGTTTTACTTTTGTTCTAGAGGGGTCCTCAAAAACACAAGAAAAAAATTGTCTACAGCAGGGGTTCCCAATCTTTTTCTAATCACGGCACCCTAAAGTATCAGAATTTTTCCAAGGCACCCCTAGGCCCCAAAAAATATATATAAAATTAAGTAGATTGTGTTTATATGTGCTTCTTAGGTTCAGTTATGTGGTAAAGGGCAGGATTTGGTTCTGATTGTACACATTTTATGATTGGCAGCAACCAGCACTGGTTTTGTCCAGAAATAATTGATCATAAATAATTTGAATTGGTCTTGGACAATCAACCCGAGGCACCCCTGCAAGTGTCCCGAGGCACCCCAGGGAGCCTAGGCGCACAGTTTGGGAACCACTGGTCTACCGGGTTTAAGTGGGGGGAGGTCACAAATGTTGTAAATCAGCAGCCACTAAGATGGCGGTGTACTAACCTCCAATAGATAAACAGAAACACCCAAATCAAGTGGTGCTTAAGATATAGTACAAACCAACAATATAAATGTATTTATATAGCATACTTATTCATAAACTTCCTGGGGGTATAATCGTATAACAGCGTATAATAAAAATAAGTGTAATAATAAGAAAAGTATTTACATATAAATTACTATTTGGTTGAGCATATATATGCCTGCTATTTACTGCTCTTGCATTTCCTCATCCGTTTACAGTTCCAAAGTGGATATAGATAAATATGAATTATACTGTGTTGTTTAAACAGAATGGGGACACTCCTTAAATGTTAATCTGCATGCCCAGTTGGGTTTGTATTAAATGGATAAAAGGTTAATGTTACTGATTTGTCTGTATTCTACAGTGACTGTCACACTTCATTGGTATAATTGCTTTTAAATTGGTTTATGCTTTGTGTATTTGCCCCTGAGTTGTGTTTGCCTTATGCTGAAGGATACTTGCCCACTCTCCCAGAAGTTGCAGAAGACTCCCGTTTTATTGGATAAGCAGGATAAGGAGGAAGATCCACCGCGTCCTAATCGCATCCTAGAGATGTGGGCAGGATGGAGAGACAAACACCGGCAGCCGCGGCACCACAAAGAGGGGGAAGAGCTAAAATGTTAGACTTGATGACATCAGAGTTTGTCCCTGCCCCCAAAGTACAGAGCAGTCTCGCCTCTCTAGGCTATTCCTGGAAAGGAGAAAAGTAGGTAAATATGAGCTGAAGACTACACCAAGGCAATACGCTACTATATAGATTACATTAATGTCTAGGAGTTGTATACTTACCATCATCTCTGTGTCTTTATGTATACTGGGATTGGCTTTATATGGTAGTCATTAGTATGTATTATAATAAAAATACCGGGTCACCTAAAGCTGGGTACATACTGAACGATATATCAATAAAATGAATGATATATTGTTTGCAGTCCAGCAGGTTACACCAGACCTTATTCTATTGTAATCTGTTCCGGACCAATGTTTGCACAGGTGCATTTCTGCACATGTGCAGAAGCAGGGTCTGAGCGGGCATGGTGAACTACATGTTCACCGCCCCGCTCGCACCTAGCAGTGCGGGCGGGGGGCTTAGGGCGGCTGATGTCAGCAGATGTCAGCTGCCCGCCTTCCTCCTGCACAGGGTGATAAATCATTCGATGATTTTCCCCCACACCCAAGGCTACGAACCACTTACAGCCATGCAGGGGATCGTGCACGGGGGGGGGGGGGGGGGGGGGAGGTGTTTGCTTCTGGAGGACAATAAAGCAGTCACCAAAGATTGCTAGAGTGTTGCATTTTTTTGTATATTGTATATTTAGGTATATTCCTCTCAAAAATACATTTTCCAGCAAATTGTTTTATAAGAGTCTAGGATGCCTTTTATTCCCGCCCTTATATTTAGTGATGCCATTCCTGATGACCTGCCACTACAGATCTACAGGACTGCACTCTGTGTTTGACAACACTCATGATCTAAATCAATATACAGTTTTCAGTAAGTGAGCTGGGGAGTTTTATTGCTGCAAATGGCAAGCTGCCTGGGGCATCTGTCAGAAATGGGTAGTAAGTTATCATCACACCGCTCTCTCACTTACCACAGTCAGTTGGGGTCAGCCATAAAGTTAATATCTTTCTGACAGACTGCACTTCAAAATGAGGCCTCAAAATGTAGTTGTGAACCTTCGCTGTCACTGTTGTTTATAACTGTAACCATATTATATCCACATTACTGATAAAAAGCATTAGACTGCACATAAAGTATAGCAATTAATTTGACATGAGCTTACCATGTGTAGTGGGTAGCTATCATTGTAGGACAGATTTGAACCATAGCATGTTTGCATACCTCCCAACTGTCCCGGGACCTTCCCATTTTTTGGGTGACATCCGGGGCCAGCAATGTCCTGGGGGGGGGGGGTACTTGGCAGTTGCTGAACATGTCAACATGTCTCTCAACATTCTCATATCGTCACTATGAATTTCTACCTAATATGCCAAACCCTGAGCCTTCGATATTAAGAAGAATTGTAGAGTAATGTATGAAAGTTAAATCAGCAATATATACGTCGGAATACTTGGAGGCATTATGCACTATATATATATATATATATATATATATATATATATATATATATATATATATAGTGCAGGGGTGAGCTGGCTCTGCAGAAGGGAGACCAGCGCTGGATCCTAGAATGGTAAGTATATTGATGTAACAGCGAGGTGTGTGTTTGTGTGTGAAATAAAGTTATACTTTTCTGTGTGTGTATTATTTTAACATTCTTTTTACTGGCGGTCTACAAGTCCCAGCGGGCCCATTAATGCCCCACATGCTGGGACCTGTAGTGTGTTCTCAAAGTATCAGCTAGCGGGGGAGGTCTGCTGGCTCTTGTAGTTCTCCTGCATAAAGCAATGTTAGGTATGTCAGATTTAACCCTATCAGATGGTGTCCACTGGCCACGGACGCCGGTGACAGACCCGGGCTTCAGCCCTGGACGGGTGAAGCCTGGGGGGGTGGGGGACTCCTTTATTGGGTGGTCCCCACTCCTCCAGGTACCCCGTCCAAGGCTGACCAGCCATGGTGCTCATGTTTCGGCCGGGAGACCTTATGTCCAGATTTTTTGTCCCCCGTATCCTTGGAACCAGGACCGGTCCAAGAGTCCAGGGCTGGTTTCAGAAATACGGGGATCCCTATGCTTTTTGTCCCCCGTATTTTTGCAACCAGGTCCGGCTCAATGAGCCCGGGGCTAGTTATGCTCAGGAGGGGGGACCCCACGCTGTTTAAAAAAACAAAACACTTTTACACATTTTTTAACCATGCAGCATGCACAGATCTCAATGATCTGTGCAGGGTTCTGGCCAATGCGCATATCAGAACCTGGTCTAAATGTTTTGCGATTTTTAGACACATTTTCCCGAATTCGCATTTCATTAAATATGCGAAGTGTGATTCCGTGGCCCAATTTTTTGCAGTTTTTTAATCTTAATAAATATGCGAATTCGGGAAAAAGTGCGAAGTTCAAATATCTGCCCCCTTGTGTGCTTCTGACCCCCCTTCCCTCCTTACCGTGATTGCCTCTGCTCCTCTCCCTTTCCCATGTGTTCTTCTGACCCTTCCTCCACTTCCTACAGTATGTGTGCTTCTGAATCCTTTCCTCCCTCCATCACCCTCCACTGAAGTGCCTCTGAGCACCCTCCTCTCCTTACCATGATTGCCTCTTCTCTTCCCCCTTTCCCATGTGTACCTCTGAATCTTGCCTCTCCCCATGAGATCATCTTCCCCTATCCCATGACATTATTGCCTTGAAATCTTTCCCTTGGAATAAATGCCTCTACCTCCCATTCCATTGCACTTATACCATGATATCATTGTGCATATCTTTCAGTGTGTAATCACTATAAAATTAAAGATGCAAGTGCCTGAGAATCGTTAACAGTAACCCGGATAATCTAATAGTACAATACAATCTGACAATATCGTCGACGAGGGTCCAGATGACATCGCTATCGACATAGTTAATAATATTGTTCAGCATTTAACCCACGGGTCGTTTGTTTCACAGCTGTGGTATCGCATAGTGTGTACTGGGCACTACAAAGAACTACACTACAGTGTGATAAAAAATCTTAGATACACCTGCGACTAAGAATCTAGTATTTGCATAATCTGGGCTTCTAGCCCATGTTATTATCCATAATAACACTCATCACACACAGACTTATAACCAACTCTACCTGCCTTTGCTGGGTCTTCTATAAAGTATCTGCCATGCTGGTGCCCTAATATGTCTATCATGCTATGCATTTAACCCTTTGCAGTCCAATTTTTTTTTGCAAATCAAACAGTCTGGTTTAAATGCTTAAATTGTCATTTTTTTAAACAAAAAAAAACGGTCTACATTGAATGTTGAATGATGTTAATGTTCCTACTTTAAAGTGGGTCACCATTGGATCTGCTACTAGCGCTAGGGCTCTTAAACCTGACTAGACGTTGGACCTGAAAGGGTTAAACTGAGACAATCATGAACCTCCACAGGTTCTGTGACTGATTGAAACCAGGTTAAATGAACACTTGAAGCATGCTTGCTTACTCTCCCGGGAAAATCGGGTGACGCTTCCTAACCCCCCCACACACTGTCAGTGTCCCCTGGATTCCCCCCCTCGCTTCCCCGGTGGCAGATGATGCAATTCACAATGAATCACATTATCATAGCCATGCCCCCTGCTGTGTAATGCTGGTATTCACACACCCTCTCATCATAGTCATGGCCCCTAGACTAGGCCATGCCCCGCCTTCAGTCACTGTACCATCCTGGCTGTCCCAAAGGGGGCAGCAGGAAAGTCAGCAACTATGACTTAGTCAGCCAGCAACAGGACCTATGTAATTTATGAATATTCCAGTTTAAAGGGATAATGTTGTAATGATGTGTTCACATACATCTAGCCTCCTTGCTTGTTAAACAGGCCTTCTAGTGGTGTGACTCGTTAGCGCTGAGCATAACTTAGATGCAAATAAGGCAACGCACAGGCAGCTTATGCTGATTAAAATGATAGGCAGCATGCCTAGATCCTGTGTGCGACTGGGGTTGAATCTGCTTATGAAATGCTGTGTTATATATTAGTGTTTCTTCTAGGAACTGGGCAGGGCGCTGCTGCACGGGGACAGCATAAGGGGGGTGGAGCGGGCCGGCCGTTGTCACCGTTGTAGATGGTCCTGGGCCACCGACGCCACGAAAGGGGCGGGCCCAGCCACCGCCATCACTAAAGGGAGCAGGCCCGGCCACCTCCATCATGAAAGGGCGGGCCTGGCCCCACCAAAGTCACTGCACTGCCGGCGAAGCGCCAGGCATTACCATCTATGGCGGCACTGTGCTTCCTTGTGCACACCGGCAGGGACAGGCAGCAGGATCTTTTAGCGGGGCGCCGCTAGAGGGGCATTTTGCCCTTTAAAAATCGGGTAGGCCGCTAAAAAAACTGCTTAGCGGGAACACTATATATTGTATATAGATACGGTTGTGCAGAGAATATAGACATGCAGATCATTTTAATCAGCACAATCTGCTTAATCACAGCAATGCAAAGCAGTCAAAAAAAGAGACACCCGACTGTAATGGAGATGCATGGGACAATTCAGATCACTCAAGCCAGGCATCTCCACCTGCGTGGTATAAGATGTATGAGGACACATCTGTAAATCGCATACAATTGCTATTGCTAGGTCCAGTAAGCATCCGTTACACCGCAATCCAGCTTCACAACAGCTCATATGCCATCATTTTGGTACTTTATAGAACATTATAAAGTAATACAGACGCCAAGGCTATGAGCACTCCACCATGGATGTGGCGCCCAGACCCGCTGTGCAGTGGCTCCGTCTGCCATGGATGGCGACATCAGCGGCCTGCACACCACAGCCCACGGCACTAGAGTGCCAGGCCCCCCATCTCCCCACACTGCAGCCCAGATGTCCAGGCCCTCAGCACCCCACACCACAGCCCAGATGTCCAGGCTCACAGCTCCCCACGCAGCCCAGATGTCCAGGCCCTCAGCACAACAACCCAGATGTTCAGGCTCACAGATCCCCACGCAGCCTACATGTCTAGGCCCACAGCACCCCACATTGCAGCCCAGATGTCCAGGCCCTCAGCACACCACAGCCCAGATGTCAAGGCTCACAGCTCCCCACACAGCCCAGATGTCCAGGCCCTCAGCACCCCACACCACATCCCAGATGTCCAAGCCCACAGCACCCCACCCCGCAACCCAGATGTCCTGGCTCACAAACACCGCAACGTGGCAACAGCATCCTCAGGCGCCCCCAGCGGCCTGTACACTGAAGCCCCTGATGCTGCCCTGGCCATCCTGGCTCCCAGGGTTGCCTGTGCGACCAGAGTTACTGTCCCCCATCAAGAAACTACGGGACAGTTCAACCGGCGAAGCCTCGCGAACTGCAGGCCCCAACATGCGGGTCCCTGACCCCACTAGCCCCCCTTTAGCCAGTTCAACCGTGGCACACGGCTGCCCCACTCAAGGCACCCAGCCTCAGTGCGGCAGATGCCATCAACAGGGAAGGGCACACACCCCTAGAGGGTACCCTATAAAGCGGGCGCTTTCACATCCAGCACGCACACGATCAGCACTGGTGCCCCGCAAGGATGTGTCCTCCCCCCCCCCCCCCCCCTCTCTTCTCCCTATACACCAATGATTGCAACTCAGCCAAACAATCAGTAAAAACCGTAAAATTTGCAGATGACACCACCATCATTGGCCTAATCAGGGATGGAGACTAGTCTGCATACAGACGTGAAGTGGAACGGCTAACACAGTGGTGTGGCACAAATAACCTCAACCCCACCAAAACAGCTGAGATGGTGGTGGACTTCAGGAGGAAAAAAAACAAATGCCGGCCAGCCGCTGAAAATAGCCAATGAAGCGGTGTCGCGGGTCGACTCCTTTAAATTCCTGGGGACCAAAATCTCCCAAGACCTGAAATTGGGGCTCAATATAACTACAAACGTGAAAAAGGGCCAGCAGCGGCTGTTCTTCTTGAGGCAACTCAAGAAGTTCAACATCCCACCACAGCTACTACACATCTTCTACACGGCTATAGTGGAGTCTATTCTTTGCACATCCATCACAGTCTGGTACGGAGGGGCGAGCGAATCCAACAGACGTAGCCTCCAGAGGGTGGTGAAGACTGCAGAAAAAATCATTGGGGCCAACCTCACCCCAGTTCAGTAACTAGCTAGGGTACAAAAAGTGCGTCAAAAATTGTACCAGACGAACTACACCCCGGCCACAAACTGTTTGAAATGCTCCCATCGGGCAAACGTTTCAGGTCCATCTCGACCAAATCAAACAGAACCACCAAGAGCTTTTTCCCGATAGCAGTCCAACAACTGAACATGCACAGCGTGCACCCCCTCACTGTGTGAAATATACATGTATGTAATGCCATGAATGTAATGCAACGCAATGCAATGTAGACATGAATATAATACCATTAATGTAACGCCACAAATGTATTTCAATGCAATGTCACCTTGCACATGACCCCCACTTGATGTTTAAGCTGCACTGTTACCAAAAGAAATTCCTAGTACACGAAAGTGTACAGATGGGCTGGCTTCATCTTTGCGGGGCTGGCGTTTCTAACGCCAGCCCTACCATCACGCCAGCCCCCGCCAGGGGGCGCACGCACACGAGACGCTCGCGCGCCCCCTGGGCAACAGAGCCTTCCTCCAGTCCCCACCGCCCTTGCCGCCCCGAGCGCCCCCTAACCCTGCCCATCTCCCTGAAGTGGAGACGGGCAGGGACACGCAGCGTTCTCGCCGAGAGACTGGGACGCACGTGCGTGTGAGATGCACGCGCGTCCCAGTTCAGTAAAGCCCCTGCCGCCGGGGCTCGCCAGTGGGGAGGGTCTGGCGAGCCCTGGCCAAGGATGGCAGAGGCTCCATCTGTACATGGCCAATAAAGATGATTCTGATTATTGGTAGGAGGTATATTAGCATATTTTATACATTGCTTTAAATGCTGTATGCACATTCTTAGCAGACCAAATGAAAGAGAAATCATGTCTAACATTCCGCAATTGTTCCATTAAGCCAGAGCGCCGAAAGGCAAAGCAGGTTTTATTTCTTTCTTTCTTATTTTTTTTTACATTTCAAGCTCCTTAGATAAATATACTTCACATTCACACCCCAGAGGCCTGAGTGTAGTGAACACATCACAGAGCAATCACTTATTATCACCACTGTTCAGGGTGATTGACAAAGTCTCTTCTCTGGAGGATTCTGGTGCTAAGCTGCAATGGAGTCTTAATCACATTTTATTTTAGAGAGGGTGGCCCTGTAGGTCATAGCACCAGTTAAAGCCTCATGCCGCTGTGAAATGCTGTCACAGCTGGAACTACTTACATGTTTTTTCAGTGACTGCAATGATCACTGTACTGCCGCTGTTTGCAAAGGAAACATGACTGTACTGTAATTTTTGGTGACATTTCATTGAGCCGTGTCATAACTGTTTGTAATCATATTACATAATTGCAAATCAATGCCGCAATGCATTTTTTTTAATGTACATATATACCGTAAATATTTGAGCTGTGCGGTTGCACTTAAGACCTATTGAATCTTCATTATATTTCCAAAAGTCTTATATTTGTCCTATATTTGTCTTATATTTGTTGGGTTCTTCAAGTATGTTAATAACTATATTTGGTACTTATGTAATATCTGGGCTCCCGTTTTTCTTATGAGACCGCATCCGCTCGCCACGCTTCGGGCACGGTGGCTCGCTGCGCTCTTCCACACTATATAAAATCAACTCCATGCGTAGTTGGATAGTAGGGGTATGAAATGGGGTGCATTTAACATGGGAGCCCAGATAATACATAAGTACCCTTTATTTCATTCCAAGAATATATATATATATATATATATATATATATATATATGGGATGCGGTCATTTGGTCTACTGCATTATGGTCGACAGTCATTAGGTCGAATCCATTAGGTCGACATGCTAAAAGGTCGACATGACTCTAGGTCGACATGGGAAAAGGTTGACATGATTCTAGTTCGAAAGGTCATTAGTTCGACAGGTCATTAGTTCGACAAGGTCATTAGTTCGACATTGTCTATGTCGACATTCACAAGGTCGACATGGAGTTTTTCACTGTTTTTTGAGCCAACATGTGCCGACAGGCGGTATTTCATGCCCTACCATCCACTAGGGCGTGGTGGGAGAATAAAATAGTGTGCCGAGCGTAGCGAGGCACCGTGCCCGACGCATAGCGAGCGCAGCGAGCGATGCGAGGGGATGCAGTGCACTTTAAACTGTGTCCATGTCGACTGTGTTGACATTCAGGTAAAAAAACAGTGAAAAACCCCATGTCGACCTTGTGAATGTCGACATAGACAATGTCGAACTAATGACCTTGTCGAACTAATGACCTGTCGAACTAATGACCTTTCGACCTAGAATCATGTCGACCTTTTCCCATGTCGACCTAGAATCATGTCGACCTTTTAGCATGTCGACCTAATGGATTCGACCTAATGACTTTCGACCATAATGCAATAGACCAAATGATCCCAACCCATATATATATATATACACAGTATTATAGCCTTCCAGCTCTCATCCAACCCACTGCTCCATGCTCCTCACCGTGTCTCCCCTCTGTGTCACCCCCAAGGGTATAACTACCATAGGTGTAAAGGGTACAGCTGCTATGGGGCCCAGAGCTGCAGGGGGCCCATCTTTACTGTTTAAGTAATATGTTTTACATATATTTATCACCATCAGTTGCTAAAGAGAGGGCCCTTACAAACTTTTGCTATGGAGCCTATGAATATCTAGTTACGCCCATGGTCACCCCTGTCTTTCTACCACTCCACTATAGATTGTTAGCTTTCAATAGAAGGGTCCGCTTCCCTCATATACTTGTTCTAAGTTCCCACTTATACAATCCTCTCTTCCTCAGTGCCAACCAAATGTTTGGTCTGGCACGTGCTGCTTGTATGACTGCAATGTTGACAAGGGTATGGGTCATTAGGTCGACCGTGTCTAAGTCAACAGTGAAAAGGTTGATACATGAAAAGGGTTGACATGCATTAGGTCAGCATTGCTGAAGTAAGGGTCAACGTCGAAAACGGTCAACATGAGTTTTTCAAAAATGTTTGGGTGCCTATCTGGCAAGGGTTGACATCTACACTGTATAAGTGCACCGTGTCCCCTTGCATGGTTCGCAGCTTAAGGCATGATGCCTTGCTGCACTGGGGATACTATTATATTCTCCCTTTATGCCCACTGGGATGTTAAAGTATGAAAAAGTATTTTTTTTTTTTTTTTAAAGATCATGAAAATGTTGACCTTTTCCCATGTCGACCTTTAGTTTGTGTTGGCTAATAGTGGTCAAACGTTTGACTGTGGACCTAGACACTGTGGACCTAATCACCACATATCGTTTTACAAATCCAGTAGTCTGGGTTCTGTTCCATTTTATGTATTGTGTTGTAAATCTTTAATTTTTTTTCTTAATGACTGTCTACTCTTTAAACCCTATTTAAAAGGGGAAGTACAGTAAAAAAATGTATCACTTTTGTGTGTTGGAAAGCCAGAAGTTTTAGTTCATTGTGTGAACAATATCAGTGCCAGGATATTTTATGGACCAGTATTTAATTTTCCTAATTTTCCTGTTAATATTCTTTTCTTCAAATTCAACATGTAAGGTTTCTTTTTTTTAAATGTGCCTGCCACTGGGCTAAAACTACTGTATATCATAAATGTCTAGCTGATCTTTCAAAATGTTCATCATTGCAAGAATTAAAATCCAGAAAAATATATTTCATTGCACAATGGTCTTATATATTGTAGTCTTTGTTGAGAAATCTAGGACTTTGATCAGAAAAGTGGCAACCACTATTCATTCCTCCTATAATTCACCAGCCTAGTAGTTGACATTTTTAGGTGATTGAATGGCCGCCAAGGTTATTTGTGCATAGAACATATAAAGTATATATATTGTATAGAACTGTCTGCACCACTAATAAGAAAGTTAAAATCCTTGACGATATTAAAGAGGTACTTATCTTGTGGCACGCAAAAGTTACATGGCTGCAAGATCCACTTCTTCACTGTCAAAGTGGTTACTTTCAGCACTCAAGAACAACATTCAAAGAAAGTGCTATTCACAGCTCTGGTCATCAAAATTGCAATTTAAAGCATTTAGCTAAGGTACAGAGGCATGAGTTGTGCTTGGAAAAATGACAGTGTCTTGAGCGTAAGACATCTTTTTTATATTTTCTTATAGCCCTTTGAGATCAGTAATACTGGGGCATAAATTGCTTGAAGGGAAGTTGAGAAAGAAATCAGTAGAAGCTAATGTAGCACAGAAGACCTGGAAATAAAACCTGCTTATTTTGATCCATCTAAGATGATCTCTTGACCTATATCTATCAATCTATACCTATCTGTATATCCACAGTATATATTTATATGTATATATCTTTCCCTATACATGATTGACCTGTCAGGAATTAATACTTGTAATCTTCATTCTCGTAATAATGGCTCCTATAGGAAAAAACAGTGGATCGAGGTTTCTGTTCCAGAGTAGGGTAATTCGTGCCCTTCCACTACCATGGAAGAGGGTGAATTCTTAATATGCATACCAATTATTTACTGTTTGTGTACATAGTTTGCTTTAATACATCAGTGAACGCACTGGGTGGAAAACATTTTTAGGACCAGGGATTCTTTCATTGAAAAAAATTGTGGTCCAATTTTTTTGACACTTGGGAGAGCTACATTGACACCCTGGGGGAAATTTACTAAAGGAAATTTGTAAAAAAAAATAGGTGTATTTGTATCCAGAAATACACTTATTTTTGACATAATAAAATAGGTGTATTTGTATCCAGAAATATACTTATTTTTGACATTTACTATCCCGAAAATACGGCAATTCGTATTCGTATTGATGTGCTATCAATACGAATACGAATTGCCGTATTTTCGGGGTAGTAAATGTCAAAAATAAGTGTATTTCTGGATACAAATACACCTATTTTTTAGAAATTTCCTGTAATAAATTTCCGACCCCTATCTCCAACATCAAAAAGCCAAATTGGAAACTGTTTTAAAAACACATTATGGTACGAGACTAGGATATGTGCACAAGACCCCCCAATCTCATAGAATACTGTTTACTTTGGAACTTTTTCAGGCGTGACAGTGCGTGTAGTGGAAGTAATAAATGGTGTAAAAACCGTTATGATAACAAACCGGTGACTAACTTAATTGTTACACTATATTTGTTACCTTTATAATACATATAAACCGTTACCCTTAGCAACAAGGTTACCATATTGATGTAAGCATTTACCTAACTTCTCTCCTATTCACAGACACTTTGGAGGGCTGTAAACCACATTAGCATATGAATAGATGCATATCTATTGTACAGTGTGTCCCACACGTTGTACCTGTTCACTGGCTTTATAAGAAATAAACCTATATACATTACTATATGCTTATCCAGAAATAAATCTATACTGCATGTCTAATGCGGCCCCACATGTGACTATACGTGTGAATCACTCGCTAATACGACTAATCTCCTAAGAATATATATATTGAAAAATACCACACAATATAAACTTTCAGGTTACTGACGGTTATCTTTCAGCGATAATCGCTATCCACACTTATAATAATAAACCTTTCCTTCGCATCTGAGATGCCATTATAAGTATAGAGAAATGATGCACATAGACACACGGTTATATTTGAGATCACAGATAGTATATTATATGGGAAAATGGTCCAAAAAGGGTAACAGATATTTACATGGTACTTACACAATACTGTTTAGACTATACACAGGTTATAAACTATAACAACTATACATGTAAAATGAACGCAGGCCCAACACCATCCTAACACCAGCATACACACATGGATACAATTACCGCCACAGAGACAGGGGAAAAGCGTCCTCCTTGGGTCACATCTTCTTGGTGAGAGTGGGAGATCAGAGTTAGCCTAAGAAAAACTAAAGTATAGTTTTGGGGGCAGGTAAGGGGGCGGGGAAGTCAATCTTGGTTGGCATTGGCTAAAACAAAGAGACTGGGCCTCTCTTTATTGGCCCTCCTGACTCCCTTTGTTTCTGGCTATGAGGCAAGAACCTGTTTTGAATTGATTTGTCCTTGGTGTCCCACATAATAATTCACTAGATTACACAGTTAAAATATATCTAAGGTCATGTATTGTGATCACATTACAATCACCATACTGACCTTGCGTCTGTGGCGGCAATTACAACATTTCTACATATAAAGTATGGACGATCATATTCCAATACTTTGGGGAATACACAAATGTACATACAAAAAGGAATATCACTATGATTTAGCCATTAATGCATTACGTCCGTCCTTGTCCGTGAATTTATGCTAATCAGATGCGACTGCGCCTGAGTATTGCGTAAAGGCCGACCGTAATACGCCAATGGCGTTTGAGGTGCATATACGTTTTCCACAGTCCACCCTTTGATAGTAAAATAAAACTATCACACTACACAATTAATAATTTATAATTTCGCATTAATTTCCATATTTCATAAAAATGTAAATTTTTCATACAAATTTTCATTGATGAAAGGTTTGTGAAGCGTGGATCGTGTGTGTATGTGCAGTAAGAGGGGATGTATCATTTTTGCGCTATGGCTAATCCAAGATTAATAATAAATGGGGGGAGTACATTTACTTACTGTCGGCATGTCCAAACCATGGAGTTAGAGGGTCACAGCCCAGACACGCCTGACTGGAATGATACATTTGGGGACGTGTGTGTGTGTGTGTGTGTAAGTGTGGTGTTCCTGCATTGATCGTGTGTTGTATAACCTTGCCGCAGGGTGTAATAGGGTGAACAACCTTCATATGACCTATAGAAGATGATGGGAGAAACATTGATGGGTATCATAACAAAACAATTTTCTAGGATGATGTAGAGAATTTCTTGAGAGAGCGGGGGACAGTCATTTCTTTGAGAATTTTACCAATGAGTCATGTGTAAGGGTCATCGCTCCACCTAAATAACACCATTTGTTTGGATTCACAAAAACACCTTTAAATGCTTGCTTGTCACAGATAAAAATAAACGTCATTGTCAGAACTCTGCCTCTCCTTATCCACCCTTTGGTAGCGGCAACACCTTGGGGAGAAAAGAGATGGGAAAAACACAAGAACAAAGTAAAGCTTTCATCTTCTGCCTGTTTCTTCTTTCTTCGTCTGGCCAGGGGATAATTAGGGTAGTCTTTCCTTTGCCTTTATCCTTCATTAGATATCTCGGTTTTAGTCGTCTCTCAGTCACCCCGGAACAAGAGCTTCTAGCGATACTTCTTTCTCGTCGCTTCTAGCATCAACCACTTCCGGGACATTGACCTTTTTACAACGGGACGGATGGATCCAAGCTTCCTTTTCTGCAACCTTTACTGCTGTGGTGCTGAATAATAATACTTGGCTTGGTCCTTCTCACCGATCTATCAAACAACTTGGGCATAACAAATTTCAGATCACAACAAAAGTCCCCTGCCTCCAGACAATCACAGTCCTTTACAGGCAATTAGGATGTCAACACTGATAACTTTCTCTGCTGCATTGTAACTTGTTGGTTCTCCTTCATAAGATATAAACAGTCACTTTATTATCACACTTTAGCCATAATGTGGATGTCTTCTGAGCAATAACTTGAAGGGAGGAGGGGGAAGACAAGTTAAGTGGAGTTCTGAGAGTGGTTCTGATACTATACAGCACGATCGGCAATGCCTCAGGCCATAGCAAACCCTTATTTCAACCATAACTTTGCTCAATTTCCTGGGATCCGCAAGGAGTATAGAGTTTACCATCAATCCCTAGGAGCTTACACATGACTTGGAAGATTTTTCATATACAGTGTGTACTTTTGGGATACCATATCTCTAAACAAATACATCAACACATACTAAGAGAATAAAAATAAATTCCTAAACAGTTCTAGAGTGGACTGTACAAAGTCAATTTGTATTACCTGCAAAGAATCCTCTGGAGGAGGGAATGTGGAGATGGCTCTGTGGGAACAGCCTCTCCAGTGTCTTTCCTCAGACAAGTAAGGCATGACATTGCCGTCTTACTTGCCTGTGGACCAAACTCTGGGGCCCACCAGTAAGTTTTGACCAGTTATCACATACCTTCCCTACCAAGACAAGTCAAGCCATAGGCTATCTCTGCCATGACAGTGTGGCATGCTCTGGGAGTCACTGGTTTTCCTTGTCCATCTTTCTATTCCTGTCCACATCCCTTTGGCTTCCAGACTGCTTTCTCCTGCAGGGAACACAAATCTTGCACCTCTATATAAAGACACAGACATTTACAGGGGGAACAAAAACATTATACGCAAAGCGCGTGGCTCACCCAGCTGTCCCGCCAGCATGGCTATTATCAAGTGACACTGAATCCTTATCAAAGGTGTGGGCTTTACACTTGATAACAGCCACTCCGTTCGGCAGCTGTGCGGCTGTCAGTAGTCCTCAAATATACAACGCTTGCGCCACTGGAGTGTCAGCTACTGTCACAAGATCTCTGAGGTGCCATAGGGCTCCAAATCTCTTGTGTTACCCCAACAAACGTACTTAGAGTTGGCATAGGTATTGACTGCTTTTCCCTCAGCCAGCTCACGCATCTTGATCAGTGGCACTAATTAAGCCACTGTTGCTGAGCGAGATGGTCCAAGGGGACCCAGTCTCTACTATACCTTCTCCATCTATTACGGTATAGCCAGTGCACAATTCTCCCATTTCGGTGTCTCTGTGGCAGCTGCCATCAGTGGGGAAAAAAATTACTCATCTCTACCTCTTCCAATGGGTTGTTACCACCCTTTGGGGATATGCTGCAAAGGTCCGATTCAAACACTTCATGCCATCATGTTCGTCTAGGCTCTCACTAAATTCTACCATTCCAGCAACCTCAGCACCAACTCCCCCCTTTGTGCCTTAGAGGGCACACCTGATAAGAGTGTTGCTGGGTTTACAATATTACTGGTAATATTTATAATTTTCAATGCAAGTTCCCATTCAGTGAACTTGGCTGATGTTTAGGCAGAATTTTGGGAGTGTCCAGACTGTATGGGGAGCAAAAAGAGCCAAAACACACCTGAACAACACATCCTCAGTCTTGTTTACCGGTAGTGCTATGGCAACTACACTGGGTAGACAAGTAGGAAGTACTCGATAAATTGGGTTGAATTGTTCACTGCAGTACGACATTGGGTCAGCTGGCATCACCAGGTTTCTACATCACTACTTTGGTCGCACACCCAGCAAGTTATTTGCAGTGCAAATCACATGGTCCTTAAAAATACAACACCAGGTTCCTTTTCATGTGGAACCTGTCTTGATCTGTCTGACTCAATTAATTCCTGCATTGGAAATGCCAAACCAGAGAAACATGGGATTCATTCTTGGTAATATCACCAACTGTCTAATGAGACATGGGTTTGTTGCTGGGTTTGCGACTGGTTTGTGACTGGTATAAGACCTTCCTTCCATATTACAATTTCTATGGTAATGTCCTTACTGTTTGTATTTAAAGCATACTGGGGTTGTCTTATTTTGTTGTTCAGTATGCTGGGGTCTGGTTGGTCCGTTACTATGAGCACGGATGGTAAGGGTCATTAGTCTATTGGTCAGTGGCAGCCTCCCTAAGGGCATCTATTGTCATGTCTCTCCACTCGGGAAAAGAGGATTGCACTCTAATCCTAAGTGGTTCTTTTAGTCCTTCTATAACCACAGAAACAACCATTTCTCTATGTTGGGTTCACTTGTTTCAGTCAGGGGTAACTATGCATCTCGAACTGTCTGTCAATGACCTGTCAAAATATTCACCAGGAAATTCAGTGTTCTTTTGCTGAATGCTAAAGATTTTGTTGTACTCAGTAGTACAAGGAAAATACTTGCTCAATTGAAGATTAATTAATCGTATATTTTCCTGATTGTCAACACCATTTAAAATCCTATTTTCCCCCACCTGGCCAATGTATGGGGAAAGACAGGCTCCCAATATGATACTCCAATCCTTATTTGTGAGTCTATGTGAATTTTCCTAAATCTCTGATAAACTTTTGACAGGCCGTTTTTGTCTTGGGTCAGGGAACTCTCGGATCAAAACATTAAGTCTGTCCTTGTCAGAGGGCAATGTATACCCACCTGCCTTACTGGAATCACCCCATCCGTATCTAGCTTTCCATAAGGGGCATGATGGGTGCAAGGTGGGCGTACACAAGTAATGTCTTGGTTTTCTAACATGGTTGTCTCTGTGGTGTCTGGTGTGTCATACTTACCTGCCCTTCCTTGTAGATTACTGGCGTCAGCCGTCTCCTCTAACTGGGAGTTCTTATAATTCCTCCTTAACTGGGCTTGTCTCTGGCACACATTTATCGGGTAGGAGGCGGCTGAGGTCAGCATTACATTGGCTTCACTTTCCGGATCCTTAAGTGGGATTTAAAACAAGGTACAAGTTAATAACATTTTCAGATGGTACATTTATTTTAGGTTCTCCTGTGGCGGTAATTGCCCCCCTGGTAATATAACATGGGGTGTGTGTGTAGTTGTACTTCTCAAGCTAGCTGGGCCCACGTTCATTAAACAATTCTTATGACTTTATATTTGAACTTCTGTTTGCCACAAATTTACAGAATCATTTTGCTTCAACTTTTCCTTTTTGAATGAAATTTGACAAATTTTATCTTTCACTGTGAGCAGAACTTCAGGACCAAAACTACCAGTATCAGGGAACTTTACCTCACATTCCTTGGTCAGCTTGACCCATTCATTCAGGTATGACACATCATATGTCATATTTCTGTTTAATAATGTATCCAGGAGAGTCTTTGGGCATGTAACTCGCGCCCACCTTATCACTTTGGTCTATTCCAACCGGTTTCTTTACCGCACTGCCGGTTGGACCTAACCTTTCTGTCACTTATCTCTGGATACCTTATGTCCTATGGTCAATTCCAACCGGTTTCTTTACCGCACTGCCGGTTGGACCTAACCTTTCACTTTCACACAGATGATCCATCTCCAAGAGAACGCTACCTCTCCTGCCAAGAGGATCGGTGGGGTTCTGAGGTCCCCCACAAAACTATTGCCCCTTACAGCGAGCAATTCGCTCTCTGCACTGCCTGGGAGAACCACTAAAGCACCTCAGCCTAGTTAATGCCTACGTCGGCGATCTTTAACTACCTAATAGTTGAGGTCCTCCAGCAATCTCCAACAGTAGCACAGCAAGTTATTTAAATCAATACTGATTCTATAGTAACTTCAGTTGCCTTTGTTAAACAAAACAGACATGTTTGCTGTTTTAATTTAATAGACTTTCATAATACACTGCCTGTGACCGGCGTTACCGGATTATGCTTCAGTCGCTGCCTCTGATCGGCGTTCTACGACCGGCGTTCACTCAATACACTCACAGATTCAAACAAGCTGACTTATTTTTCTGTACAGAAAATATTCCCATCATGGTAGTTCTGTCCCTGAAAACTGCTCCAGGACATATTCCCTTAAAATTCAAAATATTATCTTAAAAGGTGTTTGAATTATTTTATCAAATGCAATAACAATGTAAAATCGAATAAATTGTGATTGTATTAATCTAAAATACATTATCAATAAGTATTTGCATCATTGGTAATATATTTTGTTAAGGAAACGGATCGCTAATGCTTCCACATAAAGGGCGCAGGCCCGAACACACGTGTTCAAGTAAACGCAGGTGCGTCTGTGGCAAGCGCGTTCACTCGGAAGCAAATGCGCCTGGGACAAGCGTGTGCACAACACCGGCGTGCACTCCGGTGGTGCCACGTATAAGATACGCACACCTTTGTTTAATTGTACCATGCTCTATACAGACGCTACTGCGCACTTAGACGTTCTTGCGTCACGCACGCAATTACGCTGCATACTCATTCGCACATGCGTCTGTGTCCCAATGTAGATTACATAAACACGATCGCATGTGTAATGGCGTCTAGCATGTGTCCTGATTGAGCACTCTCACACTGTATATTCAGTCAAAAATAAACGTGCTAGCATACAGTTTGAGTGTGATTTCACTGGACTCACATGCATACATCAGTAATGCAATTGCATCACAGCTTACAATTTTATAACAATACAATCACACTTTATAACTCCATACCTTTATCACCTAGTATATACTTAAAAAACAAACAAAAAACTTTGTACAGTTCTGGCTAATACAGTTTAACAAACTCATTCAAATCCCCTCCTGCTTCTGTCCCTCCTCCTTCTCCCCCTCCTTGCAGCTGCTGCTATAATGCTTTATCTTATGGAATGCAGCAGCGCGGGGGAAGGAAACCTGTGGGTCAGTTTACAGCACACAGCTAAATTACAATTGCTCTATTTTCAACACAGACCTGATAAATGGGTTTCTAGACAATTCAAACACCCAAAATCCCTCATTTGTGACAAACAGAATTTCAGCACTTCAAAACAGTCTTTATGCACAACAAATACAGTATAACAATTTCACCGTCTTTGGGCCTAACTCCTAGCAACTTTCAAACCGATACAGCTCAGACGCCTCTCAATTAATACTCAGGGTACACTCTCACGCGTTAAAAGTGACTCCGGCATTATGAGATGCACTCCGTATCGCTGTGCCTGTTTTAAAGATTGTAGGCCCCACGTTGGCTGCGTCAATTGTAAAAACCGTTATGATAACAAACCGGTGACTAACTTAATTGTTACACTATATTTGTTACCTTTATAATACATATAAACCGTTACCCTTAGCAACAAGGTTACCATATTGATGTAAGCATTTACCTAACTTCTCTCCTATTCACAGACACTTTGGAGGGCTGTAAACCACATTAGCATATGAATAGATGCATATCTATTGTACAGTGTGTCCCACACGTTGAACCTGTTCACTGGCTTTATAAGAAATAAACCTATATACATTACTATATGCTTATCCAGAAATAAATCTATACTGCATGTCTAATGCGGCCCCACATGTGACTATACGTGTGAATCACTCGCTAATACGACTAATCTCCTAAGAATATATATATTGAAAAATACCACACAATATAAACTTTCAGGTTACTGACGGTTATCTTTCAGCGATAATCGCTATCCACACTTATAATAATAAACCTTTCCTTCGCATCTGAGATGCCATTATAAGTATAGAGAAATGATGCACATAGACACACGGTTATATTTGAGATCACAGATAGTATATTATATGGGAAAATGGTCCAAAAAGGGTAACAGATATTTACATGGTACTTACACAATACTGTTTAGACTATACACAGGTTATAAACTATAACAACTATACATGTAAAATGAACGCAGGCCCAACACCATCCTAACACCAGCATACACACATGGATACAATTACCGCCACAGAGACAGGGGAAAAGCGTCCTCCTTGGGTCACATCTTCTTGGTGAGAGTGGGAGATCAGAGTTAGCCTAAGAAAAACTAAAGTATAGTTTTGGGGGCAGGTAAGGGGGCGGGGAAGTCAATCTTGGTTGGCATTGGCTAAAACAAAGAGACTGGGCCTCTCTTTATTGGCCCTCCTGACTCCCTTTGTTTCTGGCTATGAGGCAAGAACCTGTTTTGAATTGATTTGTCCTTGGTGTCCCACATAATAATTCACTAGATTACACAGTTAAAATATATCTAAGGTCATGTATTGTGATCACATTACAATCACCATACTGACCTTGCGTCTGTGGCGGCAATTACAACATTTCTACATATAAAGTATGGACGATCATATTCCAATACTTTGGGGAATACACAAATGTACATACAAAAAGGAATATCACTATGATTTAGCCATTAATGCATTACGTCCGTCCTTGTCCGTGAATTTATGCTAATCAGATGCGACTGCGCCTGAGTATTGCGTAAAGGCCGACCGTAATACGCCAATGGCGTTTGAGGTGCAAATACGTTTTCCACAATGGCGTGGACCCAGGCTCCTCTTGTGACTCCCATTATATATAACCTTTATACTTTATTTTCTTTCCTATATGTTCACTGACTTTTTGTGGAATTCTATTGCATGGTGAAAATGTCACGTGTATTATTATTATTTTACCCTTTTTTTTTTTTTTTACCGTTGACAAACACCTTGCTTTAAGTGAACTGTGTTTTTACTTCTGTACACATTGTACCTCTATTATATTGACCTGTAATGCTTCAATAAAAGAAACTTAATTAAAAAAAAAATTGTGGTCCTACCACTATTTTTTGGAGTAGGGTAATGCTGTGTACACACGGGGGCGATAGGGGCTATAATCGCTGGGAATATGGTTGCAGGCGACCATATTGCCAGTGATGGAAGTGTGCCCCGGCGAGAAATCGCCGGGTGCGCACTCCCGTTTTAAGCCCCATTGTAATCGCTGGTCGCAGGAGCTTGCTCCTTCGACCAGCTAATTACATCTGCGGCTCCCCCAGCAGAGGTTCCTTTTAATCAGCGACCATCTCTGGTCGCTGATGAAAATGAGACACTGAGCAATATATTGCAAGCAATATATTGCTAGCAATATATCTCCCCCCGTGTGTACGGGGCTTAAGAGAAGGCAGCAGTTGGGTCAGTGATGGGAACAGGGCGTAGCTTGGCCAGTGGTTGGAGAAGGTGGGATTTTGGTTAGAGGTGGTTAAGGGCAAGCAGCAGTTTGGAGTAGAGCTGGTGGTAGAGTCAGGGAGAAGTTGGGGTAGATTTGGAGGTAGAGGAAAGTAATGGGAAGCAGTGCTGGGGTTGTGAAGTCTTACGTGATAACAGAAAATAGGAAGCTGCTAGGGAAAAGAAGGGGGTTGGGGCAGACCGTGCTGGTGGTTGAGTGGGGTTAAGGGTCGACAACAGCTAGGCAGTGCTAGGAGTAAAGATGAGCTTACGAGGCAGGAAGTGCTGGGGGTAAGAGTAGGTAGCAGATTTAAGTATTAATAGTGTCATGATGCTCCTGAACTATTCTAAAAGATTTCAATGGATATAGTATATTTACTAAATTGAGTGTTTTGGAAGTGGAGAGGTTGTCCATAGCTACCAATCGTATACTAGTTATTATCTTCTAGAACAGGTATGGGCAACCTGTGGCTCTCCAGATGTTGAGAAACTACAAATCCCAGCATGCATTGCCAAAGTTAGCATTCCCTAATTACAAAACTGTGGCAAGACATGCAGGGACTTAGTTTTACAACAGCATGGTTGCATGTTCTAGAAGGTGCTAAAGAAATAATAAGTAGAATGTTGTTTCTATTGGCAACATCTCCACTTCTATAAACCCACACTGTAGTACATATACCCCCTAGAGTCCTGCTTGAGATGTTTTCTGCCTAAAACAGCCACCCATTGTTTCCATAGAGTTTGATACACTCACCGGTACTTAGGATGCTGCCAGGTCTTAAACTCTGGTCAGTAGGAGCATGTAACAAAAAAAATAATGTGTGTTCTATCGGACCCGCTAATTTTCAAAATGGGGTTCCTCACTGCCTACAGCATTTTTTTTTTCAAAATATTTTTATTGACATATAACAGTGCAATCAATCAATGCACATTCCAGACTCAAAGCCTGCTTATACAACCTACAGAGTCGGTACAAATAAACATGTAGAGTTACCTCCATTCAGTCTTTCAGGTAACAAAATTTTACACAATATGCAAAAATATAACATAATCCAATCTTATATTCGGGTTGATCAAGGGTAAACATAAACTTGATACCACACGCTTAAAAATAAAAAAAATGATCAGCCCACTAATCTAAAAAGGGTTGCCTGTGGCTAGAATTTCCATGTCATACCATGTTGCCTGCAGCATGTTAAAATGCGATGTAGCTAGTTTTTTGCAATCACTGTGCATTACATTGCTTACTGTATATAAAGCATATGGTTGTATTTTTATGGTTGTCTTTACCCATCTAATCTGTGACCCCAAAGAAACAAGCTATATAGATGTGAGTCCTGGCTCTGGTACTCCTGTCCCATTGAATATTCTACACTGTTCTCTCCAGCCTGGGAAGTGACTGAGAACTCAGGGACAGACTGACCCTATCACAGCAGTTGGCTGGGGTCCAAGCTGTGCAGGCTTGTGAACATGAGTCAGGGATCGGATCCCTCTTTTGGCATGGTGGCTCTTTGTAGTAAGCATTTTTGTTGCTCACTGTGCCTTTTTTTGGCTGGTGCTGTAACTCTCCAATAAAAATATCAATAGATAAATAATATCTATATGATCAAAGTAAGAAAAATCAATGATCATCTGACAAAAAAAGTCACCAGAATTCCTTTTACCTTATTAAAATGTGTGTTATTAAAATTGTTTTGGTGTCTCCAAGTAATTCAGCTATTTCTCTCACAGAAAACACATCCAGCAAAGCCAGTGTATTTTTTTTCTAGTAAGCACTACAAACATAAAAACTTACAACCTATGTGTTTATCAAAGAGAGTGCACCAGAGGAACCATTATTTGCTACAAAACAGTATCCAGTGTCTGTGAAGGAAAACGAATACCCCTTTCAGGCATAGAAAACAACCCAATAATTTCCCGGCACAGCCAGGGTCGACCCGAGGTCTGAAAGGGTCAACTTAAACCCATGTTTTTACCTGGGAATTTCCCAGATCTTACACAGGTTGCTGGCTGTGTGAAAGGATCCGGCCCCGGTTTTTCAAAACCAGTCACAGTTAACAGATCGTATTGGCTGGGAAAGAGTGGCTGATTAGTTGAGTGGTCTGCTCTCCTTAATTGGTTGAACGGGCGGGGCACTGGCACTGGTTTCTGATGTCACAGATGTGCTCCGGAAGAGAGACTGTATGGCACATTAGAAGGAGGAGATCTTTGAGCTGCTGGCAGTCAGAGGGTAGGAGGAGATACGGAAGCAGACCTGGAACAGTGAAGGATGCCACAGTACAATACACAAACACCCACCTTTCAGGATACTAGGGAGTTCTGTTATTTTTTTTTTCTGTATAGACCCAGCCAGATAATGCTTTTTATGTATACCCCATAGCCAGAACCCATTTCTCTTTCTATAAATCCATCTAGAACCTCAGTCATCTTCCTCTCTATATTATTTACATAGTATTAAAGGCAAGTTTTCAGTTGGGCCATTGAAGCGCTCTTCACCCATTGCTATATGATGCATACCTGCTACAGATTCCAAAATTTCTTCCAAGATATATGTGACGTTCCAATTACATTGTCTCAAGTGTTCTTTTTTTTTTTTTCTAATTATTTTTATTCAGGATTGAGCAATATAGTAGTACAAACAGTAATGAAGATGCGATTTGTGTTACAATAGAGGTCTCAAGTGTTGTTCACCATATCTGAATCTGATACTTACAGGTTTGAATGGCACAATCTCCTTAAGTGTCCCACCATTCCTCATAAAACATTATTTTAGTTCCTGTAAAGGTGCCCATACACTTATCCGATTTGCATTTGACATCTCATCCGACCAGATACGTGGTCCGGTGCGCATTGGGTCTGACCCTATAGATTGAACCTACTGCAGATTCAATCCATCTGGTCAGACCCATCAGCTACACATCACCGGTGCTTTTTAGCCAATCTGTAGGTGTGTGCCAGTGGTGGCACACACCTATGTGCAGTGGTGGGGTCCGGGCAATGTCCAGGAAATGCTGAGCTGCAGGCGCCACTGGGGAAGCGGTGGCAGAATTTTTTTTAAACATGTAAAAGATGGGCAATTTGCTGAATGGCTGAGAGAGCACTCTCAGCTGATCAAAGGCCAGCCTGTCTTTTGAAAAAAAAAATCAAATTCTGCTGACGCTTGCTGCACGGCACCTGCAGCTCAGCCCTTCTTGGACACTGCCCGCCCCACCATTGTGCTGTCATCCCCTGGCACTCAGATCAGCCCGGATCCCACCACTGGCGCTCACCTTTTTTTTAAATCTCCTGCACCTGCAGCTCCCTGGGGAGTTTACATGGGATAAATCACATGCGATTTATCCCATGTAAAAAAATGGCACATCAATTGCCACATTGTTAGTGAGCTCAGGACAAGTCGGACTGGTGTATGGGGGCCTTAAAATTTAAACAACTCCACTAAATGCACAATATTTAAAAGTTGTGACAAATTAAAGTTTCTAAAAGAGAACCATCATCTCATTCTCTGTAGTTGCATAAAATGCTAGATTTAAGACCATTTTTATTTGGTATTGGATATAACCACTTTGTTTATGTACTGTATGTCTGTATTTATTTTGCTGTATGTCGCTACACTGCCTTTTTGAAAAGCTACATGGGATTTCAATCAACATTGATTAAGGAAAATTTATTTCAGAAAAGGATCTACTTTTCCTACCCTTTCTAGGTCTCTGTAAAGAGCCGCACAAGAGAATATTGATTCACCCTCTGTGGTCGGTAATAAACTATTTTTATCTTTGTAATTGTTTTTTACTTCCTCATAGTTGTTAAAGCGGACGATATAAATCTAAACATACATATTTGGGTTTTGGTCTTTGACAGCCAGTCCGTTCATAACATACATTAGTGTTAAGGATATCATTGCTAGATGTTTTACATATAACAATGTCCTTGTCTAAACACAGTAGGTCATGTAACCATCAATTTAGCCACAAAGAGACTTGTTATATCATATTCTACTGTATGTCAGTCCTTTTAGACGTTTGCTGACTTTTTATTATAACCTGTTAAAATACTGAATTCTGTACTGGATTTTTTTGTTTTTGAAAATTCTTTTTTTTTTCAAATAGACATTTACAAGGGACTGCAATGGGGTCTTAAATGGCACCTTATAAGCCAACTGTTTTAATACAGTAGATATGTAGAAAAAAAAAGTTTTACTCCAGATCTATAGATTAATTTTTATTTAGCGTCAAGTTACTGTCCATTCTACTAATATTTGTTAGATGTTTGTTTTACCATATCTAACAATATGTACAGTAGCTTATCTACTTACATTTTTAGAAAAGACACTGTTGAAATCAGTTTACTTTTAGTGGACAGCTTTTAACCCTTAACCTTTCTAAAGTGGGTTCCACATTTTTTTCCCAAAAAGCACTACAGTTGATGGCTAAAAAAATATCCAGAGAATGGGAATATTATGAAGGTAAGCTGGTGCAGAAATAAAGAGAATTTAAGCTGGGCACACAAAGGCTGAAGCCCTGAGCTACAATATAAGTCATGCATGCAGATTAGATTGGACTTTGTTGCACCGCACACGCATTTGGCACACACTGTTTCTTGCAGCGAACACCTTAGCATCTGCCTGGCTCTGCTTAACTAGAGATGCTGGGAGGGGGGTATATGACTGGGGAATTCAGTTGTACCACCTCTCCAGGACCAATTTATGCCCCAATTGGTTCCTTTCAACTAACCTGTCTAATTGTTTCCATACTCTCTTTGATACACACAACTTCCAGCCATATGTGTATATGCGCTGGTTGCTTAGTGACCTCTTTTCATTTGCTGCTGCTCCATGCGATTGGTACATCATTTTACACAAGAGGTTTTTTTATATGTTGCTCTGTGTTATTTGTAGCCCTTGAGGAAGATGCATTATGGAGCACTGAAACAGAAGTTGACTAACATTTTTTCAGTCTTTGCCCTTCAATCTATTAGGACCCGATTCCATGGTTTTGTTATGTCACTATTCTGTTTCATCAGTCTTCATTGTTCTGAAATTTGAGTGAAAATCTACTCTGGTGCTACTAGCTTAATTAACTCTATTATGAGAACATCATGAAGTATTACCATCTTCGTAAATCCAGAACATTTGGCAGATTAGTCTAAGCTCTAAAGATCAGAACGTATAATTTTTGTAGAAATTGCAAAGGACCCAAAAGCTTTATGTAGACTTTCATAAATTGCTATTAACAGGGTAAATGTTAATGTCCAATTAATTTTTTTTACCAAAAATTAAAAATGAAATCGTAGAAAGACTTTTCTGTGTAATAAAGTCTTGCAGTAGAATTTTGGTTTACAATTATCCAATGCATACCAACAAATGTACAACAAAATGACTGGAAATAAAAAATGTGAAAAGAGCAAAATCCTTGTGCTAATAAATAAAAGCTTGTATATATTTTAGACAGAACTAGGGAAGGTGGATAGCAGGATTTTTAGAGCAGAGGCTGCATGTATGCAGCCTCCTCCATCTGAGTCCTCAACATTGCTGGCAGCAGTGCAGTGCTGTAGAGCCTCAGCACTAGAGGGATCATACTCTATTTTTCCAGTAATATTCGTACTGCTGCCATTGTTGCAGAACTTTTTTTTCACTTGCCTAAGATGAGAAAAAAAATGTTTCACAAATTACGAAATTTTCACGATCGTTGGTGCAAAAACCGCATTGTTCTAGGAAATTAACCCAGATTCTACGTGTTTTTGCCCCCAAAAATCATTTTCCTAGCAAAAAAAACAAAGCAAAACAAAAAAACAGGCTACAATTGAATAACCCAATAACAACCACTGGGTAGCAAAGCCTGGTTCCTGCTGTCAAAAAAAAAAAAAAATCTAATTTGTTTTAGGTAATTTAATATCCCCCTATAAGTTTATTTCCTCTATAAGGCAGCATAATATTTAACCAGTAAATAGTAATGTGTTTAAATGTTTTGAGAAGAACAACCCACATTTATTCAAATATCTGTTCCTTGAAACCCTATAAAAATTACTTTACCTTTTTTTATTTTATTTAATGATTGTATTTAATACAAAAGGATTATGCTGATTTCAAAGTTATTACAGTCCTCAATATCAATTTAGGGAGATTTTAGCAAATACCGAACTCATGCAGACAGGATAATTTTCTCTTTTAACAGGATTACTCTTCAATCAGGTATTTATTTAATCCACAATAAATCTATTTAGAAAAAGCAGTAATAAATGTAAGGTTTACACTGAAATACAGACTACTGAAATGAATACTTTTAAAGGGATTCCTTTAATGTTAATATAGTGTTCTACATGCAGTTTAAGCTTAAAATTATTTTAAAAATACTTGACTATTTTTAAATAAAATAGATCATCTGGGCATACGTAGGTATGTATGTATGTATGTACGTATGTATGTAAAAATGTCACTGACGTCCTCTCCTATTCTCCATTCCCCTTCTTGAGCAAATGGATCTTTATGGAACTGTCTTCTATTTTGCCTGAAGAAGATTCACCTGCATGCCTACATCTCTGTTTGCATTTATGCTTTTAAGGGGGCTTGGAGAGAGCTAAAGCACCAATCACCTGCTGTTATTTTATGGGCTCTGTAGGAAAAATCATACCCCTTTCACACCGCACTTGTTAAACAGTATATTGCCGTTTTTTTCCATTTTAAAACGTTTAAGGCTTCAGTGGGAGAGCACCAGAGTTCATTCACCGGTTAAAGATAACCGGTATTTCATAGCGTTTAAAAATCAGAGTCCTACACGTTTTAGAGCTGTTTTTTATGCAGTGAGAATGGCTCTGAAACGGTATTTAGTAAAAACAACAGATTACAGACCTTTGATAGGCTGGCTGCCTTGAAAAGTGTTCAGGGGATTAAGCGGGTTGACTGATGTGAATGGTATTTAAACGGTATTTAAAACGGTAATCTACTGCAATGTGAAGGCTCAGACCTGTTTTAAATACCGTTTCAAATACCGGTTTTTAAAACGTTTAGGCAGTGTGAAAGTGGTATCACAGTAGCTGATTGGTTGGCACTAAATATGCCCATAAGTGACTATTGCAATTTGTGAAGTAAAACTCGTCTTATCTTATTCCAGTCGATTGTGTCTCACTTCCCTTTTCCAGATCTCTTGGTGTGTATCATACAAGAGAGAGAAGTAGAGCCACCATAGCGTAATACCGTTTTTTAATACAATCTCACACATAATGATATAAAAACACAATATATCCTTAAAACGCAATTACCAAGTAATGTTGAGAACTATAGAATAAAGTTCTCTATATAGGCATACAAATATAAATAAGGAGATCCACCCCAGTCAGTTCAGCTACAGAAGAAAACAGCAACAATTACCAGATGGTGTGGATAACATAAGATCCACTTAGTTCTCACATAGGCAAATAATCGCAGTTCTTATACCGTTCCTGGAACCCTGCAGTAAGTCCCCGGGCGGGGTTTTTTTCTCCTGGCTTCCTTTCTGGCGGTGGGTCTCTGTGGTCCTCTCAAGCAGGCCGACGCGTTTCGACCACAACTGTGGCAGATGAATGAGTGTTTGGTAGTCCTGTCCGGCAGGTTTATATTGCCCGGGCTCCCTTAGGCATCCAATCCTGAGTTCCGTTATGAGTCAAATCACACGGCGCTTCGGCCGTCACATGACCCGTGTCTGCGGGTCCGTCCGCTGATAGGTCCTATCATAAGGGCATCTTTTTCCCTTACTAAAGATGGCCGCCATATAGTTTCCGGTTATAATAAGGGTATCGTTTTCCCTTACTAAAAATGGCCGCCACATAATTTCCTCTATATTGCCGGGCTGCGGGCGTCACGGGAAGAAACATAAACACAGCCCGGCAATATAGAGGAAATTATGTGGCGGCCATTTTTAGTAAGGGAAAACGATACCCTTATTATAACCGGAAACTATATGGCGGCCATCTTTAATAAGGGAAAAAGATGCCCTTATGATAGGACCTATCAGCGGACAGTGTAATCTGTGGTCAAAACTTTCTCAGGAATAATTTCTTTCATCCTGATGCCTTAAACATTCTCTCCAGGTAAATAGTCTATGGCATTTATGTTTTGCCATTCTCTTCTTCATTTTTTTTCAGTTGGCCTAGCAGAGGCAACCGAGAAATGTTTACAGCTGAGAACCATGGGCCTGATTCAGTACACTCGATGCACAGATCCTCCACCATCGAAAAAAGGGTCCGAATTCGGACCCATACAAATGAGACTTAACCGCCCCCCCATGTTTGCTGAAGCATCTATTTAAGTATTTAACATCTACATTTTGCCAGCTGCTATATTTACCAAGCTAGGAAGCTAACTTTACAAAAGAAGATTTATAAGAAGAAAGAGAAAATCACATTTAACCCCCTTTTAATTTAGGGAGCGCTCCCCACAGGGCGGTGCTCCCTAAAAAACACCACCGCTGAGTGTCCTGGGGCTGAGAAGCGCTGCTGTGCAATATATCAGCCGCTGCCCGACCCTGCCCCCCAGCAACCCGTTAGCATTAACGTTAGCAAAGGCCACGCCGCCAGGAGGTAGGGGCCGGGCAGCCAAGTTGGGGGAGACATTGGCAATCCCGGAAAAATGGAATGCCAGTTTTAGCACTGAAGAACAGGCCTAATTCATACCTGATGGCAGGGCAAATTTGTTTTCAAAGTGGGCAAAACCATGCTGCACTGCAGGTGGGACAAATGTAACATGTGCAGAGATAGGTGGGGCGTGTCCAAACTGAATTCCGAATTACAGTGTAAAAATAATGCAGCCAGTATTTACCCTGCACAGCAACAAAATAATTCACCCAAATCTAACTCTCTCTGCACAGGTTACATCTGCCGCACCTGCAGTGCAGCATGGTTTTACCCTTTTTGAGAACATATTTGTCCTTGGAACAGGTCTGAATAAGGCCCAATGCACAAATGTATATGTTAGCACACAAATATGACTTTCAAGGGCCTTAAAATCAAATGGGTCAATCGGTCATAAGCCAAATACAGTAGAGGCATATTGCAGACCTGGAAATAGTTGGAAAGAACACCTGCAACAAATAAAGAGTTTGCAGTAAGGTGAAAATATCAGATCACACAATAATGATGACATATTTTATATCTAAATATCTGCCTGTGATTGGCTGTTAGGGACTGATGCTTTCGGCCGGTTTCACACACTCCGGCTCCTGACGGACGGTGAAATCCCGCACGGCCAGGGAGCCGTGCCGCGCACAGTAGTTTATCATGGAGGGGATGGCCACAGCCCGGCAGCCGTCCCTTCCAGTGGCGGGATCCGTCTGCAACCATGCGGCCGGGCCGTGGCCGTCCCGTGTGAATGGACACAATAGTGTCCATTCACAACTAATGTGTGCGGCACGGCTCCCTGGCCGTGCGGGATTTCACCGTCCGGCAGGAGCCGGAGTGTGTGAAACCGGCCTTCCTTGTCATCGTGGCAGAGGACATTTATTAGAAGGTATTTTGAATTGAGTATGTTGTAAAAATCACAAATGAATATTTAGACATGAGTGCATATGGTGCCTGTGATGTGTTTCTGCCATAAAGCGGGCACATGTGCAGCCGTACCAGAGCGGGACACCTCTCGGGTGCAGCTGGTTGTGCATATACATTAAGATCTGCATATTCCTTATCCTTATTCCTAATAGATTTATTTACATACAAGACTACATACAAGACTACATCGTTTTTTGTTTGAAAAGGCATAAAGAGCTATACCATGCACATATGTATCATTACAGTTCTCTATATCTTAGTAAACATGTCCATCAAAAATGTGTAGGGTGATATCCAATAAACTGCAGTAAATTCCCTAGGGCTATCCAATTAGCCCCGAAAATCAGGCATTTATTGCAGATTATAATCCCTGATAAATGGCCCGAAGATCCATGAATACACATGAGTCTGGGAAATTATACCGGATCCCATGTGTTATCACCAGAAAATAGGACCTTTTTATTTTCACGATCAGCCCATTTATTCAAGTAAAAAAGCTTTGAGGCTAATTGGATTCCACCCTTAATATTTTATGTCACAAACACTACAGAACACTAACAATGGAGAAGACCATGCTAAAGAAAAACAATGAGAAATAGATGAACTGATGCATAGGTGTATTCATTATTAACCACACGTTTTCAAAATAATTACAGTTGGCCTGGAATTATTTGGAGTTTCTGAGGAATTTGTTTTTTCACCAAATACCAGGATTGAGAAAGTATAGGGATACAGGCCGCTTCTAATTATTTATTTAATACTTGCATATGACTCCCAATTTTTGAGGCAGTCCCCCACACCCACAGAAAAATAGGTGCATCTTCCACCTCCAACCCGCTTTCTAGTGATGTGGACAGGATAAAGAGATTATTAGTGAATGTCTGGAGTCAAATGGAGGGGGCGGAGGTATAGGATTTGGTACTTGTTTCCTAGCAGGGCGCCCAGTATGCTGTAAGCGTACAGGGCTATTCTCTGTAGCAAAATCGCATTGCATTGCATCTCATGGGCCATTATAGTGCCATGCCATGCGATGCGATTTTTTTAATGTAATTTATTCACTGCTCTGTTGGCCCTAGCGGATTGCATTGCACCTCCCAAAAAATTGCATGAGATTTTATAGGATGCGATGCCATGCCATTAGCTATACACTTGTATGACATACAATGAGGTTTCACTGACCCCCCCACTATCCACGCCACCCCGAAGTGTGGCGATCGCAGCGGAACGTGTCCTCCCGACCTTTTCATACCCCCACTATGCACGTTGGCGTGAAGTCGATTTTATATAGTGTGGCGAGCGCTGAGAGCCACCGAGCCCGAAGCGTGGTGAGCGCAGCGAGCCCCGCAAGGGGACGCAGATAACTTTACATGTATTACGCATACCCTCGCGGGGCTCGCTGCGCTCGCCACACTATATAAAATCAACTCCACACCAACGTGGATAGTGGGGGTATGAAATGGTCGGAAGGACACGTTCCGCCTCCCCTGGCGGAGCTCACTAAGCTTGCCACGCTTCGGAGTGGCGTGGATAGTGGGGGGGGGGGCAGTGAAACTTCATTGTATGTCATACAAGTGTATAGCTAATGGCATGGCATCACACCCTATGGGACTATAATGGCCCATGAGATGCAATGCAATGCGATTTTGCTACGGTAGCGTACGTAAGAAAACTGGGTGCCGTGCAAGGAAACAAGTACCTAGGATTTTGCCACACCCTCGACCTGCAGATTCGCAAATCACAACACTTTGAGGGCGGGCCCCAGTTGTGTGCATCCCAACCCCACAGTTGCCAGATTCTTATAGTATGCAATGCTTTATACTGGTCTGACCTGCACAGAGTGGAGATACCCATTTTGTAAGAGGAACAGAAATTCATGACAGTTCAGCTTACTGTACCTATCAAGTAGCAACTCTTAACATAAACAGAGCACTTTTAGTGATGTCAATAGTTCCTGATTTCATAGACTACCATCACATAAATTTTGGCTTGGCCTACAAAATGGCTGATGTGTCCCCAAGGTGGGAAAGTTGGAAGATATCTCCAGTTCATGCTACTACATTCCACATGGGGGGAGGGGAGTGATTGGTACTTATGAAATCCTATAGCCACAAACCCTCCAATTGTGGGGGGTATTCAATTTGGGATTCCCACTGTCTGAACATACCGACAAGTCGGAATCATGGGCCGTTTTTCGCCCAGCTCGACTGAAACTCTCGGAAAGTGGGCGTGTCTGTGAGAAAGGCAGCGGATTGAAGAAAAATGCCTGTGAATTCGACAATCCGCAGCCGTTTCCAACAAAACAGACCTGACTTGTTTTAAAGTCGGATCTGTTTTGTCGGAAACGGCAGCATTGAATAGATGTCTACCGCTATTTCCCCCGGAGGAAATAGCGCCTGACATTGCATACCCCCCCCCCCCTCAGTCTCTCATAAATTAAACACATCCCTGAAACATATCTGCACTCCATCATGGTGCAGCCATGCCCACAATTGTGACTTAACCACCCCCCTTTTCTAAATCATGTGTCTGAAAGGGTAGGAAGTGGGCAAAAGACATGCGTTCAGTATATTGTACCGCTGCTGTATAATTGGTAAGAATAAAGTTGCAAAATAATGTACAGTGTTTCTGCTTTAATATTACAGCTATTCGATATTGAAAATCTGAAGGTGAATTAAAATGTAATGTCACTCTACTTATTTCTTCAGTTATCTTTATTGTAAACTATGTGAACAAAACAGAAATGATCATTCTAATAGTATTAAGATTTGCATCCAGTTTTATTTGGTATCGGGAACTATTTAGCCTGTGCTTGCATTTTAAGAGATATAATTAGACTTGAGTGGGATCAGTGGTTCTTAAGTCTCTGTGCAGACAAGGATGCAGGTGACTTCGGGATTAATAGAGCACCAAAGGTTAAGATTTAAGATGTATCCTTCTTTTATTTCCTGACCTCATCTGTGTCTCTAGTAAGCCTTTGTAATACAGCAGGGCTCCCACAATGCATCAATCACTTATTCTGTTGGTTGCAGTTATAAACACTACATTTTGGAGGTCATTCTGATTTGATGGCTCCCTGCACGTTCGCACAGGGGAGCGATGCTTTGCAATTGCGCATAAGCTTTTATGCGCATGTGCAGCCACTTTGTGCGAGCAGGTGTAGCAAGTTTATTCGCCGGCCCGTTCGCACATAGCAGTGCGGGTAGGGGGGCGTGTGGCCGCACTGCAGTCGCACCCATGGGAACGCCCAGCATTTCATGCGCATTCCCATAAAAACACTTTGCTCTCCTATGGAAATTTGTCTGTGATGCGGGGGCAGGGGGCGGGCAGCTGACGTCAGCAGATGTCAGCTGCCCGGCCTCTTCCCATACAGGGGCGCCACAGATCTAAGACACCAGAGCGTCTTAGATCTGCGAGTGCTGTGACCATCAAATGATTATTTCCCTGCACGTATCCCTGCAGGGAAATCAGCATTTAGATGACCCGCAAAGCTGCGAATTTCGCCGCCTTGCGGGTCAACCAGAATGACCCCCTTTGTGTTATACCAGTAAAAGTAATCTAAACTGATTCTTGGCGCTACCAGTACTACATGGAATGAAAATGGTAAATGATCATTACAATGATCAGAATATATGTATTTGTGTACTCAGTATCTGTGGACACACAGTTTTTGTGGGCTAAATTAATAACCACAGTACAGTATTTTTTATCCAATATAGAAAATATCGCCTCTCTATGATTGATAATAGCAGAACTGTGATACTGTACTTCATACAAAAACAGAAGCCATCAAACAATAGAAATAAACACACAATTAAAACTGGCACTTAAGAGGATATTTATTAAAGCTCAGACAGAGATAACGTGGAGAAAAATAAAGCAAACCAACTACTTGGCTTCTGTCATTTTTCAAACAGCCTGTAAAACAAAACATTGTTCTCCTTATGCTTTATATTTTTGGGCTGGCCAATCGGCATAATTATCCTGCCACAGCGCACTTTCAGATGGCGGTGTTGCCAACTGTAAGAGCCCGCTTCACTCAGCATCTGTTTAGTTTAGTTTGTCAGCCAATAAAGGCTCATGAACAGCAGTTTAGCCAGCTCGTGGCATCTCACATCAGGCACTGACAAGCCTTCAGTTTGGCGGTAGCGGTGATCAAGGGCCGATATCTTGTGAAGAGCTCTGGCTGGTTTAAGAGTGTTCCACGCACTAGACTTGACCAATAGGTTGTTAGGGACATACCCTACTGTATATGAGGTTTCCTGGACGTGGCAGGCAAACTGGTAATTTTGCCCAATATTATATAAAAAATAAGATTTATTACAATTTTTTTATAATTATAATGATTGAATAGTACATCTGCTTTTTTCTGTCTGTGTGTGTGGCACTACAGCTCTCGGCAAGGTAACACCTCTCATTGCAAGTAGCTAGGGTCTGCAGTCTAGAGCCATTTTTCCAGTTATCTTGGCTCTGCCTAACACAGGATGACCATGATGATAATGCATATTCATACTTACTTAGTTTGATGTTTTCCTCTCCGGGAGATGCCTGGAAACGAGAAGTGGGCATTAATGGCATGGCATTAAGCCCATACCCTCCCAAAAAAACGGTACATATTTGGAGGGGGCATGGCCAATGGTAAAGGGGGCGTTGTCACTAGTAAAGGGTACCTGGCCATGTCCCCTTTCCGAATATGTACCGGGCTTTTTTTTCCTACATAACACTGATTTGGCTCCCTCACCTCCCATGATCAAATCGGTACAGGTTGAGGGTATGTAAGCCCTGCCACAATGTGGGAAAGCGCATAGAGGTAGGACTAAATTATGCAATTATCGTAGAACTGCTTCATTAGGCACAGCGCCAAACATCGGACTGCTGGTAAGCTCTCTTTGGTACTTGTGTAGTTTCATGGCGGCAGGTACATAGTCAGCGTAGTGTCCCTGTCAGCATTGCAGCCAGCGTAGTCAGCATCACCGTAGTCCAGCGCGTAGTCAGCTTGTATCTGCGACTGTGTTCGCGCCTAACCGGAGCTTACACAGTTAGCATAGTCAGTCAGCGTACACAGTTAGCGTAGTCAGTTATTATTGTTTCACCGCTTATTACATTGTGTGGGAACCATTGACCATTTTTAACCTGCCTGACATGACAGGTGTGAATGTGTTCCTGAAACACCCCCACTATCCACGCCAGCCCGAAGCATGGCGAGCGCAACGAGCCCTGCATCCTCCTGACCTGTTCATACCCCCACTATCCAGGTTGGGGTGGAGTTGATTTTATAAAGTGTGGTGAGTGCAGTGAGCCACCGAGCCCGAAGCGTGGCGAACGAGCCCGAAGTGTGGCAAATGCACACGGATTACTTGACATGTATTCTGCGTCACCTCGCGGTGCTCGCCACACTTCGGGCTCGTTTTACGTGTCTGCTTGCCATGCTCCGGGCTCGCTGTGCTCACCTCACTTTATAAAATCAACTCCTACGTGGATAGTTGGGTATGAACAGGTCGGGAGAATGCGTACCACGTCCCCTCACGGGGCTTGCTGCGCACGCCACGCTTCGGCCTGACATGGATAGTGGGGGTTTCAAATGGAGGCATTTGCTAGTATGTAATATAAAGCACTGGCAAATGCATCCTTTATTGTGAATGAGACGCACTTGCACACCGCACCCCCCCCCTCCCATTTGTGCACGAGACACACATGCTACCGAACCCCTAAACCAGACCGTCTCCCTGAAGCGGACAAGGGCAAGGTTGCCTTATCCTGCCGCACAAATTACTGAGACACACAAGCATATGAGATGCTCGTTCGTCCCAGGCAGATGGAGCACCTCTCTGTCGGCGTCTGCCAGTGCAGGGGATCTGGCAGTTACCGGCGCTGTGTGAGAGGCGCACACTAGGCTTGCCAGGGACGCCGGGACAGAGCTGCAGCTTGCGGGGACAGTACGGTGACTACACTGCCTGACGGGGACACTGCACTGACTACTCTAGGCTGCCGTTGGGATTCGCTGACAGTGTAGCGTGCCGCGGTGAAACTACCCTCCCTTTTCTGCCCACTTCATTAGAAATGTGGTAGGGGTGCTCACACTTCCGGTGGTTTGGGAAATTACACCAAAAATGAAGGATACCCACAGGATGTGAGAGAGTAGTTAAGAATTGTGCATATTCAATTATCACACCCCCTAGCCTTGCCGCTTGGAATTCCTCTCCAGGATCATCTTGCCAAATAGGATATATTCGGAGTCGTCTTGTTATTATCTATACTATCTAGAATGGGTTGTGCATGCATGTATAGGCAGCCCATAATGAATGTTTGTCCCATAGCAACCAGTCGTGTGTCATCCTAGCACATGTCCGCCGGCCACGGGATTCATGTAGATAGGCAGGCATCTCATTACCTCCTGCATCAATATGAAAATGTTATCACATTTTAGCATTGTTTGCTCACATCATTTTCAAGATTTGGGAAATAAGCTTCTACTCCTGCTTACACACCTCACTGGACATAGAATATTTTAGTTACTTCCAGAGCTTAGCTGCCATGCAAGATTAGATCGTACACATATATAAAATGATAATTCACCCCGCTGAATGACACATTTATCACAAACCACAATATTGCTGTCAAAAATGTGAAAATAATGAGGTCAGCACACAGCACAATGTAATGGAGTAAGTAAGAGCTTGTATTGGTGTGAACCTGACAACGATTGTCTGTCAGCCAGAAAGATCTTTCTGAAAAGAATGCAGATAGCTCCATTTTGGAACTTGGGAAAGTAAAAGGTTAGCAGTTGAACATTGAGCTTTTTTTTTTTCCGTGTGCAATAATGTCTATCTACAACAAAGAAGGGTATTTTAAATCAAAGGAGGAGATTTAAGTGTAGAGTGCTGCAATTTGCTCTCTCACACTTTATTTAAGCCAGATGTATTGACCTGCGTAATGTGTCCTCAGATCAAGCTGCCAGCCAGAAGCTCAGCATTTCATAGGTAAAACAAATCTGCAGGTTTACAGTAAGTGCTACTTATTATTAACAGCCCATCCCCAACAACAATGGGCAATGCTGTAAGGCGAGTGACGCTGAGATGTACACAGAAAATGCTTTTTTTTGCTTGTATGAGGGATATTCAATCCCGGGTCACGGCTGTCATTGAGCTGCGGTTGGGAGCTCGACAATCCACGGCCGTTCTCGGCCGTTGTGGAGAAAGACCTCATTGGATAGACACCCGTCAGAAATAGTGGTGGGGGATTGAATTTCCCCCCTATATCTTGAAAAGTTCGTGAAGACCAACTTTTTAAATTCTGAGACATTTCCTCACATAGGGTCTGATTCAGACCTGTTCGCCAGGCAGCTTATATTCGCTGCCTAGCGAGCAGGTAAACGGCGACACACAGTGAATGTCAAGGAGAAATAGTTGGTCGCTCACCATCGAATGACTTTTCCATTGTTCGTAAAGAAAAGTTAGCTGGCACTGACAGTTCTAGTGTACGCTTCCTGATGAAATTGGGAGTGGGCACTGACATCATGGGCACGCCTGGCCATTCCCCTGCGTACCCACTATTGAGCTAACGCCATGGCGATGTGAAACTCGGGAAGCCCTTTATTACGGGGTATTCACATGAGTGAACCCCCAGACTTTGGCTGGGTGAGCAAATTAGGACCTGACCGAGCAGGTCTGAATCGCCCCCACACTTTATGTACTTTGTGGCTTGATCACGGGATGCAGTCAATTTCCCGGCGGTCGGAATCCCGACGTTCAGAATCCCGACTGCCAAAATCCCAAAACTTTCTCCCTCCGTGGGTGTCCACGACACAAATAGAGGGAGAATAAATTAGCGTGCTGAGCGCAGCGAGGGTTAGGGTTAGGCTCCACGTCCCCCCCTTGTCGGGATTCCAGCGTCGGGATTTTGAACGCCGGGATTCCGACCGCCGGGATTCCATACCGAATCCTTGATCACATCCCGACATACTGTAAATATTACTTCAGATTTTTTTACAGCAAGTGGTCAAAGAGGTGCCAGTGTTTGAATGAAGGTAACTAGGGGTTACATTTACATCAGATTCTATCTCTATATCCTGTAGAAGGTGCAAAATAAATAGGAATTTGATTCTTATTGGTTGCTATGGGCAACATCCCATCTTCAATAGAACTCCCATCTTAGTAGATTTGGTAGTATCCTGGGTTGGAGACAGTGGCATATATACTGCAAGGCAGTCCCAGCAGCCGCTTGGGGGAGCAAGCCACAGTGGGGTCTGTGTGGGCGCCGGCACCTGCACGACGCACTGACATGCTGCTGCCTGCCGCTGCCCACTGACACTGACACTGGAGGCGAGTCAGCCGCAGCACGGGTGGGGCCATGGCAGAGATGACAAATCCCCACACTGATTCAATTGACTGTACACAGAGCCGGCTATTGGCTACTGTGTACAGGATGGGCGTGCTAGGGCAGTCTGGGATGCGTCGGAGCCAAGGGAAGCAGCAGTGTATGTTGGTCTCTCTTCCACTCTCCTGTTTCAGCTTCTCAGTTATGCGTGTGACATCATCACGTCACACGCTGGGGAAACATGCTGGAGAGGAGCCTGAAGGGGGGGGGCGGCGCCACAAACTTTTTGGCAGTGGGGAACAAAATTTATAGTTACGCCACTGGTTGGAGATAACTATAATTTTTTAGAGATCCCTGATATCTTTATGTTTTGCAGTAGCGCCGCTGTGAAAAATGACTCTGCCCATTGGGCCTGATTCAGAGTTGATCGCAGATCGAGTGATTATCGAATGACTGTGAATGCATGCACCCCCTTCTGATGGCTGGCGGGGGCTGGCGATGGAATCACCAACCCCTGCAAGCATGAGCCGCACTCCATCTGTAAGTGGCTTGTGCACAGTTTTTCAGGCAATGTTTACAGTTTATTGTTTAATATTAATTGCCCCAAAGTACAGCCGGTGTTTGTTCATCTTCATCTCAGGTGATTGTTTACTGTATATTTTCATAAGTATGGTAATCAGTGTTGAGTAGTTTTTTTTTTTTTTTTTGGTGTAAATTACATGAACTGAGTTTATTTGCCAAGAATAAACCCAATGTGATCACAGCGTATCAGATGCGGAAGGGTTAAATTTAAATTGGATGCTATAATTTTTGGGGAAACTTTGACATCTCTATTTTAGTGTAGCCCCCTGCATCTTCCATAATCTCTGCAGATCTTCACTGCCTTGGTGTTTCTAGCACAGGTTTGGTCTGCATATCAGTGCTGAAATAGAGACCACACGGTGCTAGAAGCATGGGTTCTGGAAGATGCATGGTGCTAGAATAAACACTATGGCTTAATAACAAAATCTATAGCTGGGACAACAATTGTCTTTAACTATAATTATTCGGATGCGTAATCCATGGACGTTTTGCACATTTTCAGGTCTCTCCCATGGCTAGTTGTTGTCCTACCAGAACAACAATTGAATTACACTGTTCTGAATCCACTAGTAGCTGTTTGGGAATGCAATTGATTTACCCCACCGTTGGGGTTATTTTTTCTCCTAATGTGTTGCCCAAGTGTTGAGGAAGTTTGGAGTTATAGTGCTTGTTTGTAGGGCCGACACGTATACCGTAGTTTGTAGAAATTACGGAATTCATAATATACCTAGAGTGAGTTAGATTTTAATGACCTAAATAATTTAAATCAGTAAGCCTTGAACCACGTGAAGATATATCTTTATTATTTACAAATCAATAACATTAAAATCTACATACATCAGAAGAGGCCATTATAAATAAGTCTGAAACTGCATGACTTGTTGGATGAAAACAGGAGGCCTTTATCAAAATTACATAAGTACAGGGCCGGATCCAGAAAAAAATTTGACAGGTGAATGAGGTAGGTTAATGGTTATTGGAATATATTGTATGCCCACGCCTTTGGCTCCCAAAAGAAGGGTGTAACCTCATTTAAAGGGGCATGACATATTTGCCCAGACCCGGGCGCTTTAACAATGAAACCTACTGACAGACAGTAGAAGCCAGGCTTAGAAGAAGTTGTATTAACGCCCAACAAGCAGAGGTGCTTTAAGAGAGGAGGAGGCCAGTGTGCAGCCTCCTCTATTCGGGCCCTCTCCGCTCTGCCCCACCTCACATAGCAATGGAGTCTGAGCTCTAGAGGGCTCAGTCTTTACTGCACGTACACAGACCTCCGCAAAAATAGCCCTGCAACCATTTTTTTTGTGGGGGGGGGGGGGGGGGGGCAATTCCGGTACCGCTGCTGCCTTCATCGTAGGACTCTGGAGCGGTAAGTATTAAAAAATGGGTGTGGTGTGGGACTCAGGGGCCTGTGTGCACTACGCACATTACACCCATTATAAGTACAGTATCCCACTGCCAACAAAGTACTAATTGAGTGGTAATAATAATTTCGCCATATACATTCGAGTACTGTATATTTACTAAATTTGATTTTCAATTTCAAATTGATGGAAATTGATCTCCGCATTTCCAGAGGCTAAAACAGGGGCATTTAGTAACATTTAGAGATAAATGTCAAAAAATAGTCGGCTATTAAATTAATGATTTAGCTCTTGAAACACAACATCGATTTAGATCGATTTGAAATGGGCAATAATCTATTAGAAATGGCCTTTAGTGAATATACCACTATAAGAGAGTGTGTGTATGTATGTATGTACAAGTTTGGATGTGTGTGTGTGTGTATATATATATATATATATATATATATATATAACCAATGTGCTGTCATACAATTGGTGTCTGTGTTGGATGAAGCAGCAGAAAGGGTAGATATCGGTTTTTCTGAAATGATATATGCGAATAAAAGAAGCCTACTGTCACAATATTGAATTTATTTAAATTATCTGTTTCAAGTAGCTCTTGCATGTGGGTCTACCAATAATCATACTTATATCAATCTATATTGCATGACTTTTGTTATCTGTAAAAATAGTGTTTTTCAGTAAATTGTCACTTATTATTGTTCATTCAAGGCCACTAACATCGAAAAAAAAATGCCTTGGCTACAGTGTCAAAAGAATAAGGACAATTTTGTGTTTTCTTTTGATGTTGTTTGTTGATATCTAGACCACTGCCGCTTGATTGCCTAACATTAAACCTGTAATAACAGTGCAATCATAGAGGGAGCATCATGAATACCTTTGCAATAGAAACAACATTTACACCGCTGTAGAATAGTATCAAAGTTTTGCTCACGAATCTCTTATTTGCTGTCATTGATCTGCCTTGGCCAGTTGTTAGTTCTCCTCATCTAAGCTGTATTGATTGTATAATCAGTAGATGGAGGCTGCGGGCAGATGAAAATTCAGTGTTGTTGGGCAAATAATTGGCTGCTTGCCTGTTGAACTGGACCCCGCAGTTTGTACCGTGTGTTTCGAAAGGATTATTACTTATTTTGCAGACCCTATTTTATCACAGAGAACACTGTGCGATTAGAAACACATAAATGCTATCCTGTATTGCTGCCTGCATGGCAAATAATTTGGGTGTCTACTTACAGGGAAGATAGCTCTTATAAGAGAAATATGTCCTTGCTACATAGGACCTAATTCGTGTTTGTACGTAACGGGCGATCTTCACTCAGCAGAGTAGGTGCTGCGATCCAGGGCCAGATTAAGTAATTGGTAAGTCCGGGTCACTTTAGACAGGGGGGCCCCCTCCTACTTGTCATTACTGGCCTCAAACTGCATGGGAGAATATTAAAGGCAGTATATATATATGTGTATATATATATATATATATATATATATATATTGTTCTTCTGTACCTTACTCTGTAGGAGCCCTAACAGGCTCAGCGCTGCCTCTGATTAAAATCCTTCCCATGACAAGGCTGCTGCTGTCCTCCATGAGCTCCACCAAGCAGAGCTCAGCACAAACCTCTGACCTCTTGTGCAAAGTCTCATGGGACTTAGGGCCAGATGTACTAAGCTTGAAAAGTGATAAAATAGACAGTAATAAGCCACCAGCCAATCAGCTCCTACCTGCCATGTCACAGGCTGTGTTTGAAAAATGAGAGGTAGGAGCTCATTGTTTGGTGGCTTATCACACTCCATTTTATCACTTTTCAAGGCTTAGTACATCTCACCCTTAGTCAACTCCCAGTAATGCACTGTACTAAACCTCTGTGCCCCCCCTCCCCCCTTAATCCCGCCCTGCTGCAATCGCAATGCATGAAGGCGTTATCCTGCTTGCACTGAAAACTTTGTCGCTGCATGATCGAGAGGAAGTGGACATTTTGAGGTGTTACCAGGGGACGAGCCATGGCTGTTTTCGGGGCTGTATCTTCTGATTACGGCGTGATTGTACATGCAACTACATCTAAACAATTTGTTTCTGAAGGAACCTATTGTTATGTTTCCGAAAATTGTTTTTTTACTGTATTTCTTCCTGATAGTTAAGCCATGCTTGATGTTAAATTGATAGTCCTAGCAAAGCATACTGGGAAACCCAGCCATCAGGTTATTTTCCTTTACCGGCACATTTGGTTCTGTATATCTGTTGACCAATTTTTTTTATGTATATCAGTTTCTACACCCATAGTAACTATCAAAAATAAATACAGCGCATATGTGGTCAAGCGTTCAATAATTGACTCTCTGACACGGAGAATACATTTTTGAGAGTTCAATAAAGTTATGGGCTGTATTTATTTTTTATGGGTATTGTGATCACTAGGTAAGCTCGTGCAATGCTTACTTATATATAGCAGGAAATTGTTACCAAACCCTCTTTCGGTAAGAGCAGCCTCCGCCATCTTTTTCCATATCTACACCCTTTGGGGTAAATTTGCTCATAGCAACCAAACAGATTTTATCTATAATATTCAAGGATGCAATAGAAAAATTATAGACATAGGCCCTCATTCTGGTTGACACGCAATGCTGCGAAATTCAAATTTAAACGGCATCCGCGCGAATGCCCACCAACCGCACGCACTGCAAATGTCCCCACACGCATGCGAATGGATGTTTTGCATAAACATTCATTCGCAGATTGCGTGCACATAACAAATCATTCTATGGAAGCTGACCATCGATTGATTTCTACAGTACCCGCAGATCTAAGACACTCTCTAATATCTTAGATCTGCAGGCTCCATGTATGGGAAGAGGGCGGGCAGCTGACATCCGCTGACGTCAGCTGCCCGCCCCGGCGTCACTGGTGAATTACCATGGCAACACCCATGAAATGGTCCATGCCTCACATCCATAGTGCTGTGTGCGAGTGGCCGGCAAATAATCAATTCGCCATGGCCACTCACACCAAGTGGCTGCACGTGCGGATAAATAATTATGCTCATGCGCAGTTGCCAAACATAGCTCAACGTTGTGAATTCTCAATGGTGAGTAGGGTCCAGAAAAACCTCCGTAATCTGATTGGTTGCTTTGGTCAGAACAACGACTTTTTTCATTTTTAGAAGCTTAAGTAAATTTACCCCATAGTGTCTATGACGACACTTCCTCAGTTATGGACAATATCCCTGTCAACATTGCCATTTTACAGCTGCACCCACCAAGGTCAACCTGCCTCCAGTACCTGCAGCTAAGGTGTCCCCAAAAAACTCCACTGCAAGTGATCCGGGTTCCCTCGCGGCCATGCTTCGCTCGCCACGCTTCGTGCTTGGTGGCTCGCTCCGCTTGCCACAACTTTACTAAAGGTAATAGAGAGTGGCGTGGACCCAGGGTGGTGGCGTGGAAATCCTTACATGGTGGTTAAGTGGCGGGTAACGTAACTGGCGTAGTGGTGGCCGCAAAGATGAGGAAGTACCTATTTCTCTACCCTGTTTTTAATTGTAGTTGTGTTGTTTTAGAAACCTTTTTTTCTGTATAATATGGCTCTTCATTTCAGTCATTCCCCCCGAGTGCCTATCGATGGTTAAGTCTTTTCTTCAACATATTTACACTTTTAGGAGTGAGTTAATCTTTTGGGGGCAACCTATAGAATAATTCAGTTGTTACCCTGATCAGGTGTCCGCATAGATAAGATTATTTATTTATTTATTAACAGTTTCTTATATAGCGCATACAAATTCTGCAGCGCTTTACAGAGCATAGTTATGAGCAAACACAAAACAAAATTACATTACAAGACAGTTTAGGACAAGTACATGGTTAATACAGATAGTTGCATCAGGGGACAGGACACTGAAGCAATTATCAGGGTGGCAGTGGTTTATATATTCTAAGAAAGGCACTTGAGGAGAGAGGGCCCTGCCCGTGAGAGCTTACATTCTAAAGGGGAGGGTTAGACAGACAGGGGTAACACAGAAGGGGGAGAGGTGAGCATAAAGAGGTTAGGATGAGAGATGGTCAGGTTTTATGCAGGAGGGTCGGAAGAGGTCAGCTTAGTGTTTGATATTTTAAGTCTAAAAAAGCGCTGGGTCATCCAAGAGTAGACAGCAGAGAGACAGTTGGAGATATGAGTTAGGATGGAAGGAGAACGATCAGGAAACGAGGGGTAGATTTTTGTATTTTCGGCATAGTGGAAGTTGAGTGAGCAAATAAGCTTACCCAGAGAGGACATGTAGAGATAGAGAAGAGGGCCAAGAATAAAATAATCAGGGACACCTACTCTCAATGGAACAGCAAGAGAGGTAAAGTCATTAGAGGTACAGCTGGGCATTTTCAAAATTGACAGTGCAAGTACAAGCATAAAGAGTGATAATCAAAAAGTTTTAGCAGATGGAGAAATGGTGATATCACAGCTGAATAGGCAGATTAAGCAGCCAGGAGTAGTATGATGTGAGAATGAAGTGAGCTCACTCAAAGCAGTCTCTTGGTTTTCTGGGTTGCTGGTGTCTTTCTGAGTCACTTTGATACGAAGATGTTAAGTTGTTTGGCAGTTTCTGTCCAGTTTAAGTCCAGAATAAGTCCAAGCTCTAATCTATGTAACTGTTTTCGCCCTACTTAAAAATATTCCTACTTTAAAATATGACAAACAGATTAGCAGCTTAATCCCTTGTGCCCAAACTCCTGTTTGTGCATCTAAACCACAGGCTTTGTATACATTTCTCCTGTCATGGGAGGAGGCTCTGTGGTAATGGGCATCTAAATGGAGCAACAATTGAATTACCTTGTTCCCTGTTTTGCAGTATGCAGTCATTAGGTATACATTGTCTAGGTCGACAGTCAAATGGTCGACCAACAATGTATACCTAATGTATAACAACAACTTGTCCATACTTTACCATCCCAGTGGACATAGATGGAAAATATTAGTGTGCCAAGCGCAGCAGCATGGCGAGTGGATGCGGTACACAAATTTGGTTTCCATGTTGATACACTGTAGACACCCCAAAAAAGTCAATCTTTTCCCATATCAGCCTTTTCTATGTTGACCTCTTCCTTGTGCCGACCTTTTGACCATGTCAACCTTATGCATGTTGGCTTTTTTCAGGTGCCGAATGGGTTCCCGACAGTCGGGATCCCGACAGTCATTTACCCGACGTCGGCATCCCGACTGTAAAAACGCCGGCAGCCGGGAGACCGACGGCCACCCGCTATTTTCCCTCGTGGGGGTCCACGACCCCCATAGAGGGAGAATAGAATAGGTGGCTCGCGTAGCGAGCCACCGTGCCCGCAGCGAGCCCGCAAGGGGCTTTTTTGCACTCGCCATGCTGTCTGACTCCGGGCAGTCGGGATCCCGACGTCGGGATAATGACTGTCGGGATCCCGACTGTCGGAGTCCCATACCACACCCCTTTTTTCATGTGTCGACCTTCTGCCCAATTGACTGTCAACCTAGATAATGTATATCTAATCATCCACACCCTGTTTTGCGCCCCCTAGTAGTAGTGTTGGGGGGGAGGCTGGACAGTTTAACCCCCCCTTAGTTTATAAACTTAATTACGTGACCAAAATTCCATTTGGAAACAAAATATGTTTTACAGCTTTGACTCTTGTGATATTTCTGTAAATACTATATACTGGAATTAAATTCTAGAGTTTATTAAGGTTTTATGTATATTTTGTTGTTATATTGAAAGCTAAACAAAACGTGAACTTCATAAAGATTAAAAGTTATCGCGGTTTATATCTTGGCATTATGCCTGCAGAAAGATCTCATTGAAAATGGCTCAAAAAAGGATTCAGGTCAAGTCGTTCTAGACTTGTTTCACAACATGAGTTTGCCAGCAGGAGTCCCTTCAGTGTGCTCGCTAAAATGATTCCCTGCCCAAAGGTCCTAATATACGTTGAGAGTTAATGGAAATATTTTAGAGTAATCACAAGTTGTGTAAAGGCCTAACACGAGCTTGGTAAATGGAATTCTCAAGTAGAACGGTGGGGCTTTCATTGGCACAGGTAAGTATATACCACTCAGGTCTTTTTATTTGTCTACTGAATGAAGTAAGGTTCACGGTGAATATCTACAATTTAGAACAAGATCAAGAATATGACGTTGTGTAGTTACTGCTCTCTACAACAGTGTTAATTTGCCAAAAGGCATTTGACCCTAAACAGTGATTAAACAGGATATTAAGTGCTAGCATAGGGAATAATATTTCTATGAAAATATTGGAAAGTGGCATTCAGTAAATAAAAGTAAATAAAAGTAAAAACGATAAAATCCCTTCCCTTTGCATAGAAGTTCAGGTTCAGAATACAGGTTGAGTATCCCTTATCCAAAATGCTCGGGACCAGAAGAATTTTGGATAGCGGAGTATTCCTCATTTTGCAATATTTTTATATTTGAATGAGGTATCTTGCATATATGTTGTATATATGTTGTATAAACAATACACACAAATATATTTTATTTGTGCATGATCAAGGTTTTAAAACATGAAACACAGTTTGTGCACTATCTCAGGCACTGAATTTGAATGTCCAGCAATCATTTTCTTGCACATATTTAGTGCCAGTTACATTTTATTTCCCCAGTACTGCCAGTTACATGTTATTTCCCCAGTACTGCCAGTTACAGATTTTTCCAGTACTGCCAGTTACAGATGTCCCCAGTACTGCCAGTTACAGATGTAGCCAGTAGGTTTTTAGCAAAAAGTAAAAAATGAAAGTACATTTTGGAAACTATAGTTTTCGGAATAATTTGGATAACGGATATTTGGATAAGGGATACTCAACCTGTACTATAAAAAAGGGTACTTATGTATTATCTGGGCGCCCGATTTTTTCATTGCATGCTACTACTTAAGGCATGCAATGCGATTCGATTTTTCATTGTAAAGACCCGATTTTTCATTGTATAGTCACCCATGGATGATTTCATACCCCCACTATCCAACTACACATGGAGTTGATTTTATATAGTGTGGTGAGCGCAGCGAGCCACCGAGCCCGAAGCCTGGCGAGCGCAGAGAGCCCCGCGAGGGGACGTGGATTACTTTACATGTATTCTGCGTCCCCTCGCGGGGCTCGCTGTGCTCGCCACGCTTCGGGCTCGGTGGCTCGCTGCGCTTGCCACACTATATAAATTCAGCTCCATGCGTAGTTAGATAGTGGGGTATGAAATTACCCATGGGTGACTATACAATTAAAAATCGGGTCTTTACAATGAAAAATCGCATTGCATGAATTATATGCCACTATATTGCATGCGATGCGATGCAATGCAATGAAAAATTCGGGCGCCCAGATATTACATAAGTACCTAAAAAATACATTAAAAAACCCCCAATTAAAATATGCAGCACAGATTCCCAGTACCTTCTGACAAATGTAGCCTCTTGCGATATGGATAACAGGTTATCATGGTTTCACATATGGGTATTGCGGCCTGATTCTGGTTTTGGTTCTCGCAAAAGCAAACCCCTTCTTTAATGGACAAAACCATGTGCACTGCAGGTGGGGAAGATGAAACATGCAGAGGGAGTTTGATTTAGGTGGGGCTTGTACTTCAAACTGTTCTCTATGGACGAGCAGATGCGGTGCACTTGTCGACATTCGGGTCAAAAAAAGTGAAAAAACCCATGTCGACCGTTTGACTGTCGACCTTCCCTATGTCGACCTAATGATTGTGTCGACCTAACTCCGTGTCAACATTCATGCATGTCTATCCAATGATCCATACCTGGTATTCAGATGCACAATTTATTTTTTATTTTTTTTATACACTGAGATTCACAGCACTTCTAATAAATGTTTTTGCACTTTTCTTTTGTTATTTTTAACATGGTGCATGTTAAACACACAAGTCAGTGAACGGCTGTGGGGTGCAGAGCTGGGAGGCACTAACATTCACAGCAATACTGCAGTTCTCAGCCCTTTATTTCTGACACAGTAGCAGCAGTTCCTCAATAGTGCTGCACCCCACAGCCCCACACCGTAACCATCCAACATCCTGAGTCACCAAGAGAGAAACTTTTTATTTAATCAAAAACACCCCAAATCCCACACCATGAATTTGACCATTTTGGATCCCGAACCCCAGTGGGAAAACATGATCCCAGACTCGGAACTTTTCTGATATGCCAAATTCAGTTGGGTTTGGATTATAGATAATCTAACCCGTACACTTCTAGTACATATACTATACATGGGATAGATTACACTAGTGCTCTTTCTGGCACAGAGCACCAACGTGTCTAGATACAGCACTGCATTAAATGGTATACAAGAATATCACACCATTATAAATAAACAAATAAAGTTAAATTCTCATTTCAGTAAGTGAGCGCTCTCTTGAGCCTTTAATGCTTGCACTAATGCTGTAAATCTTAATGCTGGACAGAAAGCAGGTACCCAGCCCCATTCATTATATTCAGTATTAATCTGTTTTTTTCCAATGCTTTTTTTCTGGCAAGCTACAAAGCTGTCAACAGTCAACAATTATAAGCCGATATGTAAACGCATTGTATTAATTTGCACATCTTGACTAAGTACATCTTGCAATCAGAAGTACATGCCAACGCCAAGGAGACAGACTGGTTCTTTGCACTGTTCTGAAAGTGAGAGTAAAGTTTCCCCACTAAGGAAGCAAGGTGACTGTCCTTTCATGTGTACAGTAGCACCCAAACCATGTGAAAATCAAGGATTATCAATGTATGTGCAGTTATTTAGCATGGCAAACTCCTTTTCCTTAGCGATTTTTTATTTTTTCATTTGAATTTATTGTCATTTCTTTATATAATGCACACACATTACTGAGAAATTGTAGTCTTTCACACCTGTATCTATCCTAGTTTTATTGATTGTTTATTCAAATTACATATACACTCACATGCATTTGTTTTTTTTCTGAGGTCACATGATATCCCTTCACTGCTATTGGTTGAAAGGCATCAGTTTTTACAAGGCAAAATCGATGTAATTACTCAGAATGTTGACCTTAAAATTCAGTCCATATATTTATTAGCTCTTATGTACCTGTTTATTATCAGGTTAACTTATTAATAAAGTTTCATACTGCCCAGTAGCGGGAAGAGTTAACCCGCCCTTTCCCGGAAAAGTCTACAGAGATATGGGCATGTATGCACAATGAAACTGAAAGCTTTGGGCAGAAGTGCCAAAATGTGGTCCTCAAAGCAACCTAACCATCCAAGTTCTCAGTATATCCTTGGTACTAATAGGATCACCTGTAGTCAAGCATGGATGTACTTAAAACTTGGACCCTTAAGCTGAGTACACACTGGCCGATATATTGGCCAGTCTATTGAACAGACGATATATTGCTGGAGCATCTGCCAGTGGTGTACCAGCGACATGTCTGTGAATGGTGTACACCTGCACGAGAGCTGGCAGTTATTAACAGCTCAATGACATTGGGGGTCATTCAGACCTGATAGCAAAAGCTGCTTTTATAGAAAATGGACAAAACCATGTTGCACTACAGGCAGGGCAGATGTAACATGTGCAGTGAGAGTTAGATTTGGGTGGGGTGTGTTCAAACTGAAATCTAAATTGCAATGTAAGAATAAAGCAGGCAGTATTTAGCCTGCACAGAAACAAAATAATTCACCCTCTCTGCACATGTTACATCTGCCCCACCTGCAGTGCACATGGTTTTGTCCATTTGCCAGAAAAAGCAGCTTTGCAATCAGGTCTGAATAACCTCCAGTGTTCTGTCAATCTCAAAGGCTCGGAGAGCATGTATGAAGAACATGATCCGTTTGTAGATATATCTGAAGATCAGTTGATCTGCAGATATATCTATTAGTGTGTACCCAGCCTGGGTGCCTTGAGGACTGCGTTTGAGAACCTCTGTGCTAGGGCATTCAGTTCCACTTGGTGAAAAAATTAAACATATGCAACACTTTTAGTAATCACATCACTTAAGCTCCATACACAGCGACCAAATTGCTGAGTCTCCCATTTTCATCAGTGACCAGTGATGGTCGCTGATGAAAATGAGGCACTCTGCTGGGGGAAGCCGCTGAACAGCGACCACTGCAGGGCTGGTTGCAGAAGTGCGCTCCCGGCGACCATCGCCCTATACGCATGGGGATATGTCACTCAGCGACCATATCCCCGGAGATTTTGAGGCTGTGTACGGGGGGGCTTATGTTGTAGGTTAGTGACTTATGTGTGTACGGGGCCTTAGTGACCTATGTGTCACACATACTGCCTTAAGGCAGAACAAGATTGGACCCAACCATCCTATCTCGACGTGCGACGGATTGTGTGCGAATCTTGTGCACACAATCTCACGATGCGCAATCCCTTGGGTCGGGTGGTTGGTCCTCTGATCAGATGTGCTGCACCTCTGATCTGTCAGCTCTCATTAAGCACAAACGACTAGAAAATACTAGCACCTTGGATATCTCCAGACTCCACCAATTGGTTCTTCCTGTAAATTAAAGTAAATATGAGATGTGAAATATAACATAATATTGAATATGTAAACTAAGTATCGTAGTATTATTGTCAATGTTTGTAATACTAAGAAAAATCAATAAAAAAAAAATAAAAAAAGCACAAACGATTGCTCATTCGACCAATCCATGACCTACATATGATCTGGTCGTATGCAGGTCTTTCTGGTGTATTTTATTTATTTACAGTGTCTTATATACTGTAGCACAGCAGATTCTGTTGTGCTTTAGAATTGTAGACAGTGATAAAAACAACAGGGTAACAACAGACAGACTTGGAGGTAAGAGGGCCCTGCTGCAAGCTTACAACAGGATGTATGGCCGGCTTTACGGTTTGCTATTGTATTTTATATTTTTAATTCTGAGCACTTGGTCATTCTCGTGATTATTGGTTTATCCCACAAAATGCGGTGTCCACTATGTTTATTAGGCCACTTTAAAATACAGATTTTCCTGCTGGAGGATACATTTTGTTTGTTTGCGGTAAATGAGTAGTTTTACGCTTTAAGCATCATGTACTCAAAGCGTAAAATTAAAAATCCTTATTTACTGTGCTTCCGCACCGAGCAGTCGTCCTGAAGGTACGCATTTACTTCCATTCACAAGAACACTTTTTGAAAGCTCGAGAATCACTCTTTGAATTGCAACGAGAGATGTTTTCATGCCTCAACTGGCCAACTAAAAGCTTTGTAATGTATGACAATGTCTTCAACACCTAACATTACATAAACCTTGTTTACAGAAGTGGAATAAATGAAAACAGTAGGAGAACATTGATGATAGGTTATTACTTGCATGTTTGCATTTGATGACTGCTAACTTTGTTAGACTGTCTCATCTGCCAGCTCGCTCGTTCAATACTTTGAACACTATAAACCAAAATCCCAGTTTATGTTACATTTCACATAATTCTGTTCTTTAATATGTTACTTTAAATGGCAATTATATTATCAGCAGGAAGAATCGGTTTTTAGAACACTTCCGTTGATACTCTTGGACTTTTCTTTGGATAGATAAAATAATTATTGTGATTATTAGCATTTTCAAGCTTGGTTGTGTAGTTGCTGTGATTGTGGGTTCTGTGTACTAAGCCTTGGAGAGAGATAAAGGGGTTGGAGGTAAAGTACCCATCCATCAGCTATTATCTGTCATTTTTCAAACAGTCTGTAGTGTGGTCGTTGGGAGCTGATTGTTTGGCACTATACTCTATCTCCATCCACTTTATCTCTCTTCAAGACTAAAGCTGGCCACACACCTACATATTTATTGTCCAATCTGGCTGGCTGCAACAAAAATCTGGTAGTTTATAGGCACAAAGGACAGTTGATTATTTGCTTCGAAATGCTAGAAAACTGCCAAAAACGCTCATTCAGATGTTCCAACCAGCCAGATCTGACAATACTGTATATCTGTAGATGTATGGCCAGCTTTAGTCAAACAGGTTTAATATCCCTTATCCGAAATGCTCGGGACCACAAGCATTTTAGATAAGGGATTTTTCCGAATTTTGGAATATTTTTTTCTCCATACTTATCTGGTCCCCCGGCGGTGCCCCGGTGGTCTCCCAACAGTGTCCCACGGCAGCCTTCAGGATCCTGCACTCGCGCAATGCACCCCTGGGACCGGAGATGCAACTGAAGAGGATCCTGAAGACCGCCGTGGACATCTGGGGATGAGGTGTAAGTATGAAAAAAAGGAGTAGGGGGGGGGGGGGAAATAAAATATTCAGAAAAACCACGGTTTTCGGAATATTTTGTTTTTTGGAATACACGGACCCAAACTGTACCTACATTTCTTTTCTCCCCTCCAAGAGGAGCCCACAGAGGAATCACTGTTGTGCACCTTTGGGGCCGGGGCAGACTCTCATCATCATCAATGCCATGCTTATGACATGCCCCCAAAATGTTTAGAGGGGGGGTGAAAGAAAACTCTAAAAAGTCTAAACACATCCGCAGCAGCACATACCTACAGCATGTGCTGTGCTGTGCTGACAGCAGGCTCAGCATGAGCTCTCATGCTGTCAGTGAGAAGCTCATGCTAAGCCTGCTGTCAGCACAGCACATGCTGTAGAAGTGTGTCCTGCTGTTGCGGACAGGAGGGCTGGAGGGGGAAGGGAGGTGTCAGACCAGGGCCCGGGCAATTAGTACCCGCCCCCCCCCCCCCTCTCATCTGCCCTGCACAGCATTGTATATTATTTTGGCATTCACCAATGTGCAAATTTATACAAATGTCACTGCAAACTTCTTCCATTGTTTATATCCATGTGGTGATGTGCAAGGACACAGAGTGCTCTCTTTTAATACCCTGCACACTGTGATACTGATTGGTACAGCCTTATATGCCGCCCTATGGCAGGCATATAAGGCAGGTATTGACTATGGCCTTCTATGTCTGGGGCTGTCAAAGGTTGTATAGACACGCCCATGACACACCCACAACACGCCCACTGAACAGAGAATTTTTGCATACACTACTAGGCACCTCCCAGCCCTCATTTAGGAACAGACAACTCTTTCTGACACATTTCTAATACATACAGTATAACCTAAATGCAACAGCACCTTTATGCATATATCCTCTGTAACACATGTGCCATAGGGGTCTTCATAAGGAACGTCTATACCTAGTCTTGTGCTTCATGATGTGTATTCTGAGTGCTGATCTTTGGAAATGTTGGTCTTCAATTCATAAGTGTTTGCGTATGTGCAGTTGCAAAGCAGAATCCGGTCCAATGTTTCCTAATTTCAGCATTGTGACATATTTTCTGCTTCCTAATACTGCATCTCTGCCTTCCAGATTCTGTCTCCCAGTCCATTTTGTACCTCTCTCTGAACTGCTGATTGTAGGATGGTAGAGCCCTGATAATACTTATGGTAACAAAACAAATTAAATACAATTGGGAAAAATTAAAAAAGGACTTCTGAATCCTGATACTAGACAGGTAGTCACCTCAGTATAAGCACAGAGCCAAGCAAACACCTTCGTAAAAAAAAAGCACAGCGGCAGGCTGACGTATTATTAATAACACAACACCCGGCAGAACCATTATCAATATATAGCTCTCAACTTTGGCTGATGGCAAGTGGGACCTTCCGCGTCAGAGCTGTGGCCACTCCTGGGAAAGAGGTGGGGCCAATTGATGCAACCCCCATTTTCTTCACTTTGGGAGCATGCTCAGCACTCCCTGAGCAGCTGGGCAGCCCCCCAGCTGCTCTCATCCCTCCTTGGGGATGAACATATGCAAATTCAGTGTATGTGGCAGAAAATAGACACCTGTCTTTCCAATGGCTGAAAAATCTAGCTAATGGTCTTCTTGATCCACATATTACATATACTGTAGTTGAAGTTATTTGCTTACATAGCAGCAGCGATTGCACTAATATGATAATGCACTAAGGATGTAGTATTGCACCATCTGCAACACCATTGGTCGGCTGTGTGACCCTTGGGGTTGAGCAAGCCGGCCGCTGCAAAAACTACAACGAGGCCACAAAATCTCCACCCTTAGACTGAGATCCTGGATTCATTTATTACCCAAAATGACAGCGACGCACCTCCATTATAAGAAATGGAGCCTGTTTCTGCCACTTTTCTGCCCCAATCATCATTGTACTGTCAATCACTGACTGTATGATGCCGCCTTGTATCCACCGTAGCAGACTCATTCTGCACATGCACAGTACCGAACAATGGTGCTTTGCACTGTGCACCGCAGGTTCATGGAGACCTGAATAAGGCCCAGTGTGTTTCCCTAACTTTACTCTGATATCTCATTGACAATTTATTGCTTTGTTTATTGACCATACATGTTATATGCTTTTGCATTACACCAGTGTTTATACTAATAATTTACTTATTTAGGTCTTTTGATTTATTGTTAGAACTTTATATCCATCTTCTTGCCATTCAGAAATATAGCTTAGATGTACGTGTCCCTTTAGCCTCACCAGTGCATGTATACAGAGATTCAAGTGGGAGGATGGAGAACTGTCATATGACACTTTCATGTTTTAAACATTCAGATTCACCTAATTTTGTCACAGTATAGGGGAGATCTAAGCATTGATGTTTGTCGTACAGCAAGATTCACTTGACTGTGATTTCCTGACACGCTGTCAACTTGATTAGGGAACATAATAAGAAGTACATACTTGTCCAATCAGCAGCCGGTTTTCAGTTTTAGCCACTACATCAGATCACTGCTGCTTCTTTATGATCCACTTATTAAAAATTATAGTACGGACCCGTCATTGACCGGGCTGCTAGGTTATTGGAGGCTATGCCTCCCCCTACTGCGGTTTCACTTCCTAGAAAACCACTTCCTTATCTTGCATCTTGCTTCGCTCACCATCACATGGAGAAAGCTATGGAACGGATCAACTGTCTGAGCCTCTCCCTTAATAGACTACACACCATGGATCTAAAAGAAGGTGGTGTAATGAGTGTAGACCGTGTATAGCTGGCCACTGAGTTGATCAGTTAAAATATTGTTATTCTGGCCCCCAGCTCCCCACCTTAATAGAATACATTTCAACAAACCCCACCCCAGGCCGCCCAGCCCCTGGCCCACATTAATACAAAAAAATGTCACTGACTCACCCTTCTCTTGCCTCTTTTGTCCCAAGTCCACTTCAAAAAGGTAAAAAGGATAGAAACAGCATTGCACAAACAAAACAAGCATGGCCAGGCACTGAATCAGCCCCACTAGGTGGCCGCAGCATTGGTACCACATCACTCTTGTCCTCCCAACTAGTCCCGACTACCAGCAGCGATGAGCACTTTAGCTCCTTTCTGGCCGTAGGGCAGTCACTGCTTAGTGTGACACCAACATACAGTCTTTCAATGACCAGTTCAACACATGGCCGTTTGGCAAGGGCAATCCTCCTCTGCTTAATCGGGCAGGCACAGCTGAAGGGGCTAGCTGGCATGGGGCTGCATAGCGTAGACCTCTGTGACATCAGACTATGCACAGCCAGCCAGCAAAATCCTGAGATCCCACTGATCCCGGTCCTTGGATAGGTCTCCCTAGCTAATACTTACCCTGCATTTAAAGACAGTAAATGTGGTTCATGCATATCTCATACATTAATAGCAGGCTTGCCTACCCTCCCGAAATTGCCGGGAGGCTCCCCGGGGGGCCCCCCTCCCGGCCCCCCGGGGAGGTCGAAAATCCTCCCACATTTACCTGGCAGCCCCCGCACCCTCCTTTCTTACCACACTAATTACCGTTTTTCATGGGTCCGCGGCAAGTCGCGGGACTAAAATGTTGCAAATCGTGTCATTGGGGGTGGGGCTTTCAGTCATCAGCCCCGTCCCTACCCCCTAACCTGAAGATCCGTCTGTCCTCTCTGGGCTTCTCCCGGAGAGGCTTCTTGAAAAGTCGGCAAGTATTATTAATAGTTAGTTCCAAGAACAGAGCATTTTGTCCCTCCTGGAATGGGTCATGTTGGGAGGTATAATTTAGCAAATTTGACTTTTAACAGTCTAGAAACAGATTTTATTTCAGGAATACAAAGTAAAAAATACTCATCTATTCTATGCCTGGAATAATGAACTAACATGTCCCATTTTTTTTATTAAATGAAAATAACCAATGACAAACTCCCCATTACTACAGTCATAGTGCCTATATCCCCCATTACGAGAGCATTTTTAGTAATTTATATAAATATATTATTTTTCCTCTTCTTTTTCCTCTACTTAAGACATTGGAGACGTGATCCCTACAAAGTCAGACGATACACGCTGCACTGTCTCTGAAATGTATTGGGCGTTCCTGGGCCATGAGTGTGGGGCAGCTAGACAGCTACAGGAAAATCTCCAATGAGATGAACGTGTTATGGGCATGTAGTGGGCATGCTGGGCCTGATTCAGAGTTGATCACTGTTGTGCAAATTTGCATTCCTTTTGATTATCGAATGACTGCTCATGCATTTTGATCACAGTATGCATGCGCAAACCAAGATAGCGACAGAAATAGTGAAGATATCTATTTGTAATTACCTCGCAATTTGATGGCAATTTATCCTGCCATTTTCTGGGAATGTCTGTGATGCCAGCGCCCGCGTCGATCAGCCTGTCTCTGTCGCAGAATTGTGGCAGGGTCGGTCTTACATTTGCGCAGGCTGGGAAATTTAATTTGATTGGGAGTGAATTGCATATGGATGTGTGATGCTAAATTTGTGCAATGCAGTTTTCACTGTCTGGATGGCGGCTTACCACTCACAGTTATCTTCAACTTTGCTAATGATCATTCAGGTCTGAATTAGGCTCTTATTACATACAATGGAGTAGTAGCATAAAGTCGCAGATGCGTCTATGGCAAAAGACGCAAATGCGATCGCAGAATAAGATGCAATATGCCCATTGTCTGTAAGCATTACAATTTGTCCAGCACCTAATGTACTTCCCCTACCCCTAGCTTTAATATACCATGTGGAGCGAGATGACCAGCGCAAATGAGTTGAACCTAGGGATGTAGCATAGTGATTTCTCGTTTATATTTGCATCTTGTTTGCACTGCAGATGCTGCAAAACACCACCCAATCTGCACCAGAGATACTGAGCTGGCACATAATCGCATAGGAAGTAGTTTGCAGATAAAGAACAACAAAACTTAGAGTAAACAAATCTTAGCGCTTTCTGTGGAGACTCACTCGCACACAGATGCTGCATATCAAATTACTCAGTGCAGTCTCGTGACTAAAAGCCCATACACACTGGGTGATTTTGAGCTGAAAGCTGCTCAAAATACCAAGTTTGAGTGCTTTCAGCTCAAAGCCGCCCAGTGTGTATGGTCTGGAGATGAGCGGTGATGCGCGCTCCCACATCATTGCCGGGAAAGCCACTCATCTGCTTCTATTACCAGCAGGTGAGCGGCTTTGAGGACGGCTTTGCATAGCGCTGCACTATGCAAAGCCGTCTGCCCCAAGCTGACAGAGCTGGGCAGGGGGGGCATAATCGCCCAGTGTGTTTGGACCTCAAGATGCACAATCCAGCTAAAAGTTGCTTGGTGCGCGGGAACTGGTGCGCTGAGAAGTGTTGTTTGGCGCAATTGTGAAGCCCATGTAGCAGGACACTGCCCAGAACAATGCTGTTCTCGTTTGCAGGCACAGAAGTTGTTCATACATCTAATAATAATCAGTACAAAATATGTATTTAAAACTGGATGTACGTGGAGACGGTATCAAACTAAAAATTAAATCCGTATAATCAGAGCTGTGATGGTCAAAAGTGTTATATGTTATAAGTAGTATTGAATACATGTGAAGTGGAAGTACGGCGGCTGTGAGCATTAATTGCTATTCTTACGATACATCTTGAAGGGGGAAAAGCCCACCAGTTTTAGTATGAAGACTTCACTTTTTTCTCTAGCCGAGAATAGGCCGCTTTCACAGTTTGCTATTTAATCATATATTCAGTTTCAATGCTGAAATATTTATGTATATGAGTAATAGCTAAACATCGCTTAATGGATGGATTTTTTTTTTTTTAAAGTAAAAAGATGTTCTTCCCTGAAAGCAGCAGGTGTGGTTTTAATCTTTAATAGGTCACCTTCCCAAGCGCAGAGGAAGCAAGCTGTTATTGATCAAAGAGGTTTTGTTGTCTGCCTCTCAGATTATTGAGTGACAAACTTTATTGAATTTGACTTAACAGGAGTCACAAGACGGCTGAAACAGACGCGCCTGTACTGCCATCAGAGTCAGTTTTGCGAAAACCAGGGAGCAATAGCTCAGAGACAGACACCGAGCTCTATGCTGGCCCTTGGAGATTAACTGATCATCGTCTGTAACAATTCCCAAGCCTGTCAGTGGAACCAATTAGATTTTCAACCAGCAGACAAGAAGGGTGGCACTTGAGGACCTTTTCTGCTTTAGGTTGGAGGCTTTTCAGACTTCAGCGCTATGACAGTGATGATGACACGTTGAGTATTGGTTGGTTTCAAGACAAGTTAAATTAGCAGTCTTGAAATCGCTGTAACTGTCTCCTGGCTTCTCACTGTTGCCATATACAGTGAATCCTGTCAGGAGCCAGCTGATGATTTAATAGTCTTTCCTGAGTGAATTTGAGCACTCTCTCTTTGTGTTTATGTGTAGTTGTCATGCTTAAAATATTCATATGAACCTCCTGAAATATTTATTTAAAAGCGCATTTTGCACAGGTCAGCAATAAACCTGCTGCGGCTTCTTTGCCATTTTATTTTTTTTGTGCTGCTGTAAGCAGTCATTTTTAACTACTACTTGCAAAACCGTTCTGTGACCGTGTTCCGTAGTGATATCGATAACTTCATGCATTGAAGATAGCATTTGGCAAAGCAGCATATTGCTTCTCCATCCTGTGATTCCATGCAATGCAAACGTGTCTGGTCTGTCTGAAATTAGGGAGGTTTTTAGGAGTGTGTATTCATCCCTCCGCCGTTCCCTAATATCCTATCTAAATTCAGAAACATAAAAAGAGGAATCTTGAGAAAAATGTACATATTTTTGTGTATTTGATAGCACTTGGACCGGTGTAGCTAGGTATAAATCCAGACAGTTACTCATCATCTATACAAGAAACAGTATGAGAACATCTTTTATCAACTTATGCATTTGCCTTTTTGACAGTGAAGTAAATTCATGCCATGACCCTCTGCCATCATTTATGGAAACGGTTACAGGCAATGGTACCCAGGCGCTGGAATTCATCGCAGCTGAATAGAGTGGAGCCGTCTGTTTTCTAGATCTGCCTGAAAATGAAAGTAAATGTCAGATTGGTAGCGACTGCACTTTTTCTTCTATTGCATAAAAAACATCGCGCTTGTGGCCTTTTTCAGCAGGGATCACTGAGTTGAGAAAAAGCAGTTTTTGCGATCAAATAGTCGCCGCCCAGAAAGAAGAAAAAAAAATGCAGAAATTGCGAATGCATTGCAAATTCGATGCATAAGGCAGATCCATTCACATAACCCGTAACATCCAATTCTGTGCCACACAGTTCTAAGGCAACAGGCTAGAAGTAGTTATTGCTGACGTCAGAGACCCAAGTGAAAATCACTTTGGCATGCCTGCGTTTGGACAAACACAGCCACAAGATCAGGGCCACCAATAGGGGGTTGCTCTGGGTACTGCTGTCCCGGGCCCTGCCCTTTGTAAGGCCCGGGCAGCTCATATTGCCCACCGCAACCCCCCCCCCCTCCCGACTGCCTCCGCTGCTCTGTGCTCAGTGCACTGAACAAAGCAGGTCCCGGAGTGCCATCTTATTCTACGTAGGGTGCCAGCGGCCAATTAAAATGCTGACCAACTTTTAAACCAATCAGAGCGCGCTTACTGGCAGCCAATCAGAGCAGCTGCCGATAAGCGAGCTCTGATTGGCTCACCAGCCGGTGCTGCATTTTAATTGGCCGCTGGCATCTTGAGTAAAAGAAGCCTGCGCTACGGGACCTCCGGGCTGCAGTTTAGCGGAACAGGAGTTAGAGGAGCAGGAGCCGGGTTACGGTAAGTCAAGTGAGTAGGGGGGAGCGTCCGGAGCCCGGACTGAAGATGAGTCCCGGGCCCCAAAATTCCTGATGGCAGCCCTGCACAAAATGCCATATTTCCTCCCCCGAAATGCTGGCTTTTTGTCAATCAAAAAGTGGTGGCATTGAAGCAAATTGCAGGCATGTATGTACAATGTGAACACTGTGCAAGCGCAATTGTTTGATAATCAAACGGATTGCTTTTTCTCAACTCAGCAATCCATACTAAATTAGGTCGTTAGACTGCCATTGACTGCTTGAGTAGGTCTATAGCTACGCAGACTGGCTGCAGCAGCAGCAAAGCAGGCACATTGTTTTTGTATATTAGGGCTGGCAGCTGACCCCAGATACACGCGCCAAAAAAAAGCTGTGACATTTGTCAACCACTGACCACATATACTATGTTAACACCCCCAAGTGGTAATTTCCTGTCAGTTACTTTGCGGAAGCATCCTTCTTGTGTGTGGGTATGCAGCGGCATCTTGACGTGTGCGCAATGTGAACAGAGCGAATGCGCAATCTGCTATTAATTGCTCAGTTTCATGAAACATCTGCTTTGTGTAATTCTCTGAATCAGGCCCTTAGTTTATAGATTTCACCTAATATGTATGATTTATTCTGTACGGCATGCGGTTAGCATTCCACATACATGTGTCAATTGGTACTGAGGGAAATTTACTAAGCCGAATACGCCTATTTTAGGCGTATTCATAGGCAGTCGTATGTAAATAATAATATTGGGGTCAAGTTCTGAAAGACGAAAGCCGGCCATATGATTTCAGGCCCAAACGCACAATTTTGACGGGTTGTGCGATGCATTGTGTTTTTTTGGTGCACATCATGAGGTGTTTAGGTATGATGCATGGTCCCGCAGGTTGAGAAGTTGATCCTCAGATCACAACATATGATCAGTTGTGATTGGGTGCAGTCGTGAGTGGAGTTTTTGCACATGCGATCTGTCGTTCAGTGAACGGTATGACCCGCATCATTTGACTGCCATTTCCTGGACACTGTGATGCATACGATCGGTCGTTAGTCCATCGTTAGTATGCGGCACCTGGATCGTATGATGCATTATTGGCTCTTCGTGCGTAAAAAAATGCACCAATTTGTGAGTCCAGGACTGCCAGGGAGTTCAAGGAAAATCGTGACACGTTCAGAATCACAAGATGGTCTTTCTGATGTATGGCCACCTTAAGGTTTTTTGAAGGTTGATAAATTGGTGCATCCCTCAATGTCCATTGAGAATCAGGGGGACTGATAGTCTTTTTTTTGTTTCCTTAAAAATGTGGGGGTGGGGTTTACCTAACGTAAGATATTTTTTATATATTTATTTTTTAATGTGTCAAGTACAGAACGGGTTCCAATAGTAGTAGTAGGAGAGCACAGGGCAAAAATCTCCCCACTTATTAAAAAATCATCTCTATTGTGTATTGTGTGTGCTAAAAAAAAAATACACCTTACCTATATTGTGGTTTATCTGCAAAGTGGGAACTCTTGAAGAAATTGATCCTTCCTGGCAGTGTCTTCAGATGGTATTCGCTATTCATGGTCCGAAAGTTGTCTTTCTTGTGTGGGAATATGAAAATTGTCATCATCACACAACAGAGGTTTTTAACAGACAATGGCAGAGCTCTGGTGGGGTGACTGCGGCTGCGTTCTGGCCAATAGCCCCGCCAGGGATTCAGTACTGAATCGCGGCGGTCGGGATCCCGGCGTTCAGAATCCCGACAGCCAAAATCCCGACAAGGGGGGGACGTGGATCGCCCCCCCTTGCGGGCTCGCTGCGCTCGCCACGCAGCGGGCCCGGTGCCTCGCTACGCTCGGCACACTAATTTATTCTCCCTCCAGGGGTGTCGTGGACACCCACGGAGGGAGAATGTGTTGGGATTTCGGCGGTCGGGATTCCGGCGTCGGGATCCCGACCGCCGGGATTTTAACTGCATCCCCCCGCCAGTTGGCCCCTGTGTCCCCCCTGCTAATGTAGTTCTGCAAGTCTATTTTATTAGTTAATTGAGGCCCTAACAGATTTTGTGTAACCACAATAAGCATAAGCGGAGATAGAAATTCTGCGCTATCACAAAGGATTAATACATACTGTATGCCTGTTGTATTTAAGTCTACAGAAGATCACTTCAGTCACCCATTCTTTCTGAGAGCAGAAAACACTACTCCAGCTTGCTGTTCTTAATGTAAGAAATGTAAACACAATACTTAATCTGTCTATGTTTCAGAACATTACTTTGGTAGATGTTACAAGAGGCCTCTTCTTATTGGGTCAACGTATATCTTATTTTTCACAGCCTCTTAAAGCACAGTTAGCAGCTGCCTTGGTCATATAATGGAGTGTATTATTGCCAGGCAACAGTTCTTTAATGTGCTCAGTTTCAAGTTAATTTCTATTTGCCAGGAACACTGATGTAGGCCGGCCATCATGTACGATATGAAGGAAACATTGTCTAATGCAGGAACATCCAAACTTTCTTTCTTGGAGTGCCGTACTAAGGAAATGACTTTGAACACGAAGCTACAAAACTTTCCTCATTGTAAACCACTCAGCAGTTAGCTACAGGTTATTTTCTGATAAATGTTATTCTAAGAAATACTAAAACTAATAAAAATAAATAAAAACAAAACATTTTTTTAAATTTTAAATAACATTTGTACTTTGCTAGTTCAATTGCTATTTTAGATTTGTACTAGATAATTAGGGGATTTAACAAAGCTTGGAAAGAGATAACTACCAACCAATCAGCTTCTGTAATTTTACAGATTATAGGAGCTGATTGGTTGGCACTTTATCTCTCTACACTCTATCTTCTTCCAGGATTTAACCGCCCTTTTACACAAATCACTACCCAGATCCTTATCGGCCTCATGACATACTGTTCCGCCTATGTTCCTCTGAAGCAGTATCCGGTCCTTACCCTCCAGTCTGTTGGGTGGTAGGCCCCAGACTTGGTCAGGGAATGGGCTAGGAGTGAGATACCTTAATAGAATGCTGAATGGTGTTGCCTAAGCTAGGCCTATCTCTCGAGCAGGACACACGCGTCAGAGTGCTCCATAGTTTAGTTACTCCTGATCTAATGTGTAACATAAATATTATAATGGGCCTTGGATCAGCGACGCAGTATTTAACATAAAGCTGTAAATGTGGTCTAATTTTCGATTTAAGGTAGTAAAGTCTCCCCCCCCCCCCCCCAGGTGCTGATCCCTGCAGGACCCTACAATATTTTCACCTAACACTGATGTCAAGTACCCATAATCAGTTCATAGTTGTGACTCTTGTAGCAACCAATACCGGCTGTGATCAAGAGAGCTGTTACCAGCTCATTGATCCAACAGGTAATTTGCTACTCAGGGTACAATAAGCCACAATAAGAAACTTAACCTATGATTATTTTTAAACTGTACTCATTAAAGTTATTTTTTATGATTGAATTGTTATTGTAAATATAAGAGTGCCCCAGCAAATAGTCCTTCTCTTTTCTCTTATACTAAGTACTTGCTAGAGAGGAAACGCAATGCATTGTTATCTATCCAATTGTAAAACGCAAGACAATTTGCTGCGCTATATAAGAAAATGTTAATAAATAAAATACATACTGTATAGTGCCCACGTATATTGTACTGCTTTACAAAGAATATATCATAACTCACATCAGGTTATATGTGCTAACAGCTGTAAAATTACTGGTGAGTCCCACAGACCTCCAAAAGAAATGTTCACCATTCTACCCAATGCCTAGTGAAATGGGTGTAATAGGGGTGTGATGATGTAGTTGGCATCATAGCTCCACCTTTATGTGTGATGTCATGGCTTCCAGCATCCTGGTGTCAGATTACTAGATATTACTAGATATGAGCCCCCCAGCCCCATAGTGACCAACTCCTCTGGGAAGTCACCAGGTCTAAAATTATGTTCAAAGCATCAGAGTCAGTGGCAATTTTTAGTTCCTCCTACCGCATGAGCACATACACTAGAGTTAATGACAATTAAGATTTGAGTATAGTGTGAGTACGGATTACCTAGGCCACGGACATTTCTTGGCGGACCCTGCCCCTGGATCTCTGGGGGAATTAACAGGTTTGGGTATAAGTAGTAATGCAGCTTTAACAAGTACAATTCTTTTTTTATTTTATATATATCTATAGAAATAGTAATAGAAAATGTCTTGCACAACTCACCCATCAGTTAATATATAACTTCATAATGTATCCATTTAAATGTGTATTGCTGCAAGATACAATATTCTTAAGAGCTGTCATACAGATATAAAGTATAATCAAGTCTCAGTTATATATAATAAGAATCTAGTTGTTACTGCCTAATATTTTTCCACATGATTATTATCACGAATAATGTATAGAAAGAATGATTCAAAGGAAGTGGAAATATTAATATTACAGTACTTTACAAAACCGCCTAATTATTTTGTGGGCCATTTCAGTGAGGTGATAAAGTGCAATCATAACCTACGCGCATTTGTAAGCTTAACTAATATTTCTCAGTATTCAGCTTGTCAGTATAATAGAAAATAGGGTACTTATGTATTAACTAGGCTCCCATGTTAAATGCACCCCATTTTTTCATACCCCTACTATCCAACTACGCATGGAGTTGATTTTATATAGTGTGGCGAGCGCAGCGAGCCACCGTGCCCGAAGCGTGGCGAGCGGACGCGGTCTCATAAGAAAAACGGGAGCCCAGATATTACATAAGTACCGAAAATAGTGACATCATGAAGGCACTGGTGCCTGTGCCTCATACCTCCTTGATTGCATTAGTTTCTTGGGAATGGATAGGCTGCATTCCTAATAATGTTGGTTTAGTTGTAAAGATATAGAATAAAAATACATATACAGATAGAAATACTGTAGTATCTATCTATACATATACTGTATATATAAAATTTATTTTACTTTACTGTTTAAATACATTTTTGGGAATACTTTTTAGCATCTAAAGATAACACTGGGTAAAAAAAATATATATTTTTCTCTCTAATAAAAGAGATGTCAGTTTTCTGGCTTTTCTGGTGGCATTTAAAAGGTCCTATTCTTATGTAACCTTAGTCCTCTGATTGCGTGCTGTGAAAATTATGGCTCTTGGCTTTTAAGGAAATATGGTCACTACTTCCTCCTCTCATTTTTAAAAGGACTTGTGCTTTTTATGTGGCAGAAAAGCACCATTTTGAATACATTTGGAAAACTCTTTTAAACTTTCTTTATACTGTAACATTCTATTTAAAAATCTTTGTTATTAGAAAGGTCTGATTTGAAAGGGACTGTCAACCTGTACAGCACTCAAATAAAATGTCATTTTTCCCCCTTTTTTAATGTGCATGTGGGTTTTTTCTCAAGTTTATTCAATAAAAATAAAAAAATAAATTCTAATGTCTATTCTATGTCATGCACTGTTCTGAATGAAGCATATATTAAAACCTCTTTTTTTCAAATAAGTGGTTATACATATAATTCACAATCAACTAGTTCTCACAAACTTGAATTATCAAATTTTCTATGACAACTAACACATAACAAATGTAACTTTTTTTATTTAACAAAAAAATAATAATTCATGATGAATCCATAAGTATATTCATGATCCAGTAGATTGGAGAATATACAACAGGCATAAGTTTCACTGTGTTTCCATTATAGGGTTAAGGGGGGTATTCATTGGGGCATTCTGTTTTCTTTTTTCTGCCAGCTCACCTGAAACTTAACAGGCAAAATTCAATGTTCTACCTGTTGAGTGTCAAAATGTGGGTGTTTCAGTGAAAATGTGTTTTGTTGAGAAACGGGTGTGCGTTGGACAATCCACGGCCATTTCTGACAACAGATCCGACTTTTTTTAAAGTTGGATCTGTTTTGTCGAAATCTGCCTTCAAGGCTTGCAGAAATGGCAGCATTAAGGCCACTATTTCCCCTGTCGGAAATAGTGGCCGACATTGAATACCACCTTAAATCTCTTACAGTATGCTTTAGATCTAGTAATTCTGTTACTGCTCCAGTTTGTAGATGCTTCAGTGTATGCCAAAGCCATTTGGATATGTACAAAGAAGCTTACTGTCATATCTCTTATACACCCCTTTTCTTACAAAGATGAACCATCGGGAACATTGGCAACACATCGTTCTATCCTAGACTTCTAAGCAACCCCCTGTTTGCTCATGATGTTCATCAGACCTAAATTACCAGGACATGTTAAACTGCATAGACACGACATGCCTGCGCTTGACTGTCCACCCAGTATCACCTCCACACTAAATGGCTGGCAATCACTATGCATCCAAATTCTCTTTGTAATCACCATCAGTAACCAATCACAAACCATGCACAGACCAAAAATAAATCACTGAACTTTGTTAACCTCAGAATTATGTCCACCTCTGAAGTGTTAAGCACATTTTTTTATGCCCTTTGGTTCCACCACTTCATTGGTGGTGTTAAGGTCTATACTTTGACTTGTCCATTCAAAAACCTTGATTCTTTTTCAGTAAATAGTTTGTTGGATTTTAGCTAATTGTTTAGTCGCATGTTGAGATTTCATCCTAGTTTCAATTGTTGGACAGACAACACAATTTTCTGTAGGTTGTTGTTGTTGTATAAAGAGGAGTTTATGGTATACTTCTCAGAGCATTATTTTATGTTTGGGTAACTTTGTTGGGGCTCCCACTCATGGGAAGACTGGTAACTGTCTTTATAGACAAACTGTTTGTAAATGGGCTAATTACCCATTTAAAACTACAGATCAGATCACATGTCTTTTCTCCTTGATCATGGTATTACACACCCTGAAGACTCCAACCCATCTGCTAAAGCAGAGTTTCCCAAACTGAGGTAATAATTGAGTCACCTGTGTCCAAGCATGGATATCCTTAACCCTTTGAGTACCAATGCTGCTGTGAGAGATCCTCAAAACATCCACAAAAAATGCCAGCGTCACTCACAGCGACTGTTCTTTTAGCATAAATAAATACAAATACAGCCAAGTCAACTAAGTGAAGTCTAGTTAAATAGTGCACCCCAATTCTCACAGCAACTTTGGCATACAATTTTCAATAAATAATAAAGTATGCTTATTTTTTTTTTTAAACAATATTATTAGTATTATTAGTACTACTACTACTCTTTATTTGCTAGGTGTCACAAGTTGTTTGCAGTGCCATTAAAGTGGTAACATAAAAACAAACATAGTAAAAAGTAACAATACAAAGCGTAAAATTAGGCATCACAGAAGTACAAATCATAAATAAAAACATTGCAATGAAAACACAGATGGGTATTGGGTTTGGACCCCGGAACACCGGACCAGATTCCTGCAGAAACTAAGCAATTTTGGATATAGTGAAGTGCTTTCCTGCCTATCCACATCTGGGGGTCTCCTGTCCAGGTGCATATATGTGACAGCAGTCACTGGAGATATGGGGAAAGATGATATATTCACTGAGAGCCTCCCTGTATGGTTGAGACCATTCCACGTTTTTACCACATCCATGGATCATACAGAAAGACTGTAATCTCTTCCTCCTTGTATCTCAGTGACTGCTGTTGCATACACCCCCAGATGGGGACAAATGGGGAAACACTCTACTATCTACACAGTGGCTAGGATTGCTGTAGCAATTTGGTTCGGCCTTCCGGAGTCTGGACTGTTCCATTTTTTTTAAACAATCCCCCACAGGATAGGGAAAGGGTAGAACAACTTTGTAGTTAGAGTTAGCTAGCATCGGTGAGTTGCTGGAGACCCAATACTGTAGCTCTCAATGATCCTCTATCCGTTGCATGAGTGAGCAGGCAGTGGGCGGGATGTATTAATATACATAGCGCGATGCCAGCGCATATGTACTAACATATGCGGCTGGCATCGCGGTGTGGTGACGGAGGCCCGTGTGATACCTGTAATGTGATGTGAGGGGGGTGCTCCGTCACCTCCCAGCTGCCTCCTGCTCCCTTCATGCCGGGACCGCTCAGCGTGGACGTCCGGCTGTGTTGCTAGGGGGAAGAAGGGTTTACCTTCCGGGGTCCAGGAGGACCTGCAGGAAGGTAAGCCGGAGGGAGGGGGAGAGGGCAGTCAGCGAGGCGGCAGGGTGGAGGCGGTAGGTGGTGAAAAGAAGCCCAAAGGCTTCTATATGGTATCGCCACCCAAAGCATTCCAGAGGTGTGTGAGTGGGAGCATGTGAGGAAGTGGCCTCAGTTGAGGTGTGTAAATGAATGTGCAATAAGCCTACTGCATGATAAATTTGGGAAATTTTAAATAAATGTAAAACTGATCTGCAAAAGCAATTTGAGAATTGAACCACTACTAATTCAAGCATCTCTAGTCGGGAAGCTTGAGCAAGTGCATATAAACATTTTGCTACTGTAGGTTTGGTATGTAGCTGGCTATGATATCACTAGCTATTTATATTGAAAATGCATTATTATATACAGGCACTTAGCTTCCGTGGTTTTAGAAGGTTAGTAGGTAGTTCATCAGGGGTTAATAATATTTATGTCCCCAGTCTCTGGTTAGTAAATAAACCATCCGTTTGTTTAGTAATTCTAATAACCTTTTTCTATATAGCCACTGGATAGCCATTACAAAGGTGCCATACTTAAAACAAGGGGAGATCAGCCTCCAGAATTTAACATTAGCGGTCTACGCTTCGATTTGTGTTTTAGCAGAAAATGTTTATACTTGCGGTCTCCGCTGTGTTTTAAGTCCGCCAATGCGGGCCAATATGGGTGCTGGCCAGCAGTAGTTCTGTAGCCACAATGTGTTGTGATTGATGAGTTTCCCCACCTTAGTGCGTCAGCGGTTTTCTCAAAGATCCTATAGGATCCCCCTTGTTTTAAACAGTTTGGCACCTTTGTAATGGCTATCCAGAGGCTATATAGGAAAAGGTTATATGGGCTATTACTAAAGAAAGGACGGTTAACCCCTGATGAACTACCTGTTAATCTTCTAAAACCACGGAAGCTATATAACAAAGCACAATAATTAGGATCTACTAACCAATGGAACTTTAGAAACCACTGGCCGGTGTGTATAAATCTATGTATATTTTATTGATGATATATTTTATTCTTTTTGTTGTCTATTTTTATTAAATATAGTTTTTAATTTATACTGTCACGATTGGCTATTTCTATTCTACATAATTGAACACCCAGTTTCGAGCGCTGTCTAATATCCATCTCTTCTGTTTTTGACCCTTGGGGATTAATTACCCCCACTTAGACAGCAGCTTAAACAGGGTATATCCCACTAGCGCTTAACATATTCACATTTCTAGTATTTTTATATTCACCTACAGTATGTTTGAATGATTTTGGCATCCTGATAATTCCTTGTACTAGTATCTTATGCTGCATACACATCTCACCCCAGCACTGCAGTGTGAACAAGACCATATACAGACCCCACTGATTATTCTAAGTATATTTTTTATATGTATGTAAAGCTTCTGTTGCGAATTAAGTGATACTAGTGTTATGACCAATGCATATTAGTCTTTGGAGCAACATCATAGCCTGCGATCATACGTAATGATCAAGAAATGATTTCTCTTGAGATACGATATTATAATGCACAAGAGTTCCTGATAAATTCAGGCATCTTATCTGTGGTTAACAGAATCGGAAAAGCCACACTCCAGGTCATATTCACTAAACCTCATTAGTAAGTGTTTAGAATCCTGTATAAAACATACCAGCACCTCATTAGCTTTTCATGAAAGTAAATTCCCAAGTCCCAAATGTTTGGGTCTTTTGTCTTTTTTTTTTCTCCTTATTTTTGCTTTGTTACCATTTTTTAATATACATTTTATGTAGAGATTGTTCTTACATTTACCTCGCAGAGTTATATTTTCTAATATTTTTTCAACGGGAATAATAATAACTTACATCAATGTGTTGCGGCATTATTATATCAACACACTTTGAAAGTCAAAGCTTTATTTCTGCACATTGGCCATCTCCAAACTTTGCAAGTTGTTCCAGACATATTTCTGTAGATCAAGTGATGCTGCTTATTAAATTAGGTAAAAAGGTAAATGTCCAGAGACTTTTCAAATCTTCTTTTATTCAGACATCTGTCAATAATCATGTAAAAATTGTAAAAAAATACTCTTACATAATTCTACTGCATAAACTTTCACAGCAAGTGCAAAGCATAGTTGCCTACTCTTCACGAATGTCAAAGCCTCTAAAAAATTGTGCGGCACTCCTGGCTTACAGGAAGAGCAGGTCAATCTCCTGGCTGATGCCAGCTGCCTGCATCTGCCCACAACCCTCCAACGTACCTCTCCAAATCAGGTGTGGAGGCCGATGACGTAATATGCGCTTACACTGCCTCACAGTTTGCTGTCAATCTTAGCTTTGTATATTTGGACGGGGCCTTGATAATATGCCCACGCAGTCATCCCCTGTTCCACCCCAACTTTGCATCACTTTTCTCCAGACATGACCCCTTCCATGTTGCACAACGCCCCCACCCAGCTGTGCAGACCTGACTGTTCCCTCACCGAGGTTAGTACTAGATGGTACAAACTCTTATATAATTTTATATAAGAGTTATTATATAAACAACTATTTCTCTATTTCATAAAGATGCAAATGCATGTTTCTCATGGTCCCCTACATTAAGGACACATTATTTTTATACAGTACAGTATCTGTCTTTTTTATTATTTTTTCGGTCCCAAACAAGTAATGACCTGTTGGGCGAAATGTAATAGGGTGCGATTTTTGGACGAGTTCCAAACTCGCCAGAAATCGCACCTTTAAAAATCGTGTTTTTTGCCGCGAATTCGCATATGTAATGAGATGCGAATTAGCGGCAAAAAATGCGATTTGCCGCGATTTTTAGTCATGAAAATGTGCGCATTTTCAGTCATGAAAATGTGCGCATTTTCATAAATGCGATTTTGTGGAAAAAAAAAAAGTAAAAAAAAAAACGGCGTGGGGTCCCCCCTCCTAAGCATAACCAGCCCCGGGCTCATTGAGCCGGACCTGGTTCCAAAAATACGGGGGGACAAAAAGCATAGGGGTCCCCCGTATTTCTGAAACCAGCCCCGGACTCTTGGACCGGTCCTGGTTCCAAAAATACGGGGGACAAAAAATCTGGGGGTCCCCCGTATTTTGAAACCAGCACCGGGCTCCAACAGCCCGCGGTGTCATGCCACAGCCGGGGGACACTTTTTATACAAGGTCCCCCGGCCAAAACATGAGCACCGTGGCTGGTCAGCCTTGGACGGGGTACCTGAAGGAGTGGGGACCCCCCCAATAAAGGGGTCCCCCCCCCCCCCCAGGCTTCACCCGTCCAGGGCTGAAGCCCGGGGCTGTCACCGGCGTCCGTGGCCAGTGGACGCCGGCCTGATAGGGTTAAATCCATCATACATATCATTACATTGCTTTTTACCGGCGAACTACAAGTGCCAGCAGACCTCCCCCGCATGCTGGGACTTGGAGAACCACAAGTCCCAGCATGCGGGGCATTAATGGGCCCGCTGGGACTTGTAGTCCACCTGTAAAAAGAATGTTTATAAAAAACACACACACAGAGAAGTAAAAGTTTATTACACACACACACCTCACTTTTACACCAGCGTTACTTACCATTCCTGGATCCAGCGCTGGTCTGGCTGCTTTACAGCCGGCTCCCCCCGAACTGACAGGCAGCGGGGAGAACCGGCTTTCTCCGTTGCTTCTAACAGCTTCTGTAGCGCTGTCCGAGTGCTACAGAGGCTGAGAGCGTGATTGGCTGAGCTACAGTATGCGTCTCCATGGAGACGCATAGCTCAGTCCTGATTGGCTGAGCTATGCGTCTCCATGGAGACGCATACTGTAGCTCAGCCAATCACGCTCTCAGCCTCTGTAGCACTCGGACAGCGCTACAGAAGCTGTTAGAAGCAACGGAGAAAGCCGGTTCTCCCCGCTGCCTGTCAGTTCGGGGGGAGCCGGCTGTAAAGCAGCCAGACCAGCGCTGGATCCAGGAATGGTAAGTAACGCTGGTGTAAAAGTGAGGTGTGTGTGTGTAATAAACTTTTACTTCTCTGTGTGTGTGTTTTTTATAAACATTCTTTTTACAGGTGGACTACAAGTCCCAGCGGGCCCATTAATGCCCCGCATGCTGGGACTTGTGGTTCTCCAAGTCCCAGCATGCGGGGGAGGTCTGCTGGCACTTGTAGTTCGCCGGTAAAAAGCAATGTAATGATATGTATGATGGATTTAACCCTATCAGGCCGGCGTCCACTGGCCACGGACGCCGGTGACAGCCCTGGGCTTCAGCCCTGGACGGGTGAAGCCTGGGGGGGGGGGGGACCCCTTTATTGGGGGGGTCCCCACTCCTCCAGGTACCCCGTCCAAGGCTGACCAGCCACGGTGCTCATGTTTTGGCCGGGGGACCTTGTATAAAAAGTGTCCCCCGGCTGTGGCATGACACCGCGGGCTGTTGGAGCCCGGTGCTGGTTTCAAAATACGGGGGACCCCCAGATTTTTTGTCCCCCGTATTTTTGGAACCAGGACCGGTCCAAGAGTCCGGGGCTGGTTTCAGAAATACGGGGGACCCCTATGCTTTTTGTCCCCCCGTATTTTTGGAACCAGGTCCGGCTCAATGAGCCCGGGGCTGGTTATGCTTAGGAGGGGGGACCCCACGCCGTTTTTTTTTGATAAAAACACTTTTACACATTTTTATTAACAGAACCATGCACAGATCTCAATGATCTGTGCATGGTTCTGTCAAATTCGCCTGTCAGAACCTGGCCTATTTTTTTTGCGATTTTTGGTAACATTTACCAAAAATCGCACCCTATTACATTTGCGAGTTGTATACTTTATAATGGGAAAACATCTGGATGCGAATTGAAATGTGACTAAAAATCGCACTTCTAAAAGTGCGATTTCGCGGTAAAAAGTGCGATTTTTTACCGCGATTTTCAACCTATTAAATGTGCGATTTTCGGAAAATGTGCGATTTCGGCCGTTTTTGACCAAAAATCGCACATGTCTAAAAAATCGCACCCTATTACATTTCGCCCCTTGCGTCTACTTTTGGCCACACACAAATGCATTAAAGTACTGATTCTATCACAATCATTTCCATATCATTATGGCAAATTTGGTAAAGAGCTGACCACTATCCGGCTGTGTATACCTCAGTGTGGTACTGCCAGATATATTGTCAGTTTGACAATCATGTGCAGACAACACTCATTCTATCCCTTTAAGGGATTTAACATTCACACTAACATAGGTTCAGTTCAGTCCATTTTCATTAATAGCACACGAATAGTACAGCATACAGTACTTACCGACTTTTAAAGTTGCCTCTAAGGGAGAAGCTTGGATAGAAGACCCAATGCTGCACGTTGAGGGGGCAGGTACAAGTCTGATGTAACAAAGCCCCACCCCCAATTCACTCAAACTAGGGGGGGTCTAAATAGAAGCGAAATGACGTGATTTGCATTATTTTAGCCCTGCGCCGTCCCTCCCCGCAGGCACGCATTTCCAGAATTTGTTTCAGTTGCTTTGGGGGTTCAGGGTCTTTGGGGAGCATGCGGAAGACTTGACCACCTTCCCAGGAGGCCAGGTGGGTACCCGATTTTCAGGAGCTAGGCAAGTATGAGTACAGTAATATGCAAAAAAATGCAATTAATAAAGTGACCCCTTAGTAATATCGACAAGTGATACAGCAAGGTATTCTGTATGTGTGAAAGGGAACGACCCAGAAAAAAGTCCCGGGTCCCCGACCCTGCTTACGATTAGGGTCAGGCTAAAACTCAGGAATTTGCTGACTTACTAGACCCTGCAATTTCTTGGGAAAGGGGTATGACGAGTGTCAATTTACATCCATAACAGCTCAATCTATAGTATATCAGTGTACAGTATATCATAGACTCATCATTATATTGTATCAGATTACAAATATACATGTCAAGAAATTAGAATAACAGTGTGTGTTCATTTTAATTCAAGATTATTAATCAGAATTTATGTTTTCAATTGTGCTCCCTTCTAACATAAATCGTAACTCTTGGGTACTGTTCCAGATTAATGATGGGCGATCAGATGAAATTATGATAACTCCGCACATGTGGGTGTAATGAGCCTGCAGAGTATAGAAGTCATCTGAAAATTGGACAGAATTACTGTTTTTTTGTGCCTCAGACAAACCAGCAGTATTCCAAGTACTTGAAATATTGGCATTAAAATATCTTTATTAGACAGAGGATTTTTTTGATTCCGCTAAGTAAATCTTTGAAAACTGAATTATTGCTTCCGATATTAATGTTCCTTCCTTATGGTACAAGGTATGGTGCTACACGTCTCAAATGATAACAATTTAGTAGAGAAGAATGAAAAAAGTCAAGAAGGAGGTGGTTGCATTTTGGAAACTATACATTCAGTTTTACAAGTTTTTAGAACATAAATTTCATTTATCCATACTTAAGAATGTGTGATTCCGCATACATATTGCTAAAAAATATTCAAGAGTAAAGAAGTGCTATAGTAGGTAAAAGTGATTCAAACCGTGGTTGGGTGTGTTGGTCACTTGTCTTTTTTTCTGATAAAAAACAGTACAGTACAGTATGTGTCCTCAACTCTCTATTGTATTAATATTATTATTAAGGGCTTCATCCAGTAGAATATCTTCTTAATTCTATTATTTGTTGTTCCAACCTGAACAAAAAATAATATAATTAAGAAGAAATTCTACTGGACGAATCCATTATTATTATTATTATTATTATTAATAATAATAATAATAATACCATTATAAAGTGCAATGGAATCTGCTCCGCTATATAAGAAACTGTAAATAAAAATAAATAAAATACTACTAATAATAATACATTAGGGAAATGAGGACACATACAGTAATCTTTAAACAGAAAAAAGACAAGTGATCAACACACCCACCCATGGTTTTAATCACCTTTTTTAGCACTTCTTATGCTGTATACACACTCTGCAATTTTGGGAAGGTTTTCAATACCAATATGATAGTGATGCGTGGGCCTGCAGTATTGTTAGCTCAACTAGAAAAAGACCATTCAGGCAAGACTATTTCTATTTCTACTAGATCATTAGGAGTGGCAGCATCGCCCCCCGATACGGAAATCGATATTGGCAACCACCAATCGGCACGTGTATATTATTGCTAATTTTTTTAAACGATATGTATGAGGAATCATTCTTTAGAATTGATAAATAAAAGTTATGTTTTACAAACTATTTAAACTGGATGCATAGTTTCCAGAGTGCACTCGCCTCATCAAAATATCTTGAATTCCTTTCTGGGCTTTGTGGCTACTAGTAAATCAACTTTATATATAAAGTAAAGTTTCCCACATATATAGTGAAGAACTGCTTTCCATATATTACTGGGAATTGGTTAGAATGTCTTCTAAAATAACTAGATACGTTCCTGTATGTATTTTTTGGTACTTGTTTCGTTTCACGGCGGCAGATAAATCGCATGTGATGCGATCGGATGCGATTTGATGCGATTTTGTACCTGTTCATAACCCCACTATCCACTACGCATGGAGTTGATTTTATATAGTGTGGCGAGCGCAGCAAGCCCCGCGAGGGGACGCAGATTACTTTACATGTATTCTGCGTCCCCTTGCGGAGCTCGCTGCACTCGGCACGGAATACATGTAAAGTAATCCGTGTTCCCTCGCGGGGCTCGACACGCTTCGGGCTCGGTGGCTCGCTGCGCTTGCCACACTATATAAAATCGGTACTTGTGTATTATCACGGCGCCCATCGCATCGCAGACCATAAGGCATGCGATGGTATGCGATGCGATGTCCCGCGATGTTCCCCAATGTCATACAATGTTAAAATTGTATGGCATTGTATATGGCATACAATGCCATACAATGCGATGCGATTATTAATTGTATAAGCACCCTAATGGGCGATACGCATCCTCCGACCTTTTCATATACCTTTTGATATAAAATAGTAGTAGTGAATAGTGGGTTTATGAACAGGTACAATCAAATCACATCCGATAGCATCGCATGCGATATATCTGGCACCATGAAACTAAACAAGCACCGTATTTTTTTTTAAACCAAAAATTGAATTGTTAACGTGTGTTTCAAAAGCTTAAGTTTATATATACAATACAATTGAGCTAAGAAGCTTATTACAGGTTGAGTATCCCTTATCCGAAATGCTCGGGACCACGAGCATTCCGGATAAGGGAATATTCCGGTTTTTGGAATATTTTTTTTTTAGCCATACTTACCTGCCCCTGGTGGGTCCCCGATGGTCCCTCGGCGTCCATGGAGTCCTCCGGCGTCCACGGCAGGCCACCAGCACCGTCTCCAGCGGTCCCAGGAGTGCTTTGCGTAAGTTCCCAGGCGCGCCGGCGACATCACCGGCACGCGCGCGCACTCGCGCAAAGCACTCCTGGGACCGCTGGAGACGCCGGAGAGGATGCTGAAGGCCTGCTATGGACGCTCGAGGACTTGGTAAGTATTAAAAGAGGGTTCGGGGGGGGGGGATTTTTTTGAATTATTCCAAAAAACCACGGTTTTTGGAATAATTCGGATACGGGATGCCCGGATACGGGATACCCGACCTGTATTATTTGGTTATTTTTACTTATTTGTCTATTCATGAATGCATGCATTTTTTTATAGTTTGGACCCATGCATCGTATTCCGAATATGTTTAGAACACTAAGGGTTTACCCTTAAAGGTGGGCCGGGCGTATTAATGCAAGTCTTGAGGTTTTATAGTGAATATGGCATTAATGCTACACATAGCACATTATTTTCATAAATGTTGGAAAGCCTACTGTATATTATCAGCAACATGCACAGTTGGCTCATAGCAGAATGCAAGCCAATCTTGTCTGTGAATAAACATCAGTCTGACTGTGCAAGATGATAATTGCTCTCTATGCACTTCCTTTGGCACCTACTGATCTCGGCTAAGTGGTTAGTAAAGCGTATTTTCCTATGAATGTCAAGCACTTCTGAGATTTTTGAAGGACTTGGATTTTTGATTGTTCTCTTTCCTTCATTTGTTTTAAAGTGGACCTGTCACTAACTTTTATTTAATAAACTCACCTAAAAGCCTCAAAACAAACATTTTTTAATGTCACCTGTGTTTTGGGGCTTCTGGTTTTATTGTTACATTTTCATTAACAAGATATTTGTTTTTACAGTTTTCTCTCAGCCGGGATAACAGTTCGCTAGCTCTCATTTGTAAAGCCATACGAGCCATCTAGAACAGCCCTATATTTTTCCCTGCAGCAACCTTAACAAATTCTCATCCTGTATTGCCTGAGAGGCAGATGGGTGCCATGCACATTATAAAAATAACCCTCAATCATTACTGACTCTAAACCTTGCTCATTGCCCATAGTGCTTGCAGTGTGTAAACTCTTAGAGGTAACCTGAATGGGTATTTTATAATGAATATTGGGCATCCATTGAGTAAGCACTATCAGCTGAGAGATTCTGTATTGAATTTGGTACCCATAGATTCTACTGTAGTAGAGCTTATGGAAATGAATAGTGCATTACACCTAGGTATTAAATGTATGGTCCAGGCTATTTTGTACTATATGCACAAATAGTTCGGAACATTCAAGTTTTTTAGCATGTGTGTGTTCATTATATATATATATATATATAGCATGGATAGATCAGGCGGCATTGGGACACCACGGTCCCGTGAGGAAGGCACCAGGTACTATACCGCTTATGATTGTGGAGTGCCGGGCAATACTGGAGATATATATATATATATATATAGCGTACAGAAAGAAGCGTCACTCCAGGTGCTAGTTCAATAGCAGTTTACTGTTAGACTAACAGTAAACTGCTATTGAACTAGCACCTGGAGTGACGCTTCTTTCTGTACGCTATTGACAAGCGCTGGTACAGCCAGCGAACAGCGGGCACCCAGGTCAAGATACTCAGTGGAGCAGGGGCAAGTGAAGAGTGCCGGACCTCGAATAATATATATATATATATATATTAATATGTATGTATGTATATATATATGTCGACCATGGTGCCCTCCTAATGAAACTCATGCTCCATCTATATGATCCTGTTTGAGGCGGCACTCTTGGGATTTTCAATAAATTAATCAAACACACAGGTATGTTATGTTCAACGTTTCTATCCGAAGATTTTTTTCAAGTACACGTGTTCTTGATAAAATTCTTCGGATCGAAACAAAGAAACAAATAGTGCCGCCTCAAACAGGATCATATGTATATATATTAGAGATGAGCGGCGGGCACTTTTTCGGGTTTTGGTTTTGGATCTGGATCTCCCTTCGTGTTTTGGATCTGGATTGGTTTTGGCAAAACCACCCTTGCGGGTTTTGGTTTTGGATCTGGATTTTTTTTGGGGGAAAAATGCTAAAAATTGCTAAAATAACAGAATTTGGGCCTGTTTTTGCCCTTAAAGTGTTATTAAGCTCAATAACATTAGTTTCCACTCATTTCTAGTCAATTTTGATCACTTCACAGCTCACAAAATTGTTTTCATTTACTGTAGTTGGCCCAATTTCCCCTGTATGAGTTTCCTGCGCAGCCGCCGGTCTGTGCAGAGACTGACTTCTAATCTGCGGCAAGTGTTTATCTGTTCTGATCAGTTTAAAATCTAATAAGACCCCTATCTGTCATGATCAGGTTGATGAACTCTGGAAACATTACCAGTTGCCTCCTTATCCATCACCGTAATTGGTGGCAGATAACCGAGTTCCTACACCTCTCTAGGACCCCTGGTTTGGAGATCCCTATCTAGGTTGTGAGGTCTATCAGTCTGCAACATCTGTCACCCAATTTACCGCTAAGGTTAATTTGTTTGATATGACTGGCTAGGCGTGTGTTCCCTTACCTCCCTCACCACTTCACAACTTCACGTGTGTCCCTCCTGAAGCCGCACACTCGGTCTAATTGGATGACCATCCCCAGCTGTTTGGACTTCCTCTCCCCACCATTCATCCATCATATCCCCAAAAAAATATTTATTGCTCCAAAGAGCCAAAAAAACTGGACACGCTGGACACAGGATATATGTCGTCACACTGGACAATGGATATATGTCACGCTGGACACTGTATATATGCCGTCACACAATGGTTAGATGTCACACTGGACACGATATATGTCGTCACACTGGACACAAGATATATGTCATCACACTGGACACAGGATATATGTCGTCACACAGGATATATGTCGTCACACTGGACACAGGATATATGTCGTGACTCGTGACAATGGATATAGGCCGTCACACTGGACACAGCCCCTTGTATTACTGCAGCCCCTGTACACAGTGTACTACTCAGCAGCACTGCAGCCCCTGCGTGTGAGCACTGCAGCACTGAGTTAGTTAAATCACACAACACAGGGCTCAGGGCTAAATAAATCACAATACAGGGCTTAGGGCTAAATAAATTATAACAGGGCACGGGCCACAGGACAGCCCCTGGACAGTGGACACTGCAGCCCCTGCCTGTGAGCACTGCAGCACCTAGTTAGTTAAATCACACTACAGAGCTCAGGCATATAAACAGTCACTGACTCTCACTCAATACAAGTCTACAACACAGTGCACGGAGCACAGGGCAGTGAGGGCACAGGGCAGGTCACGGATCTGTCGGATCTCGGGGGTCCGGACCCGCTCATCTCTAATATATATATATATATATATATATATATATATATACAATGTGTAGTGTCCGGCAACTCCTCTGCTGACAGGTGCAGCTGTGTTACTTGCCCAGGTGCCCGTGCTGAGGGTGAAAACTCACCGACATGTACAACCAAGTAAAGATGCACGTCACTCCGGGTCTGGTGTCAATCACAAAAAAGTTTAATGCGCAATGTCTACGCCGTTTCGGGCTGGGCCCGTCTTCAGGACATTACTGAAGACGGGCCCAGCCCGAAACGGCGTAGACATTGCGCATTAAACTTTTTTGTGATTGACACCAGACCCGGAGTGACGTGCATCTTTACTTGGTTATATATATATATATATATATATATATATATATATATATATATATGCAGAGAGGAAAATAAGACCTTGGCGACTAATTGTTGCGAGAAGTAATAAATAGTATATAAAAATATATCAAATATAAAAATTTTATTATGACAATATAAGGCAAATATACAAAAAGACCTGAGGGGGGCGCACTCCTATGAAATCAGACTTAAAATATTGGTAGGTCAGGGATATATAAAAGACACTTTATATATAAAAACACTTTATATATAAAAAACACTTTATATATAAAAAAAGAGAGGGGGAGATGGGATATAAAAAGTACAAAAAAACAATAGGTAAAAAGTAGAATAGTAATAGCAGCAAATTCAATAAAGAACGCTTATCTTTTTGAGAAGGTAGGAGGTCAGATACCCGACGCGTTTCGTCTATGTGACTTCTTCAAGGGGTAGCTACCCCTTGAAGAAGTCACATAGACGAAACGCGTCGGGTATCTGACCTCCTACCTTCTCAAAAAGATAAGCGTTCTTTATTGAATTTGCTGCTATTACTATTCTACTTTTTACCTATTTTTTTTGTACTTTTTATATCCCATCTCCCCCTCTCTTTTTTTATATATAAAGTGTTTTTTATATATAAAGTGTTTTTATATATAAAGTGTCTTTTATATATCCCTGACCTCCCAATATTTTAAGTCTGATTTCATAGGAGTGCGCCCCCCTCAGGTCTTTTTGTATATTTGCCTTATATTGTCATAATAAAATTTTTATATTTGATATATTTTTATATACTATTTATTACTTCTCGCAACAATTAGTCGCCAAGGTCTTATTTTCCTCTCTGCACATTTCTATATAAGTATTATACCGGTACTTTGTCACTTTAAGACGGGCTGACACCCTATATTAATAAAGGAATATTGTTGTTTTTTATATATCTACTAAAGCATAAAGTGGCGCCACTCATCCAAGGGTAACATATATATATATATATATATTGGTAAGGCACCCCGGCTGGATATTACTCTACATACTCTGAGTGCACACCTTCACTTATAAAGACAAGGCACAGAAATGTGCTTTGTCTTTATAAGTCAAATTATTCACTATATATAGATATGGTACTTGTTTCCTATCTGGGCGCCCAGGTTTTGTACGTACGGCACCGTAATGAAATCGGATCGCATCGCATCGTACACATACACGATATTGAACGATGCGATGCGATGCGATGCGATCCGATTCGATTACCCATAGGAAACAATGTTAAATGGCTCAATTTAGCCAAATTCTCATAGGAACAATAGTAAATGGGCCAAAAACACCCCTGAACATTGAAATGTCCCCCCAAAAGTAGTTTACGCCACCCCGCCATCAACGTGAACCCGAAGCGTGGCGAGCGCAGCGAGCCCGCGAGGGGCGGCGGTACGCGTCCTCCGACCTTTTCATGCCCTACTATCCACGTCGGCGTGGAGTGAGAATAGAATAGTGTGGCGAGCGCAGCGAGCCACCGAGCCCGAAGCGTGGCGAGCGGACGCGGATACCTTCACAGTTATACGCGTCCCCTCGCGGGCGACGCGGACACCTGGGAAGCCCGCGAAGGGACGCGTTTACCTGTGAAGGTATCCGCGTCCCCTCGCGGGGCTCGCTGCGCTCGCCACGCTTCGGGCTCGGTGGCTCGCTGCGCTCGCCACACTATTCTATTCTCACTCCACGCCGACGTGGATAGTAGGGCATGAAAAGGTCGGAGGACGCGTACCGCCGCCCCTCGCGGGCTCGCTGCGCTCGCCACGCTTCGGGTTCACGTTGATGGCGGGGTGGCGTCAACTACTTTTGGGGGGACATTTCAATGTTCAGGGGTGTTTTTGGCCCATTTACTATTGTTCCTATGATAATTTGGCTAAATTGAGCCATTTAACATTGTTTCCTATGGGAAATCGAATCGGATCGCATCGCATCGTTCAATATCGTGTATGTGTACGATGCGATGCGATCCGATTTCTCTACGGAGAATAGCATGGTGCGCAATTAACTTAGTGGGCGCCCAGATAGGAAACAAGTACCATAGATATATATACATATATATCTATCTGGTACTCCGACAAGCGGGGGAGGGGGAGCGGCACTCCACGGTCTTCAATAGTGATAATAATTCACGGCAAAGATGCAGCAACGATGCGTGAATTATTATCACTATTGAAGACCGTGGAGTGCCGCTCCCCCTCCCCCGCTTGTCGGAGTACCAGATATATTGTAGCTGTTTAAGCTTTTTTGGAGGTGGCAACAGGGCATCTACTTATCAGTGATGTGGAGTGCCTGATCATCCCTGCACTACATATATATCTATATATATAGATATATATAGATATATATAGATATATATACAGTCGAAATATATATCTATAGATATATATATCTATATATAGTGATTGGCAACTATGCAAACGGCGGCACTCCCCAGATCAGTTTTAAAAGTGGTAGCAATGACCGATGTTTCGGGACCATAAAACCCATTTGTCAAGATATATAGAGATATATATAGAAATATAGATAGATAGAGATAATATATAGGCAACTATTTTCAACAACTTCAGTTTGTGATAATCATGCTATTTTTTGCATCCTGACACACTGTGCAAAGTGATTACACTACGGTTCCCCCCATCATGTATGTAAAACGTACTTTTAAAGTGTTTAGCGGTTAATGGATCATGTAAGGTCAGTAATAGTCGTCGCAGTTACGCTTATTATTCCCTCTTTTCATGGGAAGGATCTCCGCAGAATGAGATTGTCACACTTTGCCTTTTTCTCTGAGAGGCGCAGCGACAGACAGCTAAAAGCCTCTTCATGTAAGGATGTTATTTCATAAAGACTCCCGTGCTGGATTATCCTCTTCACTTTAAACTTCTGCCAGCTTGTACAAAGAGATAAAACAAAATAGCCACAGTCCCAGGGGTGGAGATGTGCCGGCCTGATCCACCCGTGTCCACAGCTTTCATTTTGATTAGTCACATGTGAGAAGAATTCACTTAGGCCGAGAGGTAAATTTAATACCAGTTATGCCCATGCTGTTCATATCACAACCATTTTCACATGATGCCACTTAAATCCCTGAGAAGCAGAAAGGTAAATCGGTAACTGGCCAGCTAAGGTGTCATAATGCATTAGGACCAGGGCTCGCTGCAGGGGATAATGGCTTTGATTGCTGTTGACTCATGTCTCCACCAACTGCCTCATGTAAAATAAGTGACATTTAAAAGGCATCAAGATGTGAGAAGAGGTAAAAAAAAAACTAAAAAATAAAGCATAGTACTAATCTTGCCACCTGAACGTAAAATCTCTTTTTCAAACTGAGTGGTATAAAATGATAACTCAATATGCTATTGGGTAACCTGCAATAAGCTTTTAACTTTGTCTTGGGTTTTTTTTTAAAGCGAGAAAAAAAGCTGCGAAATAGCTTCTGGGAGCTGCTGCAACTTGTTATCATTTATTGGAAATGTATTTATTTTATTTAAATTTTTTTGCCCTCGGATATCAGCCCGTTCGTTGTTTCTCAGTAGAATCAAGTTAGACAGCAGCGTACAGCGAGCGGCAGACAAGTCTCTAAAGGCCTGTTTAAGTCTGCCTTTATGAAAGAAAAAAAACTCAAATTCCAGTTTACAGTAAGCATATGCTTCAGTTGACATCTGTTTTGGAGACTTGGACGCTATGTTTGCATAACAGGCACCAATAATAAGTGGCCTTGTTTTAAGTCTGCTCACTCAGTTGAATTCGGATTGTTCAGCTGGGGATTTTAGTTGCAGCTGATCCCCCTACAGCTCGTAGCTGATAGGAAGGAGAAAATCAGAGATGGCCAGTACTATTTATTAATGCAGATTTTAACATTCTCAATGAACCACTTAACCAGACTTAGATGACAACCAAATCCTTGCCTGCTCAAGCATAGGTAAATGTTATGCTTGAAAGCACTGTAGTCTAAGCTGAAAAAGTTCGTCCCCCCTTCTCTAATATTGCTGGTTCACTGTACTGTAGGTTCTATTGCAACCAATATGCTAATTAATTAATTAATAAGTCTGTTAAATGTAGGGTGTTATTGATTATATATTTTCTTAGTGGTAATAATATGAAAATTCTATTATTTTTTTTCACATTATTTTTTAGAAACTATTTTTGTTTTATTGGCTGGCTTTATTCAATTGCTCCATATAAACAGGTGTGTAAAAAAATATATATACGAATTTTTAAGCTTGTTATTCGCATAATTGAATTATAAACAGAACAGCTTCCAGAATCGCTGTGAATGCTACGTTATTATTTTTTACTTAGTGCTTACATCTTACGAGCCACCAAATACTTAATATACTGGAATCTGAGGCAATTCATGTAGTTTTATTGGAGACGCCGTGTTTACCCTCCCTAATCTCAGTATAAATGCTTTTCAGTGTATAACTCTATTTAACAAAATAGTTGTTTGAAATAAATGATTAGATAGTTCCACAACTTTCCATATTTGTGTCCTTAATGGTTCCGTGAACGTCCCTAGTCCATTTTCTTTCATTCTAAGCATCAACGTTGTTTTTCTTTTTTTTTTTCATCCCTTTAATTTTTATATATGGTAAAAATTTCATTGAAGAGAGATTCTAGATGACAGGACTATAATTTTAAAACCAATAGAAGAGGAGTAAGCAATTTGAGCTTAGCTGAGACATAATCTTAGGTTGTCAAGAAGAAAGCCATTCTCCCTATGCTAATCAATCAGTGTATCAACGAACCAATCATCTCCTCAGCTTAGCATATATCCCAAGGTTTGATATATCTATTAACTGCCCATCATGAAGCTGATGTCTGTATGATGAGATTTCCTAATATCTTGCTATTTGGAGTCAGGTAACGGAGTTATCGCAGCCTGGTATAAATATCAAATAGAGCTGTGCCCAGCCATTGTGACAGTCCAGGAATGCTAGAAATATCAGAAGATAAAATTCTTTAAATTGAATCTAATAATTGATCCTTCCTATTGTTAAATTGTAATTTAAAGATTTTTGTTCTGAAGTACTAACACAGTAAAGATTAATGTTTAAATAATAATAACATTAAAATACATTACTTACGTTTAACTTGTTCATATATGTGATGTATTAAACAGTTGTACTGACTTTATTGAAAAATAAAGAATATAGAGTATACAAAAATGAACGAAATTATGCTTTTTTATGTTAACAAATATATAGGCACCCCAGTCGTACACAATAAACTAGATGAGAGTACAAGACCAGATCTATCTGTCTTCCTGTCTTACTGTCCGTGTATGTGGGTATATACATATATATATGTGAATATATATGTGTTCTACTATCTATCTATCTATCTATCTAAACAGAAATATATATTTTATATAAGGTTATATAGGGGGTGTGTGTTTATGTGTGTGTGTTTGCGGGGGCACCAATATATATCTTGCCTCCGGGCAACTGGAACAAACTTACGCCACTGGTGTATGCTCAACATAGTTAACGATCTGCGCATTATTAACAACCCTGTCCTCGTCATCTGTATATGCAGCTCTGGGTTGACTATATAGCCAACGATGAATGTATGGAGCAGTGGTCCCGATGACATTGTTGACCAACACAGTTAATATAGGTCAGCACGGATGGTGTAATGGTTAGCATTCCTGCCTCACAGCGCTGAGGTCATGGGTTTGATTCCTACTGTGGCTCTAACTGTGCAGAGTTTTTATATTCTTGCGTTGGTTTCCTCCGGGTACTCCGGTTTCCTCCCACAATCCAAAAATTTACTGGTAGGCTAATTGGCTCCCAACAAAATTATCCCTAGAATGAATGTGTGCGTGTACATGTGGTAGGGAATATAGATTGTAAGCTCCACTGGGGCAGGGACTGATGGGAATGTTCAAATATTCTCCGTAAAGCACTACGGAATATATGTGCACTATCTAAGAAACTGTTAATAAATAAATAGCATTCAGTTTGTACGCACTGTGCCGTTATCGCGCAGCACTGCCAATATACAGTAGTTAACAATATTGGCAATGCAGGGAATCGCCAAGTGTGTACCCAGTATTAGACACAATTTTGAGAAAGCCATAGGTGCAATCATATTGGGATAACATAACAAAACTACGGTATTAACAAAGACGTATTTTGTATATGGTAATGGAAGGATCTAACATCCAATATCAGGACAAGGGGCTTTGTAACCGTTCAACAGGACATCAACTTTTTTTCATAAATTTCTTTCAATCTATAGATATATTTGTTGGTAATAATGAGGCATGAGTGTGGATATTTTATGATAATTTTATGTTGATTTGGAGTATTTCGGGGATTTTAATTCAATTATCAGTTTGGTAACCCTGGAAGAGTGCAGAATGGTACTTTGTACTATTTCTTATGCAGGCTATACTATTACATGATGTGTGCAGCAAGAATAAAAAAAATCCCAATCAACTTAAACAACACAGGGCCTAAGCTGAGTACACAGTAAACTGTATGCTCACTATATGCTCCTTGAGAAATATAATTTCTGATGTACCTTGATCTCTTGGGCAAACTATCTAGCGCATCCACACTAAACGTTATCGTTAACAATATAGTCCAGTGATGTCATCCTACCACCGTTCAGAAGATGTAGTTGATATAAGGGGGTATTCAGTTAGTCGTTTTTTCACTTGGGTAAAAGACTGGACTATTTTGCCGCTTTCGTATCTAATAGCGGTATTTTCACCAGTTTTTTTAGTAATTTTTCACCCATGCCTTTTCATCCTTTATTTGGGGTTGAAACTCGAAACCTGAAAATGGGTGAAAACACATCACTTAGCTGATCCATGTGTTTTTAACCCATGCTGAATTCTTCACCTAGGCAAAAAACTTCATTTTAAGTGAATCGGCCGAATCAAATTTGCCATACAAAACAGTGAAAAGTACAGTACAAGTACAACTAGGCGCCAAATATGACTTCTTGGACGATGGAGGACATCGGTAACAAACTGTGTGAGCTCCATCATTAACGGCACAGTGCGTACACTTTAGACAATTTGCACAAAATATTGTTAATTTGCATATAGTTTTCTACCAAATCCCTTATTCTGCCCCATGTTACCACCTCTGTCCTCTCCTAGTCTCCTACATCTTCTCTCTCCTCTGTCTCCCACCCTCCCCTCTACTTCATTAAACATTCTCTCCCATTACCTCACTATCTCTCACTGCTGCCCCACCACAGGCTCTGTACCCCACCCATTAGCCCTGCTCTCTCCCTCCTCCCACGGTCACCTCACCTCTCAGCAATCAGTATCAAACTATAATCTCTCCATGCCAAACTCCTGCTATTTCCCTTTCTACTGTAGCTCAGTGGCCAGCACCATCACTAAACTTGTATACTGTATCTCAGCCTACCAAATCATTCTTGCCTGAGTGCTATAGCAGCCCTGATAATCTCATTCACAGCTGCCCCAAAAACTCATACCCCTTATCCTGGGCCCTTTGGAATGCCAGATCGGTTTGTAATAACCTGATCCCCACTCATGACCTTTTTTATTTCCAATTCCCTCCATATCCTAGCCATTGCTGAAACCTGGATCATCCCTTCTGACCCTACTTCTCCTACTGCTTTCCCTGCTGGGGGTCTCACATTCTCACATACATCCCGACTAGAGGGCCACCATGGTGGATGGGTTGGAATTATTCTACCATCTAGTTGCTCCCTACCAACTCATACCCCCAGAACCATCTTTTACATTCTTTATGTTTGAGGACCATGCTATACGCCTCTTCCAATCGGTTAATCTTTGATTTGCTGTCATTTACCGCCCCCTGGCACTCCCTCAAAATTCCTCAACAACTTTGCTTGCTGGCTTCCACACTTCCTCTTTTCTGACATTCCCTTTATTTTTTAGGTGACTTTAAGATCCCTATCAATATTTCTACAAAAAACATCTGCCTTAAAACTCCTTAACCTCACATCTTCACTTGGTCTCTCCCAGTGGATCTCCTCCCATGTGAAGCTCACTTGATCTGGTCTTCAACTACCGATGTGATATTTTTGATTTCTCCAACTTCCCATTCCCCTTCTCACCACCACCTTCTCTATTTGAACTAATCCCTCTCTGCTTCTCCATCTCCACCTCCCAAAACTACAGTCGCTAATTGTAACATTGAGGCTATTGACACCGCCTCCCTATCCTCCCTCTTTGACTCACTTCTCTCTTGTATTGTCGCTCTCTCTCTTTCCCATGTCCTGAACAAGCTACTTCCCTATATAATGCTTCCTGTACTCCTGCTCTTGATTCTGTCCATACAACAACCAACAACCACTATTCACCCTTGCAACCTAATACCTCAAACCTGGTACACCAAATGCACTAGATGCCTGTGAAAATGCTGGTACACCTGGTACACCAAATGCACTAGATGCCTGTGACAATGGAGGAAATCGTGCTCTAAGACAGACTTTCTCTATTTCAAACTTATGCTTTCATCCTTCAGTGCAGCCCTTGCCAAACACTCAAACTTCAAGAACCTCATCTCCTCCCAGTCTAAAACCCCCGGCACCTCTTTGCCACTGTCAACTACCTCCTCTGCCCACTTCCACCTCCCCTCCTCACTCTCTAGTCTTGACTTTGCCACTTACTTCACATACAAAATTGACTGCATACATCAAAACATTATATCCCACCAGACCATTAGCAACTATCCACCTCCTCTCCCTCACAATCCTTCCTTCTCCCCCTTACCAACTCTGACATCCTTCCATGTATCTAGTGAGGAAGTCTTGGCCCTCATCCATTCCTCCCCCTCACCACCTCCCGATCTGACCCTATACCCTCCCACCTCCTCCCCTTCTTTTCTCCATCTGCCTGCTACCATCTTGCCCACCTCTTCAGCCTATTCCTCTCATTAGGCACTGCCCCCTCTGCCTTCAAACATGCTCTTGTCTCTCCTATCCTTAAAAAACTTACCCTTGATCCTAACTCTATAACTACTGTACCAACCCATTTCTCTCATCCCTTTTGCCTCCAAACTCCTTAAGAATATTGTCTATAACCGCCTTACTGCTTTTCTTTCTTCCCACTCCCTGCATTATCAATTCTAGTCTGGCTTCTGTCCTCTCCGCTCCACTGAAACTGCTCTCACAAAGAGTCTGCAATGATCTTCATGCTGCCAAATCTAAAAGCCACTATTCTCTGCTTATTCTTCTTAACCTTTCTGCTCCTTTTGGCACTGTTGACCGCCCTCTTCTTCTCCAAATCCTTCACTCACTTGGTCTGTATGATACTGCTCTCTCCTGGCTATTTTCCTACCTCTCTTACTGCTCCTTCTCTGTCTCCTGTCTGACTCTACCACCCCCGCACTCCCACTAAATGTAGGTGTCCCCCAAGGCTCTGTTCTTGGTCCTCTCCTTTTCTCTATCTATACATCCTCCCTAGGTGAGCTCATTCGACTTCCAATTTCACCTCTATGCTGATGACACTGAAATCTACCTCTCTTCTCCTGGTCTCTACTCTTTCCACTCGTATTTCCAACTGTCTCTCTGCTTTCTCTTCTTGGATGTCCCAGCACTTTCTTAAGCTAAACATGTCTAAGACTGAGCTGATTGTCTTCCCTCCCTCTCACATAACTACGCCTCCCACAATTTCACTATTTATTGAAGGAACAACTATCTCCTCTAGCCACCAAGTACACTACCTTGCCGTTATTCTTGATTCCTCTCTTTTCTTTAAACCACACATTCAACACCTCTCAGTCCTATCGTTTCCACCTAAAAAATATTTCCAGGATCAGACCCTATCTCACCCAGGATGCTACAAAGACCCTCACCAACTCACTAATCATTTCCAGATTGGACTACTGTAAACTCCTACTTTCTGTCTTCCTTGCCAAACTCTTCTTTCCACTTCAGTCTATCCTCAATGCTGCTGCCCTGCTAATCTTCCTCTCCAAATGTACTATGTCCACCGCCCCTCTCTTACATATTCTACACTGGCTCCCCTTCCCCTTCAGAATACAACTCACACTCACTTGCAAAGCCGTCTCCCATTCTACTTCCACCTACATATCTGATCTTATCTCTCTTTACACTCCCACCCACCACAAATGCATGTTGCTTCTCCAGCCAATGGGTTACTTCCTCCTATTCCTGCTTCCAAGATTTTTGCCGTTGTGCTCTGTATCTCTAGAATTCTCTTCCCCTCCCTATCTATGTATTGTCATTGTCTGTGGAACCCTTGTGGTACCATATACATAAATGATAATAATAATAATAAGAGCCAGTAGCTTTATATGAAACAGATTAGCCAGCGGAGTGCAGTCTGTTAGGTCATTCTCTGCCATCCTGTGCCAGCACATAATGTTTATAGTGACGTCACTTCTTTTCCATATCTTTATACTCCTCACTACTGATCCGGCATTGCTTGCTGAGTGTTGTGGTTCATATACTTTGTACTTATAAATAGGCTTTGGCTCTTGATTTGACTCTCCTTCACAATGCCAAATAATGGGCAAAATTTACAAAGAATATGACTATGTCTCATCGTATTCGTATTTTGTATTCAACTGAATATGACTGTTATCGGTGAAGTATTTAATTTACACATTTATTCTAGAACATAATTTACAAAGGTGTCATATGTTTGAGATTTGTATTTTTCGATGTTGTATTTTATTGGAGTATTTTTTTACAACTTGTACTAGAATACGCCTAGTATATGTTCGTATTTTGAAATATAAATTGATAGTAAATTTAAAAATTACATTGGAGAAATGTAAAATTCAAGGCGTACTCTTTCGATGGCGTATTAATTTATATTTTTGTAAAAATACGAATACCACAGGTTGTTACGGTTGTAATATACAAAATACTAACGTTATTTCACATTAATAAATTACAAAAATATGAATACGTGCCTGAATACAAATACGCCAATTCCTACTGAATTTTTTTTAGTAAATTTCCCCATTTTGTTTTACCAAAGCAATCCAAGCATTACAAACTAGTACTTAATATGTATCATAGCATCAATATGAGTCACATATGATTAAGACATAGGGCCTTATTCATATCTGAGCTCAGTACAAATTTGTTTGGAAACTGGGCAAAACCATGGCCCTTATTCTGGTTGGTGCGGTAATATCCGCGTGCGTTCGTGCCGCCGATGTTTTGTGTCTGCGCATGTGCAGAGGCGTCTCTGCGCATGTGCGAGCGGGGCGTACGGCAAAATCCCGCATGAAATGTGAACACTCCGAACAGGGGGTGGAGAGGGGCGTGAAGGGCTATTTGGGCTCATTACCATATGCATACGCCCCGCGTTTCATGGGCGTTCCCATGCAAACGCTGGGCGTACGTATGGTAATGCAGCCGTGACGCACGTGTAGGGGGCGGACATATGACATCGCTGGATGTCAGCTGCCCGCCCAGATCCCTGCTTTTACACGGAAAAATGTCCGTGTGGTCTGAGGTTGCGGGAGCTGGTGGACCACTCGGTCCTGCATTCGATGGTCTGCGACCATCGAATGCTGGGGGAGGTTCCCTGAGATGGAGGAGGCGTATTCCATGAAAAATACACGTGATGTCCGTTCGGCCAGCTTCTTACCGCGTACGGACGGAGTTGGCGATCCGTATGGAAGGCGGGGTTTCGCACGCACGGTCTTGGCCGCATATTCGGATCCGTCCGCAACGATCAGAATAAGGGCCCATGTGCACTGTAGGTGGGGCAGTGTGTAACATTAAGGATGGGTTCCTACTCTGGAACTTCCAGCCTGTGACCAGCTCTGTATACAGTATGTGAACACATCATTCTGTTTATCCCTGTATAATAGGACTAGATCAGGTGTTTTAAAAACTGTCATAGAGATCTATCAACTGTTCATGTTTTCCAGACTACCTGTTGATTTGTAAAATGTGTCGGGTAGGAATGCACCACATGTTTGAAAATGTGGCTACATCTGTGCACCAGCTAGGTGGTCTGGAAAACGTGAACTGTTGGTAGATATAAAAAAAAAAAAAACAGTTTATTTTACCCTGGAATAGATTAACCAAACCCTTGTTGCAATGAATTTTAAATCTTCCACATATGCAACACAGTCTGGCTGTCCAAATGTGGATAACTAATGTAAAAGATCCAATGCAAGCTTGATTTTTAAAGAAGATGGTAATTGAATAAAGATACATATAGTTGAGGTTACTAAAAGGTAAAGAAAAAAAGGGGTAGACTAGATGGGTCAGGTGGTTTTCAACTTCCACCAAATTGCAATTTTTTCTATTTTTCACTGTAAATCTATTACTTACAGTTCAGGTTATGTAAAACATTTCCTTCAACTGGATATTAATAATAGTGAGGTCTTATGTGTACATTAGCTTATATGACTTTTTACTTAGTTACTGTTTGTATGCAAGCTTTTAGCTGTGCCTGTTACAGGACACCACCTCTTGCCAACAAACTTACTGTAGTAATAGCTTCTCAGTAGAAAGTGCTAAAAATATATATATTTATTTTGTAATTTACTGCTCAATTTCCTAATCATGAAATCTGTTAGCACCAAATCCAAATCAACATTTAAATCGCTAAGTTCCAAACCTCCAAATATATTTTTCCGGTACTTGTGTATTATCACGGCGCCCGGCTACGATACATTTTTAACGTACCCTAAGGTACGTTGTCAGTGTAGCCGGGCGCCGTGATAATACACTTTTGGATTTTGTGTGGGTGTGGTGCAATATACTTACCCTCCTCTACCGCGTCCATTACCGCGTCCACCGATGTCCCTGGCGGCATCGCTCAGTCACTCCCCGACACATGTCCAATGTATAGTGTTCATTCTAGCACCCGCCATATTTGAAAACCCATGCAGTTCCTCTTCCCTGCCTGGGGTGTCGCTGTCTTCTGTAATGCTTCTAGCACAGTGTGGTCTGTATATCAGCACTGATATGCGAACCAGACCTGTGCTATAAACTTCACAGCAGACAGCGACACCCCAGGCAGTGAGGAGGAACTACATGGGTTTTCAAAGATAGCGGGTGCTAGAATGAACACTAATGTATGTAATTCAGCCTAGTGCCACTGGGGTAGCATCGCATGGTTTTCCAGCTCCCCCAGCGGCACTATGCTAATTGCGTACAATGGTGGCTGCGAGTGGCGGAGGAGGGGGAATGAACGCTGGAGCCGGTGACCATCAATACACCAACATCAGAATCCCGACTGTTAAAACCCCAACAGTCGGCATCCCAAATGACAAGGGCCATTCTACTATGTGGGAGTCCATAGAGGGAGAATAGAATAGGTGGCGAGCCACCAAGCCTGCAGCGTGTTGAGCGCAGCATGCCCAGAAGGGGCTTTGTAGCACACACCCCGCTGTCTGTGTCCCAGAAATCAGGATTCCAACTTTGAACTTATGACTGTTGGAATCCTGATCATTGGCGCGCCTTACCCGACCCCAGCATATTGCCTGCCCCAACTACACCCCATAGTGAAATAGACATTTATGACTTTTGGGATCATCCATTTTATTGTATTGGACAAAGAAGTGTTATAGTGAACTCAGGTGATTACTAATTATCGCATTTATTGATTGCTGAATACTATATGTATGTACTGATTGTATGCAGTTTACTTTTTATGCTTGTTTGATTAAAATATATTAATAATAATATCCATACTGTTGCGCTCTCTCAAACTAATGTTTACGTCAGTGGTTTCCAAACTGTATGCAGTGGTACCTAGGGGTGCCTCATAGCACTTGCCTGAGTGCCCTGCATTGGTGGTCTAGGTCCAAATAAAATTATTTATGGTCAATGTACAGTATAAGGCAAAAGCAGGGATAGTGGCTTGCAATGATAAAATATGTGACCTACAGAAGCAAATCCTCTCCCTCATCAAGTAATTTATCCTAGAGTTGACATATAAACTCAATTTATTTAATTTAATATTTTTTTATGAATTTATCAATAAGAACATTTTATTGATAAAATAAATTCTGATAAAAAAAATCAGATTCTCTAGGGCACTGTGATTAAAATAAAATTGGGGGAAACATGGATTATAGCATGGTATAGCACTGTCTGTTCATGTGAGCTTGGCAACCAATGCCAGCTAGTTAGCTGGTGACTAGGCAGCTGAACTGTTTCACCTGGTTTCATCCTGACAAGCCTTCTGTGAAAGTGTAATGTGAACAACAGAAAACCAAGCAAGAAACCTGTGTGTCTGCCATCTGCTGGGTGGCAGTATAGCTATTTATTTATCAACAGTTTCGGTACTTGTTTAGTTTCACGGCGGCAGCATGGCCTATCTATCTAAAATAAAGTCCATGCCATCGTGAATTGGTTCATACGCCCACTATCCACGTTGGCATGGAGTTGATTTTAAATAGCGTGGCGAGCCACCGAGCCCGTAGCGTGGGCGAGCGAAGTGAGCCCCGCAAGGGGACACAGACGCTGCTGCGACTGAGACGCTGCCACCGTGAAACTAAACAAGTACCACAGTTTCTTATTTAGCGCACACATATTCCACAGCGCATTACAGAGAATATTTGACCATTTACATCAGTCCCTGCCCCAGTGGAGTTTACAATCTATATTCCCTACCACATGTACACACGCACACATTCACTCCTGGGTTAATATTGTTGGGAGCCAATTAACCTACCAGTATATTTTTTATATTGTGGGAGAAAACCGGAATATCCGGAGGAAACCCACGCAAGCACGGGGAGAATATACAAAACTCTGCACAGTTAGGGCCATGGTGGGAATCGATCTACAGATAGAGCCTTCTTCAAATAACCTTCTCTGGTGAGCCATGGCTCACCAAGGCTTATTATCATCTATTGTTCTCAGCTGCAATACAATACATAGAACAATACAGAATGGATTAAGTCCGACAGCCCTGGCTCACTTTATATTAATGTAGAAATCAGATGACAGACTGCATTGGTTCATTAAACATTTCAGTCCTGTGACTTTTATGAAGAACACAGTGAAAAAAAACCTACAAAGTCAGACCTTATATAACAGCACATCCAAACTATATGGTGCATGGTCCCGTCGGTCACCGCGGGAGTGTAGTCCATTTGAGTAATAGAATAAACACAGAAGGGGTTTAATCAGTATAACTACTATTGTAGCTGAGTGATTGGGTTTTCGTGTACAAGCCTTAAAATACCAAGTCAATTCTCATTTAGAAAATGTATGTCTTTACTGAATCAATTCTGCGGGGGTCACTTAAAGATCAAAGCTCAGTTTCCAAACAGAGAGTGTTATTCATGGCAAGGCAGGTCAGAAAGGCACTGTCCAAACGCAGTATACAAATATAGAATGGTAAATCACTGTACATGAAGGATTCGATTGTTGACCATTTGTATATTATATGATATATATACGTTACATTCTAAATTCTATCTGTAAACTGTACTGTATTTTAAAATAAACATTTCTATAATCTATAAAATACACCATGTTTTTTTATTAATTTAGGTTCTTCTACATCTTCACGGTTAGGCTTATTTTCAGTCTACTTCATTAATTGATTTGAGATTTATTGGACATCCTGGGTAATCCACTGGCAGATCTTCTTACGTTTTTTTTATGACTACCCGTATAGTCATTGACAACACACTCTTTCCCCTGTAATATAATTTGTAATAATCTTTCGCTCTTTGGTAGCGACTGCTATGTCCATTATAAAGCATTATCAAATGTCATCATAATATATCATCGTAGCATTAGTCGCAGCACTGATGAAGGTTCCTGTGTCAGTCCGTTATTATTTCCACATTTCAGTATCACTCATTTCTATAAAAGTGTTTTAAATTACATCTGATTCGGATTTCTGACTCAGTCCATCATTATCGTTATTTGTCACAGTCAGCCCAGTTTCCAATTTAAAATGACACTTGATGCGAATACTGACACTTGAGTCAATGTATGGTTAGTTATCAGTCTATTTAGAAACATATTTATAGCATCTGTCTCACTTGCCCAAAAATTAGTAATATGTTTGGAGCTTATGTTCTGCCTTGTAGGTACAACGTATGATTGGCTTAGGATTTCTGTTTGGACCGCCTCTGTTTAGTGTACTTTTATAAATTTACTGTGGACATCCTATAATTTGATTTTGAATTCATGCATTTGTTTTGGCTACTGTTTGTGTTTTATCTTCTGTATTTCAATTATTATAAATCTATTTATTAATTTTCCGTTTGAATGCTTCTTATAACCCATGTAATACCACAATATTAAACCTGATTCAGAGGTGGATGCAAAAGAGATCAGTCTTGCATCTTACAGTTGGTCGAGAAAATTATATGCTAATGCTGCAGGAGCCACCTTTAGTGCATGTTGCAGTCCTCTCAATTCTGCTGGCTGTGTCCAAAGATGCAGCATTGTATTAACACTGGGAGCATTGCACAGAGCGTCTTAAATCGAGCACCCCTAATGGGGCCTACACACTTATCGGTTTGTACCAGCGATTTAGCATGATTAAGCATGGCCGATTCCCTCTAGCTTCCCGGCATCTACAGTAGTTCGCCCAGAAAGTGTCAGCCATGTGCACCAGCAATTCATCTTAGCGACTTAGAATGGGAGATTTCAGTTAAGTAAATTAATGCTGGTTGCTGATTGCTAATGCCCACTGCACAAAACACGGGCGATACCCAGTCTCTTGCTAGGCGATATGACAAGATTTATGGTACCTGCTCATTCTTCATCTACCAGTGATAATGACTTGTGAGGCCACGCATCTCTATTGCAATGGGCTCTATGTATGCTTAATTTCTAAAGAAATTAAGTCAATTCACTTGGAAAATGGCTTATTATCGCTATGTGTGTAGGCCCCTTAAGTTTGCTCAGAATGTGAACTTTAACTAAAATGCTGAGGCCAGTGCATCCGCTTCAGAAGGAACAGTCATTGGCTTCAGCATGCTCCCAAAATCGAGGGGACGCCTCCACTTTCTACAACTTTTCTCATCACTGCCCCCATGCATCACTAAGCCTGTCAATCAAGCTACATTAAGTCTAGCGCCACACTGCGGCCACACTATAAAGCTTCTACAGCACAGGCACAGTGGGGCTCTAAGTGAATGTGCAGAACTAAAAACATTGATCATTTGCTACTGAATTTGGAATAGCATCCACCTCTGAATCAAGCCCACTGTCACAATGCTGGTTGCTCTTAAGAGGGAACCATTTGGCTCAGTGTAAGTGTTGTAAAAGAACCACAACTGGACCATCTTAGGTCTCTGAGAATGAATTGTGAGGGAGAAATAATAAGTCGGAGACGGTAGGCTCATTAAACACCAAGTTAATGGTGATGCTTTGGAGAACAGGCAAACAAAACAAGATTTCAAGTACAACTCAGTGTCTGTTCACTGGAGAGAGGGACTGGGACCACTATGCCGATAATTATGGCATGGCTCATGAGGTTCTCTGGGGTAGATGTATGAAGCAGTGATAAGGGATGAGAAGTGAGCCAGAGGAGAAGTGGCCCATGGCAACCAAGCAGCACTGAAGTAACATCTATAATTAGCATAATATAAAATTTTACAGAGCAACCGGGCTGCTTCTCCTCTGGCTCCCATCTCCTTCGTTATGCTTCATACATCTACTCCTCATTTCCTATTAGGCCCCTCAAACAAGGTCATGCTCCCCTTTTTCCAGGTACACATCCCTATCTCCACCTTTGGAAAGTTGGGAGTATGTTTTAGGCAAACCACAATTTGCTGCCTTGTGTGTTTAATACACACTTGTTTCTTTCACCATTATTATTCTGATGGTTGTTATTATCATTTCCAATTAATAATTAAGGAAAAACTGCCGGAATTAAATTTTGTATGTTTTCATGTAGGAATATTATCAGTATATTACTGCGATCAACCAATGTGCGCCCCCCCCCCCCCCACACACACACACCTTATTTCCCTTCCTGAATAACGTAGGTTTATTTCAATCAGATAATATGAAAATATATTTGGTAATTCTAAATTCAGGTATCCTGCCACTCTTCCTGTCGAAATTGCTAGTTGATCATGCTAAGATGCTTCCTTATCTATTATTGGATCTGCAAGAGAGAAGGATTAAGAATTATCTGACTTGTTAGTTAATGTGGAAATCATCAGAAAGGCTGAGCACTGCAGCACCTAGAATTCTTTATTGAACCAAAATAGTAATAACATCTCAGGGCTTTTAATAGCGAAAAAATATATTACATTAAAGTCTAAAGTGTTGTTGTCCTTTCAGAATGTAAAGGTGTGATTTAGATTGAAGTGGTTAATGAATGCTTTTAGACGTGTTTTGAAATTCGACGTTATTATTACAATGCCTAAGAGTGGCTGTGTATGGAATTAGAAAACGTACAGGATTTCTGTCTTATTTAAATACAGCGTATTTTCCATAGCACTGAAATAATTCTAGAGTCGTATTGAGAGAAAAAAAAAATGTTTCTCAAATAATTCTTTGAAGTAGTTAAAATGAATTACACCTTTAATAACAGACTACACGTGATGTAAGTCTAATGAAGTGTAATTGTATAATGTAAATTATAGCATTTGAATTGTGAAAAAAAATGCTGTAAAGATTTTTCTTTTTTAGTGAAACAGGAAAAAAAAAGATATATTTGCCACATGTCAAGTGATAGAGACGATAATGTTAAGTTAGATAAATTGGGATTATACAGTGCACATTAACCCACTTGCTGCATAACTTTTTTTTTTATCTACTTTGGAAAGGGAATTACAATTTGAATTTTTTTTTTTAAGTTTTGACAACTTCTAAGTTTTGCAAAACTTGGAGTCTTTGTTTGCTATGTCTTTGTGGTTTACCAAAACTACATTAAAAGAAGAAGGAAATAATAGTACAGGGATTTTTTTTTTCTTCTGAAAACCCGTAATAACACATTTTCAAATATGTCCTACACATCTTTGGTAAAATTAAACCAAGGATTGGTTTTGAACGAATGGTCCTATAGCCTTACAGTTTCTGTGGATGGATGCACCTAAGCTGCTTATTATACTGATGGGTTTTGCTACTCGGCAGAAAATGAAAAACAGGCAGCTGCTTCTCTCCCCCCTCCCCATCAAAGCAACAAAAAGCAGAGCGAGTTTGTATAAAACGAGTGTTCATTTCTTCTATTGCCAAAATTCTTGCGCAAAACAAAGGAGCAGTTTTAGCACATCACTGCTTAACTAGACTAGAACAACTGACGGCAAGTGATAAGGGTGCCCGCTTTTCACAACTGGTAATCATTTTGGAAGGGATGTTTTAATATACTTGAATGTTAAATTTTGTAATTTACATCTACAATGCCATGTGCATTTTAAAGTCTAATTTGTTGTTTGCAGAACGATCATGGTCAATGTAAGTGCCTTAAACTTCACGTTCTGTCATTTTTCATTTGGAGAACACAGAAAGAGAAACCTAATTATTTGCTTTTGAAGAACCATCTGTTATTTATTGTGGTGCTATGACCATATGAGTTTTTGTCTACAATTAGTTTCAGCCTGCACAAGGTATAAGGAGAAAGATTGCTGTTTAATCATGTTAGCTTCTCCTGAAGATATGTTATGGGCACCTTTAGTTGACTTTTTACCATGTAGACACCTCCAGGGTGATATGCCTAGCGTTCTTTTATGATTGGTCGCTACTAATCATATGGACCGTTCTGGCTGATATATAGATGTGTCCTGATACACTTACCCTCTCTGCGTTGGCATGCCACAGCTAAGTCTGCTGTCATGTCTAAGATGCTCTGCCACAAACAGTGATTCTCATGCTTATGTGCTTTTTTCCTTCAATAAATGAAATTATAATTTTAAATTATATTCTCTATTTACTGCCCTGGTCTTTGTCTTATAATAACTTTTGATTGAAGATTTGGAACAAATGAGGATCTGAGTCAGATGCTATTTCGATATTAACGCAAACAGTCTATAGTTATTTACTTGTGCAAGTGTCTGAGTTGCACAATCCATGTATCCTGATTTTGTATGTACAGAACAGATTTGAACACACTGTAGCAGAAATGTGCCGGTGCTCCTAGATAGGAGGTAAATGGGGGTAGGGGGGTGAATGAAAACACGCGCAGTTCTGAACCCCCATTCATGTTGCTGAATGTGGCTGCATACATAGATGCTAAATTGCCCACATAGTAAGCCATACTTAGATGGAAAAACCGAATCTTAATAATGCACCAAGCAGTATTTCAGCATCTACAGATGCCGATAGTGGGCTTTCCTGCCTTGAACATTTGAATGAAAGGATTTAAACCAGGAGCGCCAATAACATAAAGACCAGGTGTGTAGCTAGGTGAGATGGTACCTGGAGCAAGGGTATATTTTAGCAAACCCCCCCCCATTTTTCCTTCTTATAGTAATGCCCCTTACACATTATGCAGCATACCACATTATACTATGCACCATAATGCCTTTTACACAATATGCCACACAAACCATAATGTCCATTACACATTATGCCACACACTAATTCTTATTACATATTATGCCACATACAGTTATGTTGCTGACACCAATTTATGTCCCACACACAAAAATGCCCTTTACAAATGATGTCCAACAGGAAGGCTTCTACCCCATACATTAATTACAGATTTTTGCCACAGATTTCTTGCTCATTGCCAGGGGGGATACATGCTGGTTGCCAGGGGTTACATGTTAACTTTACAAATGATGTCCAACAGGAAGGCTTCTACCCCATACATTAATTACAGATTTTTGCCAGGGATTTCTTGCTCGTTGCCAGGGGGGATATATGCTGGTAGCCATTGGCGGGTAACATGCTCGTTGCCATGGGAGAAGTTACATGCTTGTAGCTAGGGGGAGTTACATGTTCCTTGCCATTGGGGAGTTATAGGCTCATTGCAAAGGGGACATACATGCTCGTTGCCAGAATGGGGTTACATGCTCATTGCCAAGGGGGTTCTATTCTACAGCGTGCCAGCGCTTCCGGAATACACAGTTCCGGGTAGCTGTGACAAACACTAGAGGTATGGTAGGACCTCTAGTGTCTGCCTCCTCCAAGGTGGATGCCATTCTTGGAGGGGCCTCCATGGACAGAGACTGAAGTGACTGCTCCCTGCCACCAACCTCTTCTGCCTGTTCTCCGGCACAGCAAAGGAGGTCGGAGAGGGGGCCGTTGATGTGCCTTCTCTCCTCCCCAACTCCTGGAGCTTGAGCTCCATTGGAGCCACCCTCTCTATGCCTCTGATAAAGACACAAGCAGCAAATGAAGCATCTGACTCAATTTGCAAAAATAGAAAAACTATTTATGTAATCATGTCCAAATAACTTGTAGTGATAATGTGCCAGCATTACACATAATAAGTGTGTGGTATTGTGCCAAACTACATATAAGTATAGTCATATATCTAGTACAGTCTATAAAACATAGACTGCACCAACAAATTTTTTTATGGTAAATTGTATATAGCAGATGAAATAACCCTAAATCATGGCTGTAAATGTTTATTAGTTACCTACCCATTAAAATAAGCTAGCCCAAATGGAGCAATACTTGAATTGCTCCAATGGTCCCTATCTAGTGCCTGCTGGCATGAAAAATACTTGTATTCCCTCACAGATGTGAGACGCAGCCAGTGGCGTAACTATAATTTTAGCTCCCCCCTGCCAAAAAGTTTGTGGCGCCACCTGGGCTCCTCTCCAGCGTGTTTCCCCAGTGAAGAAGCTGAAACAGAAGAGAGGCAGAGAGCCCAGCAGACACTTCTGCTTCCCCTGGCTCAGACGTGTCCCAGGCCGCCCCAGCACGCCCATCCTTTACACAGTAGCCAATAGCCGTCTCTGTGTACAGTCAATTGAATCAGTGGGTGGATTTTTTGTCTCTGTCATGGCTGACTCCCCTCCGGTGCTTCGCCAGCAGGCAGCAGCATGTCAGTGCGTCGAGCGGGTGCTGGCGCCCACACAGACCCCGCTACCTCTTTCTCCCCCAAGCGGATGCTGGGGCTGCCTTACAGTAGTTACGCCACTGGACACAGCATTAGCCATTTATTGTATAGGATTGTTCACACTTTTAGCTTTGAACATCCATATTTGGCACACATGTAGTTACAAGTGTATCTATAATAGAACTCCTGTACACTTAAGAGTCTAGAATATTTAAGATCAGGGACAGTCCTTTTTTAATGGGGGCCATGTGATCGCTCTGTTGACATTGTGAACTACAATTTGTTCACACTCTGCTGCGAGTGGTTGAGCATCTTTTACCATAGTCCCTTTTGCAAGCGTTTGTAAAAGATGGAGTGAGTGTCTCACAACGCATACCGTGCACACACGTTGAATCACTTACCCTCCAGAGTCCTGCATTGATGCTGCTGAAGAAATCTCTCATAAAAAATATGCGTCAGCCATCTTTCTGGTGATTTGCGCATGCACGGTAGAGGTTTGTCTCTGGGAACTTGTCACGTGCCATGTTTTGGAAGACCTGTGCATGCACAGAGTTTACACTTTTGCAGGGAGGAGTGGGCCTACATGGAATGTGCACACACTCATTCTTAAAATGCCCCTGAGTCTGAATGTACTGGGACTTGTATTCCCACTTTCTGTGTCTTTAGTCCAGGCTAGGTGCAAAATATCCACCAGAGCAGTGGCATTGCAATAGACCCCAAAGACCCCATGGTGGCTTGTGGGCACTGAAAATCTGTGGGGGCTATTGCTACACCACTGCCTGGACCTGCAGATACTTGTCTACTTTACCGTCGCATCTGCCCCATTTAATATGTCCCTCCCTAAATGTCCGCTTCAGAGGAGACAATAATTAAGGATGCTAGGGTAGATGTCAGTCATTTTGGGAGGGACATTTCCAATAAGGGCAGGCTAATTTATACTTACGCCACTGTGCATCAGAGTATGGCCTACATGTAGAATGTAAGAGTCAGAGTTTGCAATCATTTACAGTATGTGACTCGCCCATAAAACAGTGCATACAAGTCACAATCTATAAATGCTGAATACATTTTTGAAACACTATGGCTCAATGGCTACAGCCTCTTTGCATAAACATCATGGGACACATTCAGGGGTAGATGTATGAAGCAGTGATAAGGGAGGAGAAGTGATGAAGTGCCCGGTACTTTATTTCTGGCCAATCAGCTCCTAACTGTCCCTTTTTAAACCCAGCCTGCAACTTAACAGTTGGGAGCTGATTGGCTGGTGATAAAGTACCAGGCACTTTATCATTTCTCCCTATCATTCCCTTATCACTGTGGGTTTTTACACGCTTATTAAACACAGACATTATTTATTTATTTTATTTATTAACAGTTTCTTATATAGCGCATACATATTCCGCAGCGCTTTACAGAGCATAGTTATGAGCAAACACAAAACAAAACAAATTACATTACAAGACAGTTTAGGACAAGTACATGGTTAATACAGATAGTTGCATCAGGGGACAGGACACTGAAGCAATTATCAGGGTGGCAGTGGTTTATATATTCCAAGAAAGGCACATGAGGAGAGAGGGCCCTGCTCGTGAGAGCTTACATTCTAAAGGGGAGGGTTAGACAGACAGGGGTAACACAGAAGGGGGAGAGGTGAGCATAAACAGGTTAGGATGAGAGATGGTCAGGTTTTAAGCAGGAGGGTCGGAAGAGGTCAGCTTAGTGTTTGATATTTTAAGTCTAAAATAGCGCTGGGTCATCCAAGAGTAGACAGCAGAGAGACAGTTGGAGATATGAGTTAGGATGGAAGGAGAGCTATCAGGAAACGAGGGGTAGATTTTAGTATTTTCGGCATAGTGGAAGTCGAGTGAACAAATAAGTTCACCCAGAGAGGACATGTAGAGATAGAGAAGAGGGCCAAGAATAAAATAATCAGGGACACCTACTCTCAATGGAACACCAAGAGACGTAAAGTCATTAGAGGTACAGCTGGGTTATCATGCAGGTTATCCCTCAGAATCAGCCCGTTTATGTTCTAAAAAAAAATCTAAATTTTAAATCTAAGACGGCATATTATTCTTTCATTCTATTTACTGAATTTGATGCATATTTTTCTTGATCCATACACTGTACCAATGACTCAATTTCAAAAAGAATTTAAAGTCTGTTTTATATCTCAACTATTTTTGTCCCCTTAAACTTATTATTTTCTAAGGAGATTTTTAAATTGGGTAAATCAAGAGTATTGTTTGGTATATTGAACGTAAACTGTCATTATGACTGTTCACTCGTACGAGAACTGAAACAATGGAGGTAGTTGCAATATGTATTTAAGATTTAGGCCTCATTTAGCAAAAAATAAGATACTTATCTACATATTGGGATTTTAATGGCTGTTGATTTGAATACAATCATCGGCATGCACTTATCTCTGCTTGTTTTGATGTGATCAAACATACTCATTGTTATTTTTCTAAAATATGACTTAAGGTATTTGTACAAGTAACATTTCTTAGTCATTTCCTGAGCTAAATTGAATAAAAGGTTTTTTATTTTTTTTTATTTGATTGCTTGAATTTATTTTATCTGTATTTTGTAAGCTGAATTATAATTTAGTGCAAAGTTAGTCAAACATAAGTGGGATATAATATTTTGATTCTCATTTATAAATGAGACATTTTTGCATGCTGCAATAAAATCTACTTAATGCATTATGCATAGTGTTCAAGACAAGTGTATTGTCATTACTTTATATATATAAAGAACATCATTTACTAATGGCAGAGATGTGTTTTAAAATACAGCCTGTCTATAAATGATGGAAGTACAATCTCATTTATTAGTTTTGTCAAGGTAGCCCTGAATTATATATGCTAATTAGACTTTGAGCTGTCATGTGATCTGAGAAATCCATTCGGTACACTTCACTTTACATATGCATTTATCTTATCTATTATATACGCAGGTAGAGTGTTGTGAATGAACTCAAATGCCACCAATGCCATCTGATAGCAAGCCAAACCTCTGTTACTTTATCTGTAGGAAAAACCCATACGGCTATCTGGATGAAAGCACCTTAAAGCAACAATCCCATGATTAAAGTGAGGTGTATTTTATTTGCAGAAAATAATACTCCATTCACATCGCACAGATAACCCGAGTTAAAAGAAGTGTTTTACCCAGGTTGGACCCGGGCTGCTGTACAGTGTGAACGGGTAACCCATGTCAACAGTGCAAGGCACCGGAGCGCCCCAGACGGGGGGGGGGGGTGTGAAGATCTGGTGCCGTGTGATTCCCGGGGGCGGGGGTGTCAGCTGCCGCCGGTGCCACTCACCTCTCTGCTCCCTGCTGCAAACTGGCGCCCTCCAGTAGATGGCCCTTGTTGTCAAGCGACCTGGGTCCCGTTCACATTATCTGGAGGAGGCAGCATCGACCCCAAGCGCTGCCTCCTCCCCCGCCCCCCAATGATCGCCGCGGCTCCACCCCGCCCCCTTTCTGATGTCAGCTACTCGGCTTATTGCCGGATTGCTGTGGGAGGTAGCACCGCAAATGACAGGTTGCTCCCGGAGCAGACCCGTGTCCACATCCCAGGTGCAATTGCGATCTGGAAGGGGTATAGGAATGTTGGTGTTTTTCATACAGACTACTTTTTATTGTCTACAGTATAATTCCGTAGTCATGTGACAAATTATTCATGGACCCAAGGAGGCTTTAGATTACTCCTCTGAGCTCTGCCCACAGCATTTCTATAATGGGTACACTGTGTGTGGGGCACATATTACACACATATAATTATACTGGCCCCTTCATAGTCCCGCTGGGAAAATAGTCTGATGGCCATTTTGTGCATGCACACTATATATGTCTTAGGATTGTTTCCATAGACCTGTACAGTACTGCACAAAGCCAGAGACAAGAGTAAGTGCAGTTAGGGAGGAAGGGGCTCGCACAGGCCCCCTCCTCACTTAGGGCCTGATTCAGAAAAGATTGCAAATGCAAAATCTTTCTCTAATGGACCATGTACACTGCAGGTGGGGCAGAAGTAACATGTGCTGAGAGAGTTAGATTTGGGTGAGTTATTTTGTTTCTGTGCTGGTTAAATGCTGGCTGCTTTATTTTTACACTGCAATTTAGATACAGTATCAGTTTGAAGACACCCCACGCAAATCTAACTCTCTCTGCACATGTTACATTTGCCCCAGCTGCAGTGCACATGGATTTGTCCATTGAAGAAATATTTAGTTTCCAGACCCTTACTGAATAACCCCCTTGATCCACTTGCTATCACTTATTTACAAGTAAATCAACATTGTGGCGCCCGCCCCCTGGCCATATCTATCATTACTTTTCTTCCTCGGATACTTCTCTTCCTTTCACAGATGTGGAGCAGGTTCGCTGCCGGAGCTGGGAGTCCATCTTCAATCTAATAGTAAAGATCAGGGATGCACACGGGCCACACAAAGGGGATCCTGCAATGGGGATGGGTATGAGTCATAGGGTAGACAGTAATTAGGTCGACAGACAATAGGTTGACCCCTATTGGTCAAGAGTTAAAAGGTCGACATGCATTAGGTTGACCGTTGACATGGTCAAAATGTCAGAACAAGCAATAGATCGACATGGAAAAGATCAACATGAGTTAAAAAAAAATGTGGGTGTCTATGTTGACATAAGTCGTCATGGACACTGTATAAGTGTAGCGTGTCCTCGTGCATGGTTTGCTTCACTCGCCATGCTTCGGGCACTATTATATTCTACCACTATGTCCTCGTGGATAGTTAAGTATCTTACCCATGTTGACCTATTGCTTGTTTCGACCTTTTGACCACATCGACCTAATGCATTTTGACCGTTTTCATGTCAACCGAATTACTTTCGACCTTTTGACCACATCCCACGGGGGTGCTGAGAGCATTACAAAGATACAGTGTATCACCTGCAGCTGCCATTATATCCAGTGCCTACTCCCTGTATTGCGTCATATGAGTCCCCTCTGAAGATGAGCAGGTGAGTCCAGTTTCAGCCATTATCCTGTGGCTCCGCAGCCAGTTTATTACAGGCTTGTTCTGATGCGCAACAGTGAAACATTTTACAAAGCTTTCCTTTTGTACAGAACATAGCTGGTGATCTAGCAATCACATTATAGCCGGCTCGCAACAAGCTCTCTCTTCACAGCTCAGATAACACAGACCGGAGCTGACATACACACTTTCTTTATCTTCCAATATACCAACCTCCCGCTGCCTGTATCATGTGGGTTTGCAGTATTATTCGTTCCCGTAAACAGTCTTCAGAAAAGTTGTTACATTGCTCGGTTAATTAAAGCAAGCCAGGAGTCTTTCATTTGCTCTATGTCATTTATTACCTACAGAAAATACTGAACCACAATACTCATTTATGAGCCTGATTGTTTCCATCCAACACTGATAATGGGAATAATGGGAGGACTGCACATGTCACCCAACGTTACGGAAAACCTTGGGTTGTCGGCCCTGCTTTTTTTAGGGGGGTGTGTGGGGGGTTGTGTAGGTGCCAGAACTTGTGTCTGCGTCTTTTGACACAAATTTACTCTTCTCTGCTATGGATGTGAGAAGTTTGTTTTTACAGATGAGCCAATGCTGAGTCCATTGAACTGAGTCATTTTAGAAGTCTTTTTACATTTCAAGACGCAAAGTCCATGAAGTTCTCCAGTTAATTTGATGTGTCTGTGACTACCGTTGACAAATGTGCATCGGGAGAATGTGAATTATCCCTTCATCGTCTAACCTTCATACAGTTCAAATGTTACATTTGTTTTAGGGGCCATTCAGATCGCCACAGGAATTGGTTTCCCTGGACAATTCATAGGGTGGCTGACATCAGCGAACCTGTCTCAGTTGTGGAAGCTTTAGACCTAATTACATAGACTCAGACGGCAAAGTCTCTTCAGTGTTTCGGGATTGCTTATGGATCCCTGAGTAGATAGCGATCTGCGATACATTCGCAATCCATACACCGATATGCACGGGGCAGTTACTCTTTCTGTCTGGGCGGCGACGTCTCAGATTAGCTATCCTTGCTGAATTAGGCCCTAATTCTAACTACGGTGTATAATACAGAAATCGTCTTATATCCTCCATACATCAGCAATACATTTTTTCTTTAGCGGCACATTGCTATTTTTACACGGTCCTATTCAGACCCGTTCGTGTGGGTCCAAATTTGGCCCCGTTATTGATGGTGGGGTGTCTGCGCATGCCTGTATGTGCACATGTGTAGACCCCCTGTACGAACACTTTGGCGAGTATCACACACACAAAGACATTCTAGGGTTAATTTTGTTGGGAGCCAGTTGACCTACCAGTATATCTTTGGAATGTGGGAGGAAACCAGAGTACCCGGAGGAAACCCACGCAAGTACGGGGAGAATATACAAACTCTGCACAGTTAGGGCCATGGTGGGAATTGAACCCATGACCTCAGTGCTGTGAGGCAGTAATGCTAACCATTACACCATCCGTACTGCCCCAAATTCATGGGAATTCCCAGGATTTTATGGGAGTCCCAAACAAAAAATGATGGGCATTCCCTGGTCGTGGCGGGCGGCTGATGTCACATGACGTCAGCGCCCACACGGTATTTGCCGATTTGCAGAGGGAATAAAAGTCAGTTTACACTGACTTTATTACCGATGGGGAGATTATTCGATGGTGTGTGGCACTGACCTGCTGGCTAGGCTGCGAGTATACGCAGCCTAGAAAACAGGTCTGAATCCGAACACCCCAAGGACCACAAAATTTGGATTTTTGTAACAATCATATTTATTCTTTAATGTATTAGGAATGTTATTGTCTCAGAAAGTACCCTCAAATTATAGACTTAGAGTAATAAAATGAAAACATGAATGTCACCACTTGTATTTACAGTAGTTATGTATGACTAAAATGTGTGAGCACTATCATAGATCAATATGTATAGATTCATCCTTGTAAAATGGGCAGCACGGATGGTGTAATGGCTAGCATTACTGCCTTACAGTACTGAGGTCTTAGGTTCAATCCCCGAATTTCTTCTGTGGTACTTGTTTCCTAGCACGGCGCCACCGATGTTAATCTTATGTCATCGGGTCTATCAGATGCGATGCAACCCGATTTTTAATTGTACAGCCACCCTGATGGCTGATTCCTATGTTAAATGCACCCCCAGACCCGATTATTAATTGTACACCCACCCTGATGGGTAATTAGTACATTACTGCACATGTATTCTGCGTCCTCTCGCGGGGCTCGCTGTGCTCACCACACTTCGGGCTCGGTGGCTCGCTGCGCTCGTCACACTATATAAAATCAACTCCACGCCGACGTGGATAGTGGGGGTATGAAAATGTCGGAGGACGCATAACGCCGCCACGCTTCAGGTTGGCGTTGATAGTGGGGTGGCGTTAACAATGGGGGGGGGCATTTCACATAGTAATTACCCATCAGGGTGGGTGTACAATTAAAAATCGGCTCTGGGGGTGCATTTAACATAGTAATCAGCCATCAGGGTGGCTGTAACATGTGAAATCGCGTCGCATCGCATGCCATTGTAATGGCATGCGATGCGACGCGATCTTAAAATTGTACAGGAACCTCAGAAAACCCTTATATAGGGTCACATCGGGTCCCATCGCATACCTTAATTAATGGTATGCAATGGGCCCCGATGTGCGCCATGCTAGGAAACAAGTACCTCTTCTGTTTACTACGGTTTCCTCCCACACTAAAAAAATAAATACACTGGTAAGTTAATTGGCTCCCAACAGATAAAAAAATATCCCTAGTGTGTATTTCTTTGTGCAAGTAGTATTAACATACACTGGGAAACGTGTGTCCTACTGTATATAAATAACTGGTAATGATAAAAATACAGGTTAAGTATCCCTAAATGCTCGGGACCACGAGCATTCCGGATAAGGGAATTCTCCGTTTTTTGGAATAAATTTTTTTTAGGCATACTTACCTGTCCCCCGGTGGTGCCCGGTGGTCCCTTAGTGTCCACGTTGTTCCCGGGAGTCCACAGCAGGCCTTCAGCACCGTCTCCGGCGTCTCCAGCGGTCCCAGGAGTGCTTTGCGCGAGTTCCCAGGCGCGCCGGTGACCACGGTTTTTGGAATAATTTTAATACGGGATGCACGGATATGGGATGCTCAACCTGTAGTTGTTAACTGAAAAGAATAAGGTCAGATAGGATGGAGAATAGCTACAGGCAGAGAGGTTCGGGTCTTCCTATAGATCAGGCAAGTAGAAACTGTGGCCCTCCAGCTGTTGTGAAACTACACATCCCAGCATGCCTTGCCATAGTTTTAGAATTACCTGATAGCAAACCTGTGCAAGACATGATGGGATTTGTAGTTTCACAACAGCTGGCGGGCCACAGTTTGGAAATGCCTGCTATAGATAGTTAATGGGATGTCAGAGCTCTGACCCAACTATTCATGGCCATATATTTATATATGTTTACTGCAGGTTTAAGCCATTGTACTGTAGCCCTTGCCATGAATCAATTGCCTGATCATTGTGCCAGTGACAAGGAAACTTCCTCCCCAGTTTAAGTTTTTAGCACTTTAGCAGACGGGTAGTTTGTTGGTAATTACCATTTATCTCCTATTGACTGCTGATCACTGCTATTGAAAGCATCCCCATAGCACATGTATTGTTATTTCCTCAATACAACCCATGTACATTATCCTCTATCCAGATCACTTCTATACATTGTTCATTGTCATACATTGTTCATGGTCTTGTACCCTTTCCCTGATTTGTGGCTCCGTAATGATCACTTTGGCTTGTTTGCTTATTTTTTCTTAATGTTGGAATCTTTTAATTGGTACCTCCTTTGTATGCTCAAAAAACCCTACGGCAATATTCTAATTTTGGAGACTTTTAAAGCCAAACAAATTACTTTCACAGTTATGTTACATCTAGGAGGGAATTCAGTTGGGTGTGAGGCAGTGTGTGAGCACACCTATTACCACAGGTGTGCTTGCTCCCAATACCCACCGAATGCTATTTATAAAAAGTGGTTGTGGTATTTTCAGCTCTGAAATCCATGCGTATTTATAATGAGTTCAGTGTTTGCAGTGCACAGCAGCCCCTGAGTCCATGGGTGCCCACACCACACACTCTGCACCTATTTTTTCATTATTTACCTCTTTAGAGTCCCGAGATGACAGTAGCAGCAGCTGGAAATTAAGTAGCCGAGCCATTATCCCTAAGATCTGCTCATGCGCATTAGAGTCTGAGCCCTCTAGTGCTCAGACTGTACTGTGCTGTGTGAGAAGGGGGTCCAGATGGAGGAGGCTGCACATGGGCCTCACCTCTCTTAAAATGTCAGATGTCCATGTACACGCACATGTATACATGTATATATTATTAAGCCTGCTCGAAGAAGATAATGCTTTGAAAGCTAGTCTGCTACCTTGTGATTGCCTCTGTGTTTGTGCATGTGTGAGAGAAAGATGTAGTTTCACTCGCTGCCAACAGATGGCAGTGCTTTGGAGACTCACAACGGACAGCCATGACCTGAGGAAATTGCTTGATTAAAGCAATGAAACGTTGTCTAGTAAACGTGGCTTAAAGAGTATTATTTCAAAGTCACCTGGAGTGTTGTATTTCTCCCCTCCCTGCATCGTGTATCTTCACTTGGAGCGGGCACCCGGCGCAGCTATTCTCACGCAGGGAGAGCCGGATTATTCCCATTACGTCTCTCTCTCTCTCTCTCTCTCTCTCTCTCTCTATAGATATATATATATATATATATATATATATATATATATATATATATATAAACAAAATCCCTAAAATGACACTGGTTCTATTTATTAGGCGGTCGCTAATAACATTTGATGTGGTCTCCTACTAGTGAGACCTCTCAACCTTAATACCACCACAGTAGTGTTAAATAGTGCCCAGACCCAATCATTTTCTGATTATTTCTATATTTTCTCAATCTATACAAACATGTACAGTTTTTTACATATAAAACATTTATTAAAATAAAAGCATTACATATGCATTTCACAGCAATTCTTTGTAATAGTAGTGACTTTCTCAATTCATAGATGAAAACCTGTACCCAACGCGTTTTGTCTCACTGCGGAACTTCATCAGGGTTGTGGTTTATTAAACAAATCTCTTATATCCTCTATTGGGATTCCACTGGTCAAAGTAGTCAAACCTTCGTAGATACTTCGTGAAAATGCGGAAACTTTCTGTGGGTAGTGAAGATCTTATAATCACTATTATATGGTTTTATTCTTCTCAAATATTTTCAGTGTTTTTACTTCCCTCTTTATAAAGGTACATAATAGGTACCTCTGCAAAAGAGATACTTCAGTTACCCAGCAGTGCCTCAGTACAGGTATCCAAAGAAGATAAAAAATTGTCATGTGTAAAAAGTGGGTAAATCTCCTATTCTCAATTTGGTGAGTTTATCCACTCTCCTTAGATGGTTTATTAAATGGCAAGATGAATGGCCACTCCTGACTGCATTTATGCTCATGCATAAACAGCTAGTATGTATATATATATATATATATATATATATATATATATGCAAGCATTAATATTGTCGACCGCAGGTTCAAGCATGTAATTTTTTAGTAAGACCTAAAAATAACGAATAGCGAACTCTCGTTTCCTCTTCACCTACAGTATTTGTGTACAGAAGTAAAACATATTAGCAAATTATCATAAATACAGTGCATGAGAAATATAAATCTTTAAAATTCATGCTCTTTGGAAATATGTTGTAAATTGCGGACGTGCTAACCATGAAGGAGAGCCGTATATTTCATGACCTTTCTTATGCTTAAATGTGGAATCATACATTGATATTGTAAAGCCTGCAGGAATGTCAGATAGAAATTGTCTCAGGAACAGGAGGGATATTCCACTATTATAATATGTGCAGTGCCTGATTAATGAATCGGCCGATTAGGCGGCAGCCTAGTGCGCCAGGACTGGGGGGCGCCTTGCAGGTGACAGCCGAGGAATAAAATGAAGGCATAATTTATTCCATGGTTGTTCGCTATCACCCACCATGATGTACTGAAGCCAACGTCTCCTTCACATGCCACAAGCATTAAATCCTACATCCCAGTTGTATAACCTTTCATTACATGCACATGGGCAGTGTGACTGGCAAGTCCCGGAGTGCCCATATAAGTGTGTTACCAGTATTACAAGGGGAGCTACATGTGTATTAGCCTAGGGACTTGGAACCTTTAATCAGGCCCTGTATTTGTGTATAGGTATAATGGGTGCAGGATGTGGCATTGACATGGGGCCTGGACTGCTGCACACTGCTGCTGTGATGCTCAGTAACACTCCTCCCAGCATTCCTTGTGGTCACGTCTGCACCAGCCAGATGAAATGCAGCTCTAGATGCAATACAATGTGGCATAATATGTCCTGATGGTATGGCACTGGGAAGCCCAATGTGAACTAAAGGTAGACGGACCTCCTTCATCTGTGGATGGGTTGGGATCATTTGGTCTATTGCATTATGGTCGAAAGTCATTAGGTCGAATCCATTAGGTCGACATGCTAAAAGGTCGACATGACACTAGGTCGACATGTGAAAAGGTCGACATGATTCTAGGTCGAAAGGTCATTAGTTCGACAGGTCATTAGTTCGACATTGTCTATGTCGACATTCACAAGGTCGACATGGGGTTTTTCACTGTTTTTTTTACCTGAATGTCAACACAGTCGACATGGACACAGTTTAAAGTGCACTGCATCCCCTCGCATCGCTCGCTGCGCTCGCTATGCGTCGGGCACGGTGCCTCGCTACGCTCGGCACACTATTTTATTCTCCCACCACGCCCTAGTGGATGGTAGGGCATGAAATACCACCTGTCAGCACATGTTGGCTCAAAAAACAGTGAAAAACTCCATGTCGACCTTGTGAATGTCGACATAGACAATGTCGAACTAATGACCTGTCGAACTAATGACCTTTTGAACTAGAATCATGTCGACCTTTTCCCATGTCGACCTAGAGTCATGTCGACCTTTTAGCATGTCGACCTAATGGATTCGACCTAATGACTGTCGACCATAATGCAGTAGACCAAATGACCGCATCCCCTGTGGATATATATTGCAGTAAAACCCCTGGAAACTACTAGGGTGGGGGGGGGGGTGTAAATTACTGTTGCTATGGAGAGAAATTTATTTTTGGAAACACTGGGGTGGTGCTGTCTTAAAATAGTCATGGAACCAACAAAGTTATAGCTACCCCCATCTATTCAAAGATAGAACGTTTGTTTCAATGGTGAACATGCAACTTCAGCCGATTATGGTTACTTAACCTATTGCCACCATGAATCCATAAATATATAAACCTCATTTTGCAGAGGCGTGGAAGGCCTGAAAGGGGTCAGAGCCAAGTGTAAAGTGGGAGTGGGCGTGGCTCCCAGAATGGGCGTGGTCTAGCACAACAACTCCCGCCATCGCCCACTGCTCCGCTCCCACTGCACTGAATAGATGCCGTGAACACAGAGTCTATTCAGCGATCACTGGCTCCCCCAACTCCCCCCCCCCCCCTGACTGTGGGACACTGTGACCCGCAGGTGGGACAGCATCCTATATGCGGGACTGTCCCGCTGTAATCAGGACAGTTGGGAGGTATAATATGTTGTATGTGTGTGAATTTCTATTTTGTGGTTTCTTTTTTTATATCATTTAAAAAATCATATATAAGGCAGGGCTATATATGTTTAAAACTAAGGCCACCAATGAAAAACAGACTTTTTCTTATGTTTTATTTTATTTCTAAATATTATATTTATATCTTACCACGTATCTTTGCATGTAATATAATTGTTTTCTTTTTAAATAAAAATAAAATAGATACATATTTGAAATGAGTGGGTGGAGCTGGCACCAGTTCTCCTGCATTGTTCCTTTTTTTATTGTCACCCTTGTTTCTTTAGGTACTTGAATATTCTTATATACTCTGTCTTCTACTATTGTCGAAGATGAATAAATGAAGGTGTTGCTGATTTTTGTTTTCTTTTATTATACAGGTATCTGGCCCTCGGAAGAGGTACTGGCCTACTACTGCCTCAAACACAAAGACATGTTCAGGTGAAGAAAATAAAAATGAATATAGACAGGAATAAATTGTTCTTTCCATTAGATTAGTTATGATGAAAATCACTAGAATATACATGTATGTAGGGGGGAGTACAAGGTGACAACATGTTGCTATTGACAAAGAATGCTAAACTGCCTGTGGGTACTAATATTGCACAGCAAGCTTTGCTGTACGTCAAAGACTTCTGATTTCCACTTCAGGCATTTTATTTCACTTTGATTTTTTTTGGGAAACAAAAGTGCGTCTTCAGTCAATCAATGCATATTGTGAAGGTCAGACAGAATAACAGGCATTTCGTAAACTCTCTTCTGTCATTAGAACTATTGAGTATTATGCAATAAAAAAAAATACCATATCATTTAGCTGTGTCTGCCAGCAATGGTTATATCGGACGGCAGATTATGTATTTTCTTACTTATAATACCTGGTGCCATGCCAGCTCTGCAGCAATTCACTAAAAGGCCCGGTGCACTGGTAAGATGCCTTTTGTAAAGTCGATGACAAGTCTTAATTTAACGTGATATCACCACAACCCAAAGTCACCTTCGGGTGGTAAATTCAAAAATATTGGAGAAAAAAATAAATAAACGGAAGCTGAATCAGCGAGTTCAAATTTCAATTTGTGAGTGAAGATACATATAAACATTTTTTTCTGTTGTTTGTATAATCCAAAAGAGGATTAATAACACAATTTTCTACTGACAATTACATTTCGCTACTCTGGCAAGTTTCAGTTTTTTATAGAGACGACTATTGACAAAGGAGAAAGGAAAAAAAAAAAGAACTTTCTCAGATTTTTTTTTTTTTGTAGCTCAGCGGTGGTAATGTTGCAGAAAACACTAATGAGGAAGCCCCCCACCGCTTTGCCTGCTTTGTGACTTTTCTTTATCATAATTATTTTTAAAACGCAAAACGCCATGAGGTCGCTGGGTAGTGTCCCTACAACTTCCTGGTAACTTTTTTTTCTTCTTCTTCTCCCCCTCCTACTGCAGATGGCAGTTTATTCTGCTAACATATATATGTCTGCCCATTTTCTCCTCATTTGTATGGCTCTCTTTCTGTTTTTTCAGGGACCTTGCTGTTTGTGAGCTAGGGGGTGGCATGACATGCTTGGCTGGTCTCATGGTAGGTCTTTTCTCAATTCCAATTCCATTCACAGAGTCGAACAAAAGGCGAAACGGTTCCACTGCCTCCAACTGCTGGGTCAGAGAACTGTCAACAGCGTCCGCTGCGGTCAAGCTGCAGTCTTGAGAGACCTTACAGGCTGCCTTGCTTTCGTTTCATATTGATTTTATGGTTGCCTCGGAGAGCAGAAACATTTTCCTTGAGTGTAGTCAATATCTCTTGTCGTGGCATTCCAATCCGCAATATGTTACGTCTTGCCATAGCTGAAGCTCTCTCTGTTTTTTTTTTCTCTTCCATATTATAGTCCCATTCGCTAAAATACAGGAATAGCCTTGCGAATCACAGTTGGAGCACCATGATATAGCCACTAATGTTTTGCCTGCATTATTACACCAACAAACATGATCCAGAGCTCTCAGTAATTAGATTCTTTTGAGTTAGATTGGCCATTCACGGGAGTCGGTGACCATTCTTCAGCTCGTGAGTCATGTATTCAGGAGATATTATGTTGCAGCACTGTGCATTAGACAAGTTTCTATGTCTCTGCAAATAAAGGCATATTGTTACACTGATTGGCATTTGACAAACCTGTCGCATTTATACAATGTGTTGAGGTTACAGCCCAATGTGCGAGCATGTCAAGCTCACAAAAAAAAAAAAAAATTACCCTTACAAAAGCCATCAGCTTGCAATGCAAAGTTATATGAAGGGCATCAGGCAGCCAGACAGAAAGAGGCTGAAAGGCAGAATGACAGGCCTCGTATGATGGTTCTAGTAGATAAACAGAACCCGCAAATGAAAGCCTCTCGGAATACCATCATCCGCTGTCACAATGCAATTACTGAACAGAATGATAGCAAGATAGAGACTCCCGAAAATGGAAAGATAAAAGTATTGACTGATTTGATTGAATGATTAAAATAATGCAGACATAAAATGAAAAAGATTGAAGATTGTTACGGAGAAATAGGTGAACGAGCATGATACTGGATGCTTGTCACTCCTGTCTCCACTTCCGCGAGACAACCTGCATTTCCTGATTCTATCACCCCTCTCTTCTTCCCTTTAGGTCGCTGTTTATGCAGAAGCCAGTGAAGTCCTGTTAACTGATGGCAACGAAAAGGCCGTTGGCAGTATCCTTTTAAAAAAAGACTTACGCTGGCCCCGTTAGTCCTCTCTGAAATATATAATATATTTGCTTAAGGAATATATTTGCATAATAATTTTTTTTAGAGGTTCAGGCTTTTCATTTATATAAGAAAATTATAAATACAGACATGCGTAAAGATTTTGGGTTCGATGCATTAAGCCTTGGAGAGAGAGATAAAGTACCAGCCAATCAGCTCCTAGCTCATTTTTCAAACACAACCTGTAAAATAGCAGTTAGGAGTTGATTGGCTGGTACTTTATCTCCGCCCACTGTATTTCTATCCAATGAGACTGTACTTCTCTCCACTGAAGTACATAGACTCCTTCAGTGTTTTTCTGGAGCAAAATGATCTTTTCACAGAGTTTGATATTGAAATTCCTATATGTTTGTGATATGCTCAATGAGAAACCTGCTGTTCTCTACCAAAACCAATAGGATGTTAGCTTTTATCTGTTTTATTCAAGTAGATTGCTGAAAGCTAATACATGATAGGTTGTTAGGATTTACAGCCTACTGATGCTCTTGGTATGCCATTACATAAACTGAGATATCCAGCACATATCAATTGATTGTAATAACCAATGCCATGAACTAATTTAACATTTAAATCAAAATTCAATATAGTAAATAAAACTATGCAATGATTGATTAGCAATATGAGGGTTCCAGCATTCCTGTTCTATTAGGCCCTTATGTTTAATTGAGCATGCGCAGTAAATGGTTCAGTGGTATAATTTGGTGCATAATTATACAAATAGGCCCTTATTCAGATCTGATCGCCGTACAAATTTGTTCTCAAAATGGGTAAACCATGTGCACTGCAGGTGGGGCAGATGCAACATGTATAGAGAGAGTTAGATTTGTGTGAGTTATTTTGTTTCTGTGCAGGGTAAATACTGGCTGCAGAGACTGAAATCTCAGAACCAGACCGAGAAGGGGGCTCATCCTTGGTACAACTAATGGTGTGTAATAGAATAGCCTGCAGTTTTACCTGATCCGCAGTTATGCCCCTGCAATCTGGCCCCATACTGTGTAGCAAGCATTAAATTAAGTTTAATCTTTCTACACAGTATGAGGCCAGCAACCCCGGAACCAGACTAATCTAAATGATTCCTGATGCAGCTCTCAGGGCAGCTGCTTCCTCTGAATGGGAGAAGAGTCCTGTAGGAAGGTGGCAAAGCATCCTGTGAGGAGAGGAGGCGGAGCTATCAAGATGCACAAATAAGGAGAATGAGGGGGGAAAGGAACCCAATACAACCAGGAACACCCTCTCAGTCTCCCCACCAAGGTGAGTATGAGTCAGATTTATTCTAGTCAGGGCCCTCTCCCTCTATCCTCCTCCCACCCACGCCTCTCTCTCTCTCATTTGCTCCTATACTTTTTCTATTTCCTCCACCCCCACCCATTTATCTTCGTATCTCTTCCTCCTCTCTCCCATTTTCCCCTATCCATCTCTTTCTCATCCCCCATTCCTTCTGTTTCTCTTTCTTTTTTCCCATTCTGCCTCTTCTTTATCTTTCTTTTGCTCCTCTCTCATTTCCCATATTCATCTCTCCCCCCCCCCTTTTTTTTCTCTCTCACGCCCCTTTATTTGCCATTCCCAGGCCTGACCGTCTCTTATAGTAGCCCTGTTTGTGACAAAAGAACAATTAAGTTCTGAAACAATAACTCTCTTGGTGGCATATAATTTGTTGTTTGTCTATGTCTCAGTAAGCTGTGGACACGGAAGGCAACAGGAGCATACATACTGTATGAAATGGTGTGTTATAATGACAGAAATACCAGTAACAGGATAGGACGCTATAGATCACATGACATGCATTATTTAACAGCAACCGCACATGTGCCAGCGCATCCCTGCCTCACTGATAGCAGCACATCCCTGCCTCGCTGATAGCAGCGCATCCCTGCCTCGCTGACAGCAGCGCATCCCTGCCTCGCTGACAGCAGGGCATCCCTGCCTCGCTGACAGCAGCGCATCCCTGCCTCGCTGACAGCAGCGCATCCCTGCCTCGCTGACAGCAGCGCATGCCCCGCAAATTTGGTATAATATGTATATGTGTGTAAGGTGCGCTATGTGTATCTTTGTGTAATATAGATGGATCCCCCAAGGCTTCCCTCCCCTTCCTCACAGTAATTCCTGTATAGGCCCTGTAAGAGTGGGAAAATATATGAAAGATGAGCTGTGATCATGTCCTAAAGCCTTCTATGAGAGCAAACTACTGAAGTACCACTCTGGGCCATTCTGTGCAGTTCAACATCTTCTCTTACTAAAATTGTACCAGGTTGAGTCAGGACTACGAGCATTTTGGATAAGGGATTTTTTGGGATTTTGGAATATTTTTTTTTCATACTTACCTGGTCCCCTGGTGGTGCTCCCATGGTCCCCCGACGTCCATGGTGTGCCACGGCATCCACGGCAGACTCCAGGATCCTCTGAAGCGGAATCTCTGGTCCCACGGGTGCATTGCGTACCCACGCATTCGCGCAATGCACCCCTGGGAAATATTCTGAGAAACTATGGTTTTCGGAATATTTCAGCTTTCGAAATACATGGATAAGGGAGAACTGACCTGTGTGTGTGTGTGTGTGTGTGTGTGTGTGTATATATATATATATATATATATATATATATATATACATACGCACACCTACGTATAGTTGCGTTTATTAGTTGGAAAGACTTATTTTAAGAAACATTCATTGGTTTACAAATTTCTATCACTGAAATAGTCCCTTTGGGCTACAGTATATTTTTACAATCAGACTTAAATATGTAGCTTGCCACACTATTGATGCTAATTTATGCTGTTTCGAATTTCCTGTGACACTGCTTTGCTGCGTACACAGACGGACGAGCAATTGAACTGTACACTGGGAAGAGTAATTTGCAGCTGCACTGAATGCTAAGACTGGCACAGGGTCTGATTTCTACAGTGAAGCTGTTGGAGATTAAGAGAGGAAATGGAAGATGTCTATTTGCATTTGTTCTCTTGATTCATTTAACGTGAATTGCCAAGGAAGATGAAATTGTTATTCCACTGTGATTATGGTTTCTAAATGATCCTATCTCCAAAGTACAATACAAGGTAAATCCTGTGGAAGGTTGTACTATACATAGTATATGCACTTATTATACTTTAGCCTTGGCTTCATTTTGTTCTACGAACGGATGATAAAGACTAAATTAACCACAAGCTATTAACAAAAATTGCTGTTAGACAATGGTGTAAGGTTGTAGCACAGGTAATTTCACACCGTTTTCGTTATGTACTAAGTCTGTGGTCATTTTTATTTCATAGATAAAATCTTTGATAGTTTTTTTTTCTGTAGAATTGTATAGTAGATATATCCAATCAAATAAGCTTTTAAAAGCATAATTTCACCCATATCTACATTTCCGTCCTGTAGAAACCGGTCACATCTCTAATGCTGGGCATACTGTATACTGAGGCAGATGTATTAAGCCTTAACAAGAGATAAATGCCAGGGGGATAAAGAGAGATACACGTCCAGCCAATCACCTGCTAACTGCCATGTTACAGGCTGTGTTTGAAAAAAGTCAGTAAGGAGCTGATTGGCTGGATGTTTATCTCTCCTTATCACCCTTGCATTTTTCTCTTGTTAAGGCTTAATACATCTGCCCCATTGTCAGATATAGGGGGGTATAAGGGTCGATTCAATACAGATTGGTCCCAAGCATATTCAAGCTGGGGAACCGATGTTGCGCATTTGCGCATGTGCAGGGCCACTGTACGAACGCCTTCAGTCGGCGACTATCACAGTCACTGAGGCGTTTCTACAAGTGGAGGCGGATGGGGACGGATCAGATGAACACCCAGCATTTAATGGGCATCCCCATGAAAACACTGGGTGTTCTACTGGGAACGCAGGTGGACCGATGTCTGTCGGGGGCAGGTGCCCCCTCTTCAGCGGACGCGGATGGAAATATAAGTCAGTTCAGAGTGACTTTTATTTCCAAAGTGGGAGAGAGATCATTTGATGGCCGGTGAGCATCCAATGATTTCTCTCCCCTTCAGCCCCATGTGAGGGGATGTGCTTGTGTACATGTTACCGAGGGAATTTGGTGGTGGGAGGGGCGGACGTTCGGCACGGGTGGCATTTCAGGGCTCGCTAAGCAGAGAATTACTGCTGCTTAGGGAGCCTGGCTGAATCAGGCCCATCATTTCTGTTCCCCTGCTGTGGAGGAACCAGGGAAATGTTGGGCAGGCAGACACTGAGTTTGAGGATTTCTTTTGCCTGTTTTATTGTCCCTTATTAGTCACAGACATACACTATGCAATCATAAATCTGATCTACAGATAAACAGCGTATCGGGCCAATAATTGCATAATGTCTGTCCAGATTAAGATTGACCATACGAGTCATAGGTTTAATCATAGCTTGTATGACCAGCTTTACTAACAGGGCACATGATCGCACCAAAAACAAACTTGACCGTTATGACGTGACTATTTGAAAAAAACATAGGTCACCTCAATAGAGATTGCAAATGCCGGGATTCCTAGCAGCTGGAGGGCTACAAGTCGCTGAGCATCCAGAAAGCTCTAGACTAAGAAAGGTGGAACTTTTATTTCCACAAGTTACTGTCTGCATATCTTCTGTAGAACATTTTACATAAAACATTATGTATAATGTATTATAAGGTAGCGTTGGCCATACTTTTTATTGAAGAGCTACTGGAAGACAGTAGTTGTCATTTGTCAGGCATCAGCAGAGTGTGCAGCTACTGGTGTGTATGCTCTGAATCTCCCACTGGTCTGGCTACTGGTGGTTGCGACCCAGGAGAGTGGTGGACCTTGCTTGTCCGCCAGTATACCCCGGCTGTTCCGGTCAGCGGTGGTTCCTTATCAATGGGTGCAGCCATGTTTTGTAGGGTCGGCTGACTATTGTTAGGCCAATTGCAGTGAATTCCTCTCCTACAGGCTCCAGGAACCAATTAGCAGGCAGCTTTGGGTATTTAATTGGGAAGTCGAGGGATTCCAGTTTGCCAATGCACCCATATTCTATGTGTGTGTTCTCTGAGCTACTGATCGTGAATCAGCAGTTCACTTTTGGTTTCATCTTCAACGTTACCTTCTCAGCAAGTCCAGTCCAATCCACCAGGTTATTCTCTGGTTTTATCTTAGTCTTCAAGCGTTATATTTCCAGCCAGTCCAGAATTTGCTGTTTCAGTGACAAGTATGTCAACCAGTCCGGCAGTTGTCTGTTAAGTATCCTGTTTCTTATCCAGCTCAGCGATCTCCGGTTCAATTTCCAGAAACCCAGCTCATCCGATACTTGACAGTTCAGTAGCAAGGCCAAGCCAACCAAGCATCCAGCAGGCCTGTATTTAGTCATTCCTATCTATTCATGTACCCTTTCGTCCAGTACAATAATCTCTTCATCAACTATAGGGTAGTATCCAATGACCCAAGTAAAAGGCCGCAATCGGCTCACCAGCTGTAGAAAAGTCCAAATTCCCTTGCGGGATTCCCTGGTGAAGACCGCTGGCAGGTTTAGACTTCACACCTCCGCCTCAGGTTTTTGTCAACTACCAGATTTTAGTCCCTGTTTAGCCCTAAGTACATGATGTGATGAAAAAGTACATTAAACCAGCCAACTTTGAACCTCTTAAAGCCAGCCCTGCACTAAGTCAAAGTGTATGATCAGTTCCACCTTCCTCATCGGTCGTGACATCATGGTGCAGTTAGTTAGAATGAAGCATACATTTAGTGCAGGGCACATCAGGCTCCTTGCACATCAGGCTCCTGAGAAGCCTCCTTGCTACTGACCCCAGGTCGCTGTCAAATGTTTAACAGTGGCACTTCCACCAGAGGCCGGGGTCTAGAGACTAATGTGTGAGTTTATAGAAGTGGAGATATTGCCCTTAGTAACCAAACAGATTCTACTAATTTACTTAGCACCTACTAGAAGATTATAGCTATCATTTGATTGGTTGCTATGGGTAACATCTCAACTTCTATAAACCCACACTTTAGTAAATGTACCCCCTGTAGCCTCAGTATCCAAGTCTGGCTCTGACTGAGTCAGTGTGGAAACTGTTGAGGCTGCTATATAAAAATATAACTCAAGTATTAGATTTATGTAGGCAACATTTGCTTCTATTTACTTACCTAGTGCATGTTTGTGATTTGAAATTTCATATTCATGATTGTGTTCTCTAGACAAAGGAAACTGCTCCACTTATATCTGATGATATAAGAGACCCAGTGAAAGTGACCATTCATTGACCATTTGAAATACAAAAAATATTTTCACTCTGGCTATTGTTTTAGGTGTTGGTTAATTGTTTTGTGTTCGCTGTTTGTTTCTGTACAGTATGTATGAATGTATAGAAGTATGCATTTAGATCATATTTATTGGATTTTGCACACCTGCAATCACTTTCCTTAGCAATATTTAATTTAAAATGTTTAAAAAAATTAAATGTAGTTATTTAAAAAATAACTAGAAATTCTCACAATACCTATGTACATAAGCTAGACATGGTCATCCCTGTTTAAGTAAAGTAAAGTGACCACCCAAATCAAGTATTCATTCAAAAATCCTTATTCTTTAAAAAAAATTCTATATAAAAAAAAAAAGTCGCAGAATTAGATTTGGGAGCATGGGTCCCCATTTTTCTATATTATATATTCTGTCACTCATTGCATGTGTTTTAAGACAAAAATATTGTTCAGTTTATCCACACGCATACTGTACTATTTTGTTTACACACATACTGTACTGGTGTATTCAATGCTCCCGATTCACCATTTTTTGGGGGTGTGAATCTGGATGTTTTCACTTGCAGTGAATCTTTTTCCCTGAAAATCTGATTCACCCTATTCAATGTTCACTGTTCGCCGAAAGTGAACAGTGAATGCCAGACAGTTCTCCTTTTCATGCTTGCTGCAATTCGCTGGTGTATTTCATAGTTACATAGTAGGTAAGGCTGAAAAAAGACTTGCGTCCATCTAGTTCAACCTGGTATAGAATAAATATCCATTGCTGATTTGGTAGGTTCTGGTATTTTACAGACAAATTATATTTCTTATTTGTACCCATGGATGTTTTTCTCCAGTAAATGTTTGTCCAACTTTGCCTTGAACGCATTTAATGAGCCAGCCGTTACCACCTCTCTGGGAAGAGAGTTCCAGAGTTTGACTGTTCTGACCGTAAAGAAATTCTTTCTACTAGCTGAATGAAATCTTTTTTCTTCTAATCTATACTCATGCCCTCGCGTCCTAGATTCCTTTCTAGTAGAAAAGAGGGTGTGTGACAGTTCCTTATATTGGCCCTTGATATACTTGTACATGTTGAGCATGTCCCCCCTTAAACGTCTCTTCTCTAATGTAAATAGTCCCAAATTGCTTAATCTCTCCCCGTAGCTTAAATTCTCCATTCCCCTAATAAGCTTTGTTGCTCGCCTTTGGACTTTTTCTAATTCTATGATGTCCTTTTTATAGTGTGGGGCCCAGAACTGTACTCCGTACTCTAGGTGAGGTCTCACCAATGCTTTATATAGTGACATAATTACCCTTGAGTCCCTAGTTTCCATTCCCCTCTTAATACATGCCAGAACTTTGTTGGCCTTTTTTGTAGCTACATTACAATGGGCACTACATCCTAGTTTGCTGTCTATTTGGACTCCTAGATCCTTTTCAATGGGGTTTTCACTGGGATTCGCCGAGAGTGTATTCAATGCTAGGATGGAGAACTGCTTTCTCCCTGATTTTTGCCATGATTCACCGTTTTGCATTCAACATCTTTTTACGGTGAACTGGAAAGTGATCTTTTAAAATAAAGGGGTTTTTTTGGTGTCAAAAATCTGAATTTTTTTTTCTGTAAAGGGGCATGCTATTTTTAATTATGTGCTTGAAGCACATTAATATATATTTTAATTTGATTTTTTATTTTTTATACATTTAAAAAAAAAATGTACACATTCGCCAGCAGGGGGCCGGTAGCCGCTCATTAAATATTCATATATTCACTTCACACTGGTCCCGGCTTATTACGAGCGGGACCAGTGAAGCGGCTCCCTACCCTTGTCCCCTGCCAGCTCTTCCGGCCTGTGTGCCTGGGAGCCCTCCTTCTCCCCCACAAATCCTGGGGCAGGCAGGGAGGCTTATATCTCCCTGCCTGCCGCCATCCCCTGGCTCCCTGCAGCGAATGGTTAAAATTCACCGTTGGGGCAGCGAGCGCCTGCGGCATTGAATAGGGTGACAGGGAGGGCTGGCAGCGAATGCTGCAGCCCTCCGGAACCCTGCAAATGTGCAGTGAATCCTGAACCAGATTCACTGCACATGGTGAGAAAACACATTGAATACTCCTAATATTGTAATTGCCCAAACTGGATGATATCTGGCTATTAACCTCATACATCTTCACTCAGTTGTTAATTCAGTCTGAAAATTATTGCAGTGGTATTAATCTCTGAATGTGTATCAAATAATCAACTAATTGGGTGGCCAATACAGATATGCAATACAACATTCGAAAACTGATTCCACTGTACAGTATGTGTCACTAGCTAGAGATAATACTGTGGATCTGCTGTGTACAGTATGTACAATCATATTCAATGCTCAGACCTAACCAGCGGTTGTATGTGGTATAGATGGATACCAGTTGCGGCTCCAAAAGATCAGCTGCAGCACAGTTAAAAATTAAATAGGGGAGAAACAACTTACTGGCAGTGGGTGTGGCTCCCCTATTGGAAGTGGGTGTGGCTCCCCTATTGGAATTCTGAACTGTCCTGCACCCCCTCCTCTGGAGCTGCCACAGCCCCTCCTCTTTGGCTGAGTCTTTACATTGCATTTTAGCAGGATGCAGTCGAACAGGATCCTGTTTAGCAGGATACAGGTTCTTCTGTCTGCACATTACGGCAAGCTTGTGTATATATCCTTTTGAGCATAGGTTCTCAAACTCGGTCCTCAGGAACCCACACAGTGCAAGTTTTGCAGGTCTCCTCACAGAATCACAAGTGAAATAATTAGCTACATCCTGCTAAACAGCTCCTGTTCGACTGCATTCTGCTAAAACACAATGGCCCTTATTCAGATCTGATCGCAGTACAAATTTGTTCTCAAAATGGGCAAAACCATGTGCACTGCAGGTGGGGCAGAAGTAACATGTATAGAAAGAGTTAGATTTGGGTGAGTTATTTTGTTTCTGTGCAGGGTAAATACTGGCAGCTTTATTCTTACACTGCAATTTAGATTTCAGTTTCAACACACCCCACCCAAATTTAACTCCTCTCTGCATATGTTACATCTGCCCCACCTGCAGTGCACATGGTTTTGTCCATTTCGAGAACAAATTTGTACTGCAAACAGATCTGAATAAGGGCCAATGTGTAGGCACAGCCATAGGCTCCTTCCTGCCAAACAGGTCCCTTTAAAAGGGACCTGTCAAAACGTCTGCTGCTGAATTAGCCCCATGTATATGTTAGGAATACATTAGTTTCCTGTGAATTGTTCTATTTTGTTGTGCGTTATACAGTATGTGATGTGTCTTTGTGTTACAGAGTGTGTAAGTTCAAAGGAAGCATTTTATCAGCATTACTGAGTGGTTCTCCCTTTCCTGGCCTACATTTAACAAAAAAATATATGTATTGCATCAGTCTAGCTACATAAGCTAAGAATCGCAGGTGGTATTTTTGCTGAAAAGACTTAACGCCATGCAGCCACATTGATTTCATTTTTGGAAAATGATATTTGGTATTAAAGCTGCTTTTCACTATTTATACCCTGATACTATTTTTATTCACACATTACTAATATTGAATGAATAGTCTGTAGCAATTATATAATCCTTCGATTTTTAAGACCAACTGGGCACAAGGTAGAAATCTAGCGTGAATTGAAAACTGACAAATTCTGAAAGTCACAAATTGTTCTTAACAAAGTCTACACTGATGTGTCCCACATTATCAAGAGAAGTGAGAACACGGAGGCTTTTAGAGGCTGTGCGGTATCCACTAGGTAAGTAATATGTGTTTCTTTATAGTGATTATTTATTTTTATTTTTGCTGACATCTAATATTTTTGCTTATTGGCATGCTTAAGATAATGGCAAAATTATTATATATACATTTCATATAGGCAGTGTTGGACTGGGCATGCACTTCGTATGGGGAACTCAGTGATCGGAGCCCATGATAAGGGGTGTGGCCAGCCGCCACAGAGGTTTGGCTAACCATTAGAGAATGCCTAGTCTGGGCACCTTGATAAATATCTACATATATAAAAAGCTAACTTCTCCTCACCTCTGAGGTAAAGTACCAGCAGTGACCAATAGAGGCCACACATTGGGCCAATTTACTACTTTGTGTGCTAAAAGATGTCATAACAGAAAGTGAAAAACCTTTTTGCAGGGACACTGATCTGTTTCAAACTTGCAGGATAAGGAGAGAGGGAGCTGTAAAGACAGAGATTGGAGGTAGGAGCAGATAGAGACTGGGAGTTGGGTGAAGAGTTTGTGGGCTCGAAACATTCACAGCTCAAAGTGAAAGTAAAAACAGTCACAGCTCAAAGTTAAAGTACATTGCAGAAGCGCCATTTTAATGGGCTTTTAACTAGTTTATAATAAATACCTCTAGTGCATGCATAATCATGTGCCTAATTAATAACAGCAATGCAATGCCTGGAACCTGATCCCTAGAGGTGGGAGTGGGCCCCTAGGCAAGAGGGCCACTGCGGGGTTTCTCCTGCATCTTTGTTGACTAGTTCGACCCTGGATATAGGCACATGCCTAAATGAGCACTGTTAAGGTGACATCATAAAAATGAGTACATCGGGCGGCGGGGGGGGTGCACTAAGGGGGGGGGGGGGTGCACTAATTATATTTATTTATTTTTCACTTTTGCACAACCTGTCCTTGACAATCAACTTAACTCCTCCCCCAACATGTACAAATGTGCTCACATACAACTATCCCCAAAATGCGCAAAGAAACTGTTAGCACCCCATAGACATTGGGACTAACTGCACCAACACGCATCTCACCACAGACTTGTGTATTATTTGTATCATATGAGTACCCTGGCACTGACACTGGTGTTGTATGCAGCTGCTGTGCTAACTCAGACACTAACCTGGGTAAAAAGACGTATGTATGATACAAGTGATCTGCGCCATGCTTCATACCAGCTGCTTCATCTGTGACTAAAACATGATTCCTAAGTGCCTGGTATAGTATAAGTGACATTGATGTGGCTACGATGCAAACTTACTAATAAATAGGAAAGTCGGGTCATCACTACCCAATGTCGGGGCGTCTGAGTGCCACCACGTGCCTTGCGCTGTATGGCTGAAGAAGAATCAGCATATGAGGATATGGGAAATTCTCTTCAATCGAGTCCCACAAGAGTTCTCTATGGAGGGGAAGTGCTACAAAGTATATTTCTTTCTCTTAAAGGGTAATTGCACAAGCAGTACCTTTTGCAAAATTGTAGGCCCATTTGAAGAGCGTATCGTAGGGGTGATTCATACAGTATGTGGTTACAGTAATCCGCAGCAATGCTTAAACACTGTATGGTAATGCAGTAGGTGGTGTCTAGTGTAAGCAGACACCTACTGCATACATGTGTGACCTGATGCTGCTTCCAAGGAAGTGGCATCAAATTAATTGCGACTCCATCGGCCGGCTGAGTAACCTATGAAGTTGTGCATGCCGGCTGCCGCAGCTCCATTACTGAGGCTAGGAAATCATAAGAATGAGAACTTTGCCTCATCACTCCCAGAAAACCTCAATTTTAGGAAAGGGAGGCCATCGCTGGCCCCTTCCCACCCCCTGTTGACACAGGGCCTGTACTGCACATACGCAGTACAGGTCTGGTGCTTGTGCAATGTACTAAGCATCGGTGTGCCAAAGTTGCTTTTAACTCTACATCAGGCTCAGAATGCCTACAATGACAATAACTGCTAATACAGAACTGTTTTTTTTTCTTCACATTTGCAAAGCTCTTATTGGTCGAAAATGGAATTTAAAGAACATTTGCAGTTACTGAAGCATACACTAGCATAGTTGCAATCCTGGGCAAACAGGGTCATTTAAAATGCCTGTCAGACCATCAGATATTTTATCCACACCTCCCAACAAATGAAGAATGGAACACTGTACTCTTGCACACTGAAGTGTCCAAAATAGGGGCATGACTTTGGCTGGATCAGTGTGTTGCTTACTGGCACTCACTCCTTCTTGTCATGCTCACTCCCCCAACCTATACTAAACCTGCCCTCTTGCAGCCTTACCCCCCACCCCTCCAGTATATTTACGTTCATGATTCTGGCATTGGTATTCCAGTCCTCCAGTAACCGCCTTCGGCAGGTTGAACTGTATCTGAAAAACAGGACAGTTGGGAGGTATCTTTAAAATGTATTATCGACTGAAACTGCTGGATGATTCAGAATGTCCGACCAATCCATATTTTCACAGTGGTCCCGCAAATAAACAATACAATTAGTCAGATCACCCATATTATTTCATAATGTATGCCCAGCATTAATATTCATTATAAAATAAAAATGGTTTGGTCCTCTCATTGGGGAGCAATGAAGCAGCTAAAATGTATAAAGACATAAAATATTGCTTAGGCTCATTTTTATCCTTTTTCGTTAATAGATTTTTATCAGTTTATGATGAACATAAAGGCAATCTTTTTATTGTATGTTTGCATAGAAAATACTGTTGACAACTGAAGAAGTGTACATATTTCCCTGCATGGAACTATTTGCATATAAATAAGATGTGTTTACAGTGAATGAACTCAAATTCAGATAGATAATAGCGGGAACATCATTTGTCAAACATCAGCAAGATTCCAAACAAGTTATTAACAGCACCATGTAGAACTGATGTGAATACTCCCCTTGTCCATATGGTGTATGCGAAAAATATCTTTATTTCATTTAAAATGTATGATTTAGTGACTTTCCGCAATGATGGGATTCCTGGATGAGGATGATCATATGTGTTTTAGCTATGAAGTATAGCTTATGAATTATAATGACTGGATTTTTGTTCTAAATAAGGTTTTCAACAGAATTGGACATCGCTGTTTGGAATAATTAATAATTCTTTTAATTAATCAGAAAAATGTAAGACACACCTAATATAGGCCAATATTCAATCAAATAAAGCAGATTTCACATTAAAACATATAAAACTGTAATAACGGAGTAGATTATACATCACTGGTAACAAGCATATCCATTATTGAGCCTACACACGGGGTAATTTCTGCCCATTTTCTATGTGATCTGACTAGATCATTTAGGTAATGACCCACATTGCTCCACGGGTAGGGCCATAGCAATAGTGATGCGTGTCCCTACGCGTCTCTATAGCCGCGCAATTAAGATCCTGCATGCTGGATAAATCTAGTGAGATCGCCAGTTAGGGCCAGTGTTCTCACCGGAGAACCAGTTCTTACCAGTGACGTATAATCTGATCCTGTTGTTGTAGTGTGACCGTGTTATTGAATATTGGCCAATATTATATGTATCTTATTTTTTCTAATCAATTAAAATTATCAATGATTATTCCAAACAGCACTGTCTCAGTGAGTCAACTGAGGGTTTGGTATTCCCTTTTAGATTCAGCAACAGATTGGAATAATTTTAGGTTGATCAGCGCTCAATTGCTGTGTGGGCAGCTGTTTCAGCAGAATGGCACTGGGTACCAGGAGATGGTCAATGCTCACTGATTTCCCATGTCTGTTATAATCGCTGCCAGGATCATGTCTGCTTGTTCTGTGCTGCCAGCTTACCCCAAAAGCTGCATAGTGAGTACGCACTGAGACGATATCGGCCCAACATGTAGTTGCCATATGAATTGTAATGACATATATCAGACAGATCGTTCAACATATGTTTGCCAATGGTCGCATGCAACCTGATGCGACCTTATGTATGCTAATGAAGGACAGAGCAGGAATCTTTCTGTCCTTCATTAGATCATTCTGTCCCGTCGTGCCAACATATCCATTATTTACACATCATATCATGTTTACCCAGCTTAAAGTGCATTAATGATTAAAATACATTTGAATATATCTGATCATTCTTTTGTTATCAATTTTCATCTTTTGTGTGGTTGGCGTGTCCTCCATTTTAAAGTGGGTTGGAACCGAACATTCTAGCACCAATGAGATCACCACAATTCTGTCCAACGGAGATGAGAGTGTGGATTCAGTCAGGGTCAGTGACCTGTCTACTCAAGTGATTATATTAGTGAGGACAGGATTACATATGATGGAGCAGAGTCATGGTATGAGGAAAGAGGCAAGTTAGAAGTCACAGAGGGTTAAATAGAAAGGAGCAGGATCTACCAAAATGTATTGGTGTGAGGGTCCAGTAAACCTAATGATGTCAAACACACCACTTGTATTTTTTGCCCACTTAATGTGCATTAAGTCCGTAAAAGGAGTAGGTACAATTTCTCTGAGAACTAGTTAATTAAGGGGGAGAGATAAAGTACCAACCAATCAATCACCTTTTAAATGTTAGTCCCTGTACCAATTATAAGGGGGGTATTCAATCTTGGGTCACGGCTGTCGAACTGGTCTAACAGCCGTGACCCTGTCCCGTTCTCGGTCTGCTCGACCGGGAATTTGCAGGTGGGATTCAATGTCCCGCCTGCAGCAGGATTAGAAGGGGGCATGGAAGAGGCGAGCTGCAGCCGGGAGCTCTTCACTTTTCTGCCGAGATCCGCTGGTCAATGCTGTCGAAGAAGACAGCATTGAATAGGGCCCTACAGCCATCTCTCCCATCGAAAGATGGCTGTGGGAGATTGAATACCCCCTAAGATTATCTTTTCAATCTGGCTGGTTGGAATGAAAATCTTGAAATTTTTGGCAACAAATTACAGTCGTCTGCATAAATTGATTTTAACAATTTGTCTGAATGACCAGTTTTGTCTGTGTTCCATGTTTAGGATAAAATTGTCATTTAGGGTCCTGGATGGGATCCCGACAGTCATTTACCCGATGTTGGGATCCTGACTGTTAAAACACAGACAGACGGGTTCCCTATGGCCACCGGCTATTCTCCCTTGTGGGGGTCCATGACCCCCATAGAGGGAGAATAGAATAGGTGGCGAGCGTAGCGAACCACCGTGCCCGCAGTGTGAAGAGCGCAGCGAGCCCACAAGGGGCTTTGTTGCGCTCTCCATGCTGTCTGATTCCGGCCAGTCGGGATCCCGACTGTCGGAACCCTATACCACGCCCTTCATTTGTTCCCAAAAATGTAAGATGTTTCAAATTTGATTAGTATTTCAACAAATAGGATTTTCTCCATAATATCGGCTATGTTGGTAAAGGTCAATTTTTCTTTCAAACCAAAATCTGTAAATGGTTTGAGTAAATGTAGAAAAATGTATGTTATTCCCAAGAAAATAACCTTTTGCATGATGTCACGTGGATATAACCAAACCACTTCTGTACATGATTGAGTTAAATCCAAATTGGCACAATCTGATAATGATGCTTTTACCTTTGCAAAGTGGCATGGAAGTTGGGGGAACTTATACCTGAGCTCACACTATCACTTCCCCATTTAGAAACCATCAGGTACTATTTTACTAATTTAGCAATATACATGTTTTTTTAAGTGCTTAGTATGTTGCTTGCTACTAATTACTGCAAGAACAAAACAGCTATTTAAAGTCTCCACCACCAGCCGAGTCTTGATATGTTTTTCTTCCCCATGATTGGCTTAGATGATCTCAGCTACTTAAATATCACATTTACAATGTTCTATATTTAAACACGGCACTTTAGATTGATAAATATTCTGCAGCATTATATTCTGGTGTACGTTGTGGCACAAAAGCTCACATTAATAAATAAAGTTTTTTGTATGTTGTTTCCTAAATATAACTTTAGATGATGCGCAATACCTTTGTGGTGTTTTGCTTGCACATACTCTATATACTATTTTTACAGTCATTTATTTTTCGTGAGAGGGGCATGCAAAAACCGATTACTAAGTACCCAGCTGCCGAACACTAACAAGAAACTTGAGTTGCAGACTAGTAAAAGCGGTGTGCAAGATAGTCTACATTCAACCACCAGGACTGGTTCTGCCTACCATGTATGCAAGCACTGCAACAGTGCCCCCTGGAAACAAGCTCTTAATGCATAAAACCCTCTAAGGTGTGCTCTCCTGTGTTACCCTGACTTTAAAGCTGGAGCTACATGTTGGCTGTCCTTCCAAAGTGATTCTGCTGCCTCCATTCTATGCATTGCATTTCAATGTATACTGCCGCCCTAGATCCCAGGAGGACCTAAGTCTCCACCCCTATTTAGTGTTATATCACTTACTGGGCTGCACACTGCATAGTTGAATAGATCTGTAGCATGTCCAGCAGGTATATCACATAATCATCCCTGTGAAGGCCTGATAACTGTCTGTCAAAATTCCTATGCTGTATACTGCTGTTGCAATCATAGATCAGTCATGATATATCAACAATAATGAGATTATGGTTCTTGTCACGGCAGGCAAGACAAACTTGGTATGATAATGTGTTTGTTATGTTCGGACTATGCTCCAACACTCTCTTATCCAAGGTACTGTGAGCCTTATTCTAGTTCACTCTTTCTGACAAAATCCTTCTTAGATTGACAAAACCATGTGCACTGCAGGGGGGCAGATGTTAAATGTGCAGAGAGAATTAAATTTGGGTGAGTTATTTTGATTCTGTGCAGGGAAAATACTGGCTGCTCTATTTTTACACTGCAATATAGATCTCACTTTGACGTAAAACCCCACCCAAATCTAATTATCTCTGCGCAATTAACATCAGCCCCACCTGCAGTGCACATGGTTTTGTCGATCTAAGAAGGATTTTGTCAGAAAGAGGGAACTAGAATAAGGCCCTGTATGTCTTATATGCTCTTTATCGGTCCTAGGTCATTTCACCTGAGACGGCGCACCATTGTCTCAGGCTTATCTACTTAATGCGTCAACTTTAAAAACTCCTGCTGTATGTATTAAAACCCCCACACAAACTTCATGTTACTCTTACCCAACCAAGTCACAGGTTCCAGTCATATGGTCAACAGTTCCAATGGTGACATTCATAATGTCCACATTAGTTTGCCAAAATGGTCAACATGTTGACAGGTGCCATGTCAAGTCATCTGAATGTTGACATGTTCACAATATCAATGTCACAACTGAAGGGCTGGATGAAGTCGTGTGGTATGTAGCAACCGGAGACGGACCAGAGGAGGAAGGATTAAATCGTGCAGGTTTAATAATAGAATTCATAAATGGAACAATACACACTTGAATACTTTATTTAAGTGGCAGTTAGTGGTAATAATAATAATTGGCCAGCAAGGCACTAGAAAGAAGAAAAAGTTCATTTAAACAATGACAGTTCAGGACACTGAGGACGGCAGGCTGGGGTCTTGAAGAATGAGGGAATCCGGAAAGAGAATGTGCTTGATGGAAATGAGGGATCCTTGAAGACTGAAAGAAGATGGATAATGACTGAAGAATGGGAAGTTGCTTGGAAGCAGACGGCTTGAAGAGCTTAGGCCAGGAAGCTCAGGGATGCAGGCAGAGACCAGACTGTGGAGAGAACTGGCAGCGATGGGGTTAAGCTGAACCGAGACCAAACACAGAGCACTGGAAGCAAGGCACCAAGTCAGGAGAGGTGAGTCAGAGAGCCGGAGTCAGCTGGGAGCTGTGAACGCCTCTGGAGACTCTTTGTACTGACACTGAACAGGCCTAGGCAGATCCCCTATATCCCTAGAGGGCGGCTGCCATTGGCTGTCAGGTCAGTGTGGGCGGAAACCTCAGACGTGGACCAATCTGCTTATTTGCCCTTAATCAAGATGGCGGCGCCGGCCTCCTGGTGCCCCTACAGCACATACCGCTACACTTGCCGGCGTCCCACGCTGCCTGCTGCCCACCAGACTGCCGCTGACCTGGAGACCACTACACGCTAGCCGACGGTGGGCGCGAACGGGTGAGTAGTATGCTCGCCGCGCACCGCCGCGGCTGCGTGTGACAATCAAAATTTTAAATGTTGCCATGTGATATTCTCAGGGAGGGAGAGGTTAAGGTTGTGCACTGGGGGAGAGGGTTAAGAGTAGGTTCTGCACTAGGGGACGAGTGTGAATAGTCATGGAACGCTGATGCTCAGACGTCTTTCTCCTGTAATGCCGTGGTCCCTGAAGACAATGCCAGACATGCTACTGTCACTGGGAAAAGGTTTGATACCACTTCACCAGCTGTGACAGTTTGTTGACTGCTTATCGTGTTGACATAGCAAATGTGTACACATGATGAATGTTGACTTGGTCACTGAACATTATTCTCACGTCGACCGTGTGCATGTTGACATTATAATGGTCAACCAATTGTGCAAAACCCTGAAATCACAGTCATTGTATAGATTCAATTCCTAGTGCACCTCATCAATATGGTACTACATTATTACTAATGCACCCACATATATGGTAGCACCGCTGAGATCTTATTCAGGTCTTATTAGAATGCAGGTCTTTCTTTTTAACACCCACATAGAGCACATTTGCAGTCTGTAACCAGTATCTGTCTTTTCTCAACGGAGAACTGAACCAACTCTGCACCTTCCCAATTCTCTGGTCTGATGAGACAAAGTTTGAACTCTTTGGCGTGAATGCTAGGTCTTATTTGGAGGAAGCAAGGCACCTCTCATCACCATGCCAATACCATCCCTACAGTGAAGCATGGTGGTAGCACTCATACTGTAGGAAATGTTTGGTCACCGGCAGGGACTGGAAGACTAGCCAGGATAGAGGAAAAGATGAATGCAGCAATGTACAGACACATCCTTGAAGAAAACCTGCTCCAGAGTACTCTTGACCTCAGCCTGGGGTGATGGTTCATTTTTCATCAGGACAACGACCCTAGGCACACAGCCAAGATATCAAAGGAGTGGCTTCAGGACAACTCTGTGAATGTCCTTGAGTGGCCCAGAAAGAGCCCAGACTGGAATCCAACATTTCTGGAGATATCTGAAAATGGCTGTGCACTGGCATTTCCCATCCAACCTGATGAAGCTTGAGAGGTGCTGCAAAACGAAACTGCCCAGAGAAGAGGTGTGCCAAGCTTTTGGCATCATATTCAAAATGACTTAAGGCTATAATTGCTGCCAAAGGTGCATCAACAAAGTATTGAGCAAAGGCTGTGAATACATATGTACGTGTTATTTTTAATACATTTGCAAATATCTCCCCAAATTTTTTTTCACATTGTCATTATGGGGTATTGTGTGTAGAATTTTGAAGGAAAAAAATAATTTATTCCATTTTGGAATAAAGCTGTAAGTAACATAATAAAATGTGAAAAAAGTGAAGCACTGTGAATATATTCTGGAGGCACTGTATATTCTCATACAAATCATTGTTGCTTGGTGTTCTTTTTTATGGTTGACTCATGAAAATGTATATTAAGCAATGCAATGTTTGCAGGATTTATAACACTCTGATTTGTGTTGCAAGCCATAGTATTGTAAGCCTTGCCCTTGAAAACCTTGAAAGTGTAAAATAATATATTTAATTGGAAATAGGATGAAAGTCAAGAGCTAGCTCTTGTAAACATTAAAGATTCTTCCTGAGGTCTTCACTAACCTCTGTCAGTATTTTTTTCCTGAAATGCTCAAACACAAGCATCAATTTGACTATTATGTGTAATATTGATCTATCTTTCTGAATGATCCTCTTAATAATTTCGATACTGTATATGATAGTGTTGGGTTGGTTTATGGTTCAGTAAAGATAAGAAAGACCATATTTTTATTATTTAAATTGAATTATTTAAAAAGACAATATAGAAGAGGTATTTTACTATTTAGTTTATATATATTTTTTTAAACATTCTTATCGCTGCATACTGTATATTATTAACTATGGTGTAAAGTATTTGGTAAGCAGGCCTGTTTCCTGCTGTCCAACGTATGCAATTGCTCATGGTTTGACAAGTAATGATGTCCCATATATCCGGACTTTTCTGGTTATTCATTATTTGCACTATATTTTATAATTTAGCATGCTTTATTTTGGATGTTTTGTTCCATTTTTTTTAATAAACCATATTATTTTATTTTTATCCAACTAAACACTGTAGGCATCAATTTTTATTTTCTACTATGGCTACCTCTGTTTCCAACTCAGCCCTGGTCTAAAATGAGTATTGTTACAATGCCACCAATTTATGTTTTTAGATTTGCCAGAGATAGTGCTGCACAGCTTAACTGTGACCCATATTGATTGAGCAGCATTTTCGGAAGCTATCATAGAGATAACCTACTTCCAATGCAATTTAGGACCTGAGAGTGCATGGTTTTCAAGCTTTTTGTAAAGGTTACTGAGTTTTACCAGTGTATTCTTCAGTATTACATAAAAAGTTTGGTAAGAGTTTTGGGGGATTTTTAAAACTTTTTATATATTGGAATCCATGTGGGACCGGTAATACATGCATTAGTGGAGAGCGGCACCCGCTCAAAGCATGGTGAACAACGCGGTACACTAATTGGGTTTCCACATGCTCAAGTTTCATCATTAACTCCAAAAAAGTTCCCCTCGTGTCGACCTTTTCATGTGTTGACCTTTCCCATGTTGACCTTTTGGGATCGACCTACACATTGTCAACATAATATACCACACCTGTTTTTTTTTTAATCATCTACGTGTTGTCCATTTGCAGTAAGGATCTACTTTACCAATGCTGAAAGGAGGGGGGACTCATTTGGTTTCTTCTCCATTTTTAATGGTAATACAGGTTGAGTATCCCTTATCCAAAATGCTCGGGACCAGGAGAATTTTGGATAACGGATTATTCCGTATTTCGGAATATTTTAATATTTCAATGATGTATTTTGAAGTATCTTGCATTTATGCTGTATAAACACATAATATACACACAAATATATTTTATTACCACATAAAATACACACAAATATATTTTAATTGTTCAAAAAACAAGGTTTCAAAAATGTGCAACAAAATGTATGTACTATCTCAGCACTGAATTTGAATGCCAAGCAATCATTGTCTTGCACATATATAGTGCCAGTTACATATCATGTCCCCAGTGATGCTGTTACAAATGTCCCCAGTGAGTTTTTAGCAAAAAAAAAAAAAAAATTTCACTTTCTGGAATGTCCGTATTTCGGAATAATTCGGATAACGGATATTCGGATACGGGATACTCGACCTGTATATAAATACTCAGCCTTCGTTGTTGCCCAGCTTAGACAGTTTGGTGGAGACATGTATTTATATAGATGTATTTAGAACATTAGTGAAATTTGAGGCCAAATGTAGAAGCCCTCTATTTGCTTAAGCTGGCAACATTGCAGTGAGATAGTCATTACATGTAAAGCGACAATTTAGTTAGATATGTGCCTGCTAGCAGAGGGTATCTTGTGTGTGTGGAGTTCGAGCAATTAAGGCAATGCAGAACTGTACTCATTTTGATCGCATCTATGCTTATTACTGTAGAGGCAGAACTGGGCTCTAGAGAGCATAGGACGTGTCTGTTGGACTGCAGGATAATGACCATAACTATGCGAAGAACCTCACTAAAAATGCTAAATTTTATTGCAATGTTTATTATTAATAAATTGGGAGTTTGAATTGTGCACCTGCAACCTTGTCTTTGTATGCAGTACTACTGAAAGGTCTCCGCATGGTCGCACCTCTCAATTGGTGAGCACCCCAGGACCCCACTTCTGTGGACTGCAGGATAAGCCTACCTTTTTTCAGGCATATCTAGTGTAGGGTAGGTGCACTCATTTAGATGACAACTAGAAGCAGGCCAAGCATACACATAGGGGCAAGTGCATAGGCAAATGCAGGGGTATTCTGAGAAACCCCCCTTTCCCACAATCTGGCCAGCAGCCACTACATGTGTTATGTGGGGTGGAATGGAGCTGCTGCATATGCCCTGAATCTGTGGATAAGAGTTTGACTGGGGTGGTACACCTGTCTAAACGTAATGCAGGTGTCCGAAGGCGAGCTCAGGGAGGACAGAAACCTCCTGTGGAGCAGAAGGGTGTGTTTGTCGATCTCAGTGGTCAATCATTGCACCATAGAGAGAGAATATGTTAAGTGATGTATCATGATCATTTGGCAGGGCAATATTATCCATTGTGATGTCTAGACTGTAGCCTAGGGGCTCAGCAGGGAGTAGGGGAACCATGATTTCTTTTTCCTTTGCTGAGGTACTGTTACTTGCACCATAGGGCTCCACTGGTTAACCCTTAATATACAAAGCCTTCGGAGGACCACACAGTTTTTTGTCTAAATTCACAACTGTTTGATGCGGTAAATAACTAAAAAAGATGTTTTTTGGTATTCTTAAGGAATACATTCTAGAAAAGGTACAACAGCATAAAATATTTTGTTTATTTATTTCAAGAGTAGTTAGCCAATAAAAGCCATATAGTCTCTTTCATTACAGTGTGTACATTTTTACATCAGATTGGATACTGTGTATTCTTGTATCCACATCACATGATGCTCTGGCAATGTCAATTTTTTCAGAATTCACTTCAAGATTGTCTTCCGATTCTGATGCATCTCCCTGTGGAATAAATCCGTCATCAGATTCGTTCAAGACATCTTCCTGGTCCCTCATATACAGTCATCCAGCATCTGAAGAATTTCATCTTCTGACTGTAGTTGACGGGCCATTATTCAAAATTTACAACCTTCAGAATATGTAAAGAACAAGAAGAACAACGTTCTGCATTTGTAATGTAGTATACCAAGCGGGTGGGACCCCAATTTTGTTTTTTATTATGTACATTTTTTTTGAAAGAACATTTTATAAGCCTAATTACAAAGTATTTATCTTAATCCGATTTGGGACATATAGAAAAATTAGGAGTAAAATAGTTATAAAGTAGATACGGCAGTATCTCAAAAGTAACATTCGGGGATCCTCAGAAGACCCCCCTTGGTATACTAAGGGTTAAAGGCACTGTTCTTTTCATGCCATAGCAAGGCAAACTCAGGTACAGTAGTCACCTGAGGTTTGTTTTGGGACATTGATGGAGATGGGTGGAATTAGAGACAGCGGATTAGTAGCTATTTCAAAAGAAAAAAGAAAAATGACTGTACGGAGAAAGAAGTCAGCAGACTTTATTTCATCTGTGTATCGGTATCCATGTGATGACTGAAAATGTAAACGATGGCATAAGCTCTACTTCCCAAACATAAGCTGTAGTAGGGTGAAATTAAGTGCCAGAGAGGACCCAAAATACCTGAAAGCCTACTGGCTGGACCATAGGTTAATACCAGATACTCATTGGGCCTGCTTATGTCTAAGGTACTGTATTACAAACTGTATGCTGCCCTTTGTTTGGGGCAGACTATAGCTTGTTGCATGCTTCTTATATATCCATCTTGGTCTGGCCACAATATATTTGGAGACCCACCTCCATAAATCCTGCATTGGCCCCTGCATGGAATGACTACATGCCTACAAGTCTGCATGCCAGCGGGTAAGCACATTTTTTTTTTCAGAATAACATACACCAAAATTCTGGTCAACACCTCATGACTGACCGGTGCCTACTATTCAATATGATTTACATTATACTTGTGCTTTTTGGTACATATGAATAATGTTTCTCCTTTAAAGTGGATTTTCAGGTCCACGTATATATTTTTTTGTAATGCCCCATCCGATATTTTTAAAAATGTGATCTGACTACTTTTGGAAAGCTCTTTCCTAGCTAAATCCTGATTGCATTTGGGCCAGTTCACAACTCCGCCAGATGCTGCAAGTACTTCAGAACTGAACTTGCACACTGCTGCAATCAGTCACAGGATCTCAGAGCAGAACAGAAGTCAGCTAACAGGCCAAGCACTATCTTACTCTGAGAGCAGGGGATATGTCTTTTAAAGTAGGGGATATAGTCATTTGAGCTTAAGGGATAAGGGTAAAAGACTGATATATTTATTTTGCTAATCTAAAGTGATAGCACTATAAGACAGAGCCGAGGTTCTTATTGCTAAGGCCTGGATATCCAGTATACTGAATTGATCTTTTGCTTTTTTATATTAATACAAAAAAAAATCTCCCCAGTATTATTGATAGTAAATCTAGAACCGTATTGGTAAACACTTGGAAAATCCCTTTTGTTAATGTAATTTTCTTTTTTTTCTTATTTACAATTTTTTTTTTTTTTTTACCTTTCTTCGAAATGATAATTATTGTCTTATTCCACTTGAGAAATCTTTTAGTGATCAGTTCAATACATGAAGGACGGGTAATTGAAAAGCCACGAGAATGCGACAAGTTGAGTTTTAATGGGCACTGTAATTATATTCTGACACATTGAAAATCATATTAGTACACGTGAAAACGAGAACATATTTTCATTCATTAGGCTGTTATAAATGCATGGTACTTTCAATCATTAGTGGATTCAGTAGAACTACTTAACAAATAAAGACCCTGAACACATCCACATTTATTACACTTGGACCAGAAGAAAGGTTGGATTTCCTAAAAAAAAGAAATGTTATTTTATTGTATATAAATATATACACTCACTAAATTTAAATATGTACAGTATGTATATATAGATATCTATATCTATCTATCTATCTATCTATCTATCTACATCTGCTGTGTGTCTGTATGTGTATATATATATATATATATATATATATATATATATACAGATGAAGCCCCAGTCATCTTTGCCTGGCGCCCGCCAGAACGTCCCTTCTGGCAAGCGCTGGCGTACAGGGACTTCATTAAACTGGGGCACGCGTGCGTCTCACGCGTTCGTCTCAGTCTCTCGGCGGCTGGGCAGTGGCACTATCGCCAGCCCCTGCCAGCTCCCACCAGCGGGTGTGCACGCCCAAGACGCTCACGCGCCCCATGGCAGCAGAGCTCCCCGCCGACCCGTGCCCCCCCCCCTATAGGGAGATGGGCAGGGTTAGGGGGGGTGGCGGGTCGGCGGGGAGCTCCGCTGCTATGGGGCACGTGAGCATCTTCGGCGTGCATGCCCCCTGGCGGGAGCTGGCGATAGTTTTGCCAGCTCCTGCAAAGACAAAGCCGGCTCTATCTATCTGTCTGTATGTATGTATGTATGTATATATATATATATATATATATATATATATATATATATGTAAATATAAATATATATATATATATGTATGTATGTAAATATATATATATATATATATATATATACACACACACACTAATATATTCACAAAATGCATATCTATATATAAATATCTACTTTACATGCAAAATTTCTTTTTATTTTTTATTTGTGTATTTCAAATATAAATGTGAAATAAACGCTTGGCAGTCGGTTTCAATCTTTGTGATATCAATCAGGAGCATATTTCCTACCCAATACTGATTTACATTAATGTAAGCCTTAAGGTCACTTGCCATTATTTGAGTGTATTTCAACATATGGAGAAAAACAGGCGCATTATAGTGAATAATAGATTTCAACCTCATGCTGGGAAACAAGATTATGTTTCCAAAGGACATAATTTTGTTTACTGGGTGTTATTAATCTCCAATTAAAATATTGCCCAACTTTGTCAGTGTTTATATATTTTAGCTGAAAGTGGTCATCTGTTTTTGTATATGTTAACATTTCATGCTTTAGTCTAAGAATAAAATAGACTTTGTTGTAATAAACTATAGATAATTAAATGCATTTTGTTAACTGAGCTGGAATGCAGTAACACAGTGATTCTGATGGGAGACGGAGTATTTTATAGAAAATAAACATAATGGCAAAGCTCATAGTAATATTGTCAGTTTTAATTGTTTTGGTCCATGAGGCTTAGATTCCAGATTTGGGGACTCAGCTGGGTGTTCGTTTCAAAAACATCTTTATCCAAAAAATGTTGGCATGTTTATTTGCTGTCTGCTGCTCCGATGCATGGAAGTAACACTTGGCCACTTTCACATCCCATTTGAATATTTCACAATATTTGGGTTTAAAATAGAGTACACTGAACACTTCTGCTGACTGATCCATATGGGATTTCATAGTCTCATTTATTGTAGTTTTTTGTATTGTTAGTTCAGTTTGATTGACAAGTGACTTTATTATTATTTGTGACCAGTTCCTGAAAATAAGGATTCCTTAACCCCGCAATTCATAGCGATAAGGACTCTTTATTAATCGGGATGTATAATTTCTGAGTCTCTGTGATCAGCTCACCTTTCTTGGTGATCAGTGAGAAGTAAAGAGATTGCATTGCAATCACATTCATTTCTGCTATTCGCCCCTCAGCTGCCCTACTGTGGGGATGCAGTTACAATCCCGGTGGTTGGAATCCTGGCATTCAAAATCCCGACGCCGGAATCCCCCCTGGAGGATAGAGGGAGAATAAATTAGTGTGCCGAGCGTAGCGAGGCACCAGGCCCGCTGCTTGGCGAGCACAGCAAGCCCGCAAGGGGGGGGGGGGCAATCCACACCCCCCCCCTTGTCGAGATTTCGGCAGTCGGGATTACGGCGTCAGGATTTTGAACTCCGGAATTTAGAACCAATTCCCTACTGTGGGATTCCCCATCCCTGGTATAGGCTAACACAGCCTGGAAATGACGTTACTAGCCAAGTACAAGCTCCAGAATGTTTTGGTTTCCAGAGCTTGGTAAATCTTGGCAGCACAGCAGGCCCCATTCAAATCTACGGTGGCTCTTGGTGATACTTAATATTTGCAGGCACACCAGTTTTCAATGGGTATATTTGTTCATTTTCATTAGGTTATTTTAATACTATGGTGCTAATTTAGTGGTGGGTGCATTTAAGCACTAATCTACATGAAAAGGTAAAAGGCAAACCCATTATCAGTGCACAGGTTCAGTCAGGGGCATCTCAAGATCCAACTTTGGAACAATGGCATGTACAGTAAACCTGAGATTCGTTAGGTATATAAGTGTCTAGACTAAAGCCGTACACACTAAATCTTTTGTCATAAATATCACTTATATCTAACACCCCCCATACACACACACACACACACACACACCGTCAGCTGAACATGCAGGCCAATTTTGCTTTATAGCCAATGACCAGCATGTTCAGTGGATCCCGGTGACGTTACTGAACAATATAGTTTACTGATATTGATCAGTGTGAAAACTCAATATCATTTGACCAGTGGCATCACCAATATAGTTGCTCTGGGACCCAATTAGACAATAAAAATCATTGGCAGACCCCAGCAAGTTACAGCAGAATGGTCGCCACACGTGTGGTCAGCACACGGCAGCTGCATGGCAGCATTGTGAAGGCACAAAATGATGAGAGGAGGCCGTAGTAACAGACAATTCAACTAATTTGTCAAAATCCTTGGATCACTGAAATTAGAGAAGTCATCAGCCTGTCAGAAAATTTAGTCACGACCCCATGTTGAGATGCTCTTTACCCTTTTTGGGTTAGGACTCATAGTTTGAGAACTACTCCATTAAACGATATGCTCCATGAACGATATCGTTAACGATTTTCCTTGAACACCCCAGAGCACCAGAAAAAAAAAAATTTTGTTGTGAAAACCGATTTCACAAAAGATATCTTCACTGGCCTCTACCAGTGGCGATATAGTTCGGATTGTGCTGCATGTACAGGCAACAGAGGAGGTCGCTAATGCCTCGTATAAACTAGCCAACTAGCGGTACCAACGATATAGTAAACTATATTGGTGGTGCCACTGATCAATGAGACACTAAACAATATCCGTTACTGACGTAACTGAACAATATCAGTTACGTTGATGTCAGCGGGTCAGACAACAATGGGGGCAGAGATCATTAATGATGCATGGGCCTGAATCCTCCCATCTTCACCCATAAGAAAATACCCTACTGTATTTTGCACCCATGTGATTTGGGGTTCTATGAACTTTTCCATAAAAAAAACTGTGGTTTTTGTACTTTTATGCATTCCTAAATGAACATTATGAAAAAGAAAGGGTTGGAGCATAGAGAAAAAGGACCTTAATAAGAAATATGTGAGACAAAGGGACCCAAATTGTCAGTGATGCAGCAATTGATAAAGCAGGTGCTCCAGAGCTTATGTTGTCACCAGTTCTCCTTTGGTTACAACTTCCAGCTGTTAAATGGATCACCTATGTGAGTACAGTATACTCTGTACAAAGAGTCAGCATGGTCATGGACGATTACATAAGGCATAATTATGGCTTAAAGCTTTACAAAGGCCAGCAGGTACCATATGGGAGGAGGAGCCGATTTGTCTGATGTTCACTGAAGCATCATCCCTATAAACCACAATTGCAATGTTATATCACTGTAACTTGCTGGCCTTGTTATTATTTTTTGAATGATCACCTTAAGACATTAGCATTCAAACTTTATGAGCAACGAACATCTACATATAAACAATGAACACTCAGAATCAAATCGGCAACTAATTAGTAATGTGAAGTATTACTTTGGCTTAAATTTAAATAAATGTGTGATGTCTAAGCCCATTGTTTTTTCATTACATTGTTTGAATGATTCAGTTTTTATATGCCTGAATCAATGATGGAGCAAATTACACTACTCTTTCTCTAGATACTTGAGTATTTAGGTGTAATAAGGTTTCTCTTCTGTTTATTGTAAAGGTAGTAGGACTTGCAACTTTTATCTAGTAATGCTAAAAGGGGTACATCATCGGAGGAGTACCTTATAAGCAGAGATGGTACTTGGTTGCGTTCCTAGGATACATTGCAATATTTTATGGTCCCCTACTGCTTCTAGAGAGACATTGTTGCAATGCTCCACCAGAGTGGGCTTGCCCAGTGTTGCCCTAGCAACAGGCTTATTACCACCTATCATTTTAATGCACTAATACCCTTAAGTCTCTTCATCTTCAGGTCACCATCATCTCCTTCCACCGTAGTCATTGTTACTATAGGTGATTATAACATGCAATAACCACTTTCAATTAAACTAGCCAAATGCAGTGGTGGTTATGGGTGTGTGGTGCACATGGGCTCTTGGGTCAAGTAGGAACCTGTGCCTAGAACTATAATCTACCCATTACTGCCAAGACATAACACTGTTGTAGTTATAGTAAAGACTCTGGAAAACTTTGCCAGGGCCTTTCTATTCTCTTTGCATGGCTAAAGATTAGCGTGGTGAGAGGGGAAGTTCTGTGTAAATGGTGTGGGTGCTGCACCTGGACTCAATATTTAAGCTTCTGGTTATACTAAGGTATTATAACATAGAAATTCTGTAATTTTTTCAACATTTATATTGTTTCTGCTGCATTTTATCCTTGTTTGTTCTGATATAAACGGGTACAAGATTTTACTCCTTGTAAGAGAACGGATTCTTAATCACTGCTTAGTAAGTCGCCTGCAGTACAGTGGTTCCCGAACATGTGGCACTTGGTATGACTGGTTAGCACAATTTCCATAATTTAATCTTTTTCTGAAATTTCTATATAGGTTACTTAAAACTTACTAGGGATGCCATGAAAAATGTCTGATTCTCTAGGGCACTGTGAACCTTAGGAACCACTGCTGCAGTACATTGATACATATTTTAGTAGCTTTAAATGTTTTATATTGCGTTTAAGAACAGGTGAGCAGGAAAGTATTGTATTCATAGCTTAATCTGGTTGGAAATAGGGAGATGTTCGTGGGGTCCATGAGAAGGTTGGGAGGAATTACTTATGAAATGGGAGGTGAGAAGGACCCAGAGGAGAGGGAAACCCACAGTAACTTGCCACACACTAGAGATTTTAAGCTGGGATCAGTGGGAGGAGGGCCCTGTAGGTAGGTGGAGAAGGGCTGTAGAGAGGGAGGCGGTTGAGCTGCTGTACAAGGTGTTATCTACACTGCACACCGTGCCCCAGTACTTTGAATGGTGCATTTTTTAGATCTCCCTCCCCCTTTTTTTCCCAGTACCTTTATAATATATATCAAGGAGAGTGGTAAGCAAATATTATCTAATTTGCCGCTGTAAATTAAAGCAAGTAAGATATCGCACTGGGCTGACCTATTAGCCCCGATAAGCCGACATGAGCCGAAGCTTATCAGGGATTGTGTCGCCTGCAAGCTCCAGCTCCCTCTGACAGATCCTGCCCGGCTCCTACTGACAGCTCCGGCCCAGCTTCCATTGATGGCTCTGGCCTGGCTTCTGCTGATGGCTCCTGCATGGCTTGTACTGATGGCTCTTGCCCAGCTCCCATCTGGATCCTGCTGACAGCTGGGGAGGATGTGAGTAATGGGGCTGAGTTCTGGCTTCCAGCCACCCTCCCTGTTGTTCATAGCTGCAGCAGTCATGGGGCAGTGACTGGACATGTTGCAGCGGCTTATCGGGGATTTGATTTGGGTGCTTTAGACAGGCCAAGCATAAGCCGCAAAATTTGCTGCTGGAAAAAAAACACACAGGCGTAAATGAACCTGTGTGTTTTTGGGCGAAACAGGTCTCTTTATTGGGCAATCGAATTGGATAGTCCATTACAAAAAAAAATGTGCATAGCATTGGGAAAATAGCTATGCACAGAAAAGTGTATATATTCAGAAGCTAGACAAATAGCCATAGGACTCTATGCAAGTTCCATGCACTTAAACCGCTTGATGAAGCAGCTGGTCCAGTCTGAAGCAGATCTTTCTACATGCTGGATCAAAGTCTCCATTGCAGCTTCTGGTAACTTGAAATGAATCCCATGCATCTTGAGCTTAATTTGTGGGAAGTCAAGGAAGTCGCAGGGGACCAAGTCTGTACATGGGATGATGATGCTCCTGGATGCGTTCATGTGCCATAAAATCCATCACATTCCTGGAGTGGGCAAGTTCATTGTCATGATGGAGAACACTATGAGCGTGAGTTCTTATATGATGCATAGAAATTGCTTCCAACACTTGTAGCAGGCACTGGTTAGAGTACCAGTGGCTTCATCTGTGGTTCACCGGGCCAACTGTTGTTTGGTTTTGGGGTTGAAACTGTATATCAAGGATTAATAGCCGCTAATGATCTCCCAGACAGAATTTGAGCAATCGCCATCCATCACGGAACTGGATCCAATTGAAACAATTGAAAAGATGGAAAAGGAAACAATTGAGTGAGCATAACACTTTATAAGTTTTCACTGACTTTTATTTCCAAAGTTAGAAAAAAATTATTAGAAAAATTATGATTTCTGTCCCCTTCGGCCGCATGCGAGGGGATGTGTTGTCGTACACATACCCTCGCATGCTAGTGAGGGGATGCGGACAGAGGGGGGGGCGTATGTTCGTTGGGGCAGCTTACCCGCTCGCTAGGCAACAAATATATGATTGGCGGAATTTCCAGCAGTACACTTCCACCTTGCAAATTCATGTGCTCAATGTGCGAGTAGATGTGAACGGCTAGCGAAGAATTCACAGCCAAGTGAATATGTCCAAAACCATTCGTTAGATGCTCACCAACAATTGACTTTTGCAATGGTCACCGCTGATCACAAGCACCACGTAGCCCTGGACTTATTCGGCGGCTGTAATGAAATCAGCCTAATCAAGGCCAGAGCTGATGCCACACACCCTCCCCTAAAACCCTTGGGGACGCCGGCTTTTTCCCTAAGCATGCCTCCATTTTTATTGGCACTCCCATTAAACGTCCGTTGGCAACCCCCAGACGCCAGCTTCCTGTCAATCACCTTGCGAACAGCTAGCAAAGGAAAAAAGTAGCAGGACTTTATCGCTGGAAGGTGTCACACACACGCATTGCAAACCAGACGCATGCAGTCTTTCAATAATTGGCTACTGTGCAAATTGCACAGCAGCAATCCGGTAGGAATCAGGCTCTGACACAGCAGCATAAACATACATCTCTCAGGCCCACAGTTTTGAGCAAAAGCATGATTGAATATGTTGATCTGTTTTATTTACATGTAATAATGTATTTGTAATTCGCAGTTTATTATAAGATTGCATTTGTAGGCATAATTATGACCACATCGGACACTGGATAACAGGGACAAAATAGAGTTAAGGGCCCTTTACATCAGCAATTAATTGTGACAATTTTCAGATATGGAAATGATTGCCACAATTAATTTTAGATGTGTGGGTTCCCCCTTTTGGCAATCCCAATCAAAATCGCCAATTGATTGCTTAATCAGGTTTTTAAACATGTTTAATAATCTGGTATTATCTGAAGATCTTTTTTATATGTATGGGCATTCCCAATTCGTCTTCTTCATCTATTTACATTATGAACAGCTGAAATGACAATCGATTGGGCAATTTCCAGATATGAAGATGCAATTTTTAGATGGAAAAATCTGCCGATCACTGAAATAAATCTGTAATGTGTGGGCAAAGTCAGATAGATTGTAAAATCCATTTATCTGGCCAAAAAATCCCTGTATCTGGAAATCCATAAATTGTGATTGCTGATGTATGGGGCCCATTACTCATTGAGCAATAACTGAAGAACCATGGGCTTGATACCCTAGTAGAACACACACCAGATAGTTTATGTACAGTATTACTCTACATCCAATGGTGCAGCAGTGATGTGAACTGCATCCATCTCTGAATCCACTCCTATATCAGAAACGATTTTTATAATCCATTTACACTATGCGTAAATGGGACCAGTTTTGCCAACCTGCGCATTCATAAACCTCTTGTCACAAAGACTGACCCCTTAGCAGCAACAAGGCCTACGGATCACGTTCTCTGCCTAAAACTAGCTCTTTATATTTCTTTTAAGCAAAATTACTCATTTTCTAAAATTCAGTGGCATTAACCAGGTGCTTTTTATACAGAAAAATTATCTGATTTTCTATTTTTATTTCTGCGGCGCGGAGACACATTTTGAGCCTTGGTAGCGAACTGTTGAAAATATCTGATTGTATCATGTAGAGAAAATTGTTATAGCTGCCAAAGCCACATAGTGAAGTGAAAGTGGAGCTATTCTTTAGGATCTTCTAGTCAGTCACTGAAGATGATTTTTAAAAATCCCTTTTGCTTACGGTTATTTTTAATCTTATAGCTAACTAACACAGTTGAGTGACATTGAAATAAAGTGCAATGACTGATGCTTTTAGTGTAAACATACCTCCCACCTATTTAAAGCTCTTATGAGCTTTAATTTTTGGCTGATGTTTCTAAATGGGAACATGCATGATTTGGTGTTAGGACACCCAAAAATAACTCTCTTCCTTATGAGCCCTACACACAGAGCGATATTCAGGCATCTTCTGAGCGATTTTACATCATTTCATTAAAGCGCTCTGAAAATGGCTGAAAATTGCTGTGTGTGTGTGTGTGTGCGTCGACCAAACAGCGATCCAAATGCTCAGCCCCGCGGGTCTGATTCTAGCGGCGATTAATAATTTGCACCTAGGTTATTAATCAGTCAGGGCCAGTGTTCTCTTAATTTTTCAGGTGTAACCATCTGCAAATCATTTACTTTGTTTATATTCCATCAGACACACACTGTATGCACTGAGCGCAGCCCTCCAGACCCCTTTTTTATATACTATTACCGATAGAGGGTGGACCCCCTCTTTTTGAAACCAGCAGCTTGTGTGTACACAATTTTCCCTATTGGGTAAGCGCCACCTCCCCCCCCCCCTTTCTTCTTAACGGAGAACACTGCCCCTGACATCTCGCTCTGCAAATAGCGCTGCTCAGCGATATGTGCTGACAGACCAGAGCTCTCTGAGTGAGGCAGCATCGCTCAGAACGCTCTCCCTATACATACCTTTAGGCCTGATTCAAACGTGCACACACTGCTGATGTTTACGGAGTTGAGCGATTGTTATTAACCTGCGTCTATGTCATACTGCGCTTGTCCCAAGGGACCTGGTCAGTGTCCATTGTATTGAGGATTTATTTAAATGACTGACAGCCAGGAATTATTTGGGGGAGGTAACTGGGAGTGGGAAATTACCTGCCCCATGACCATTTTGGGGAAATTTTCAGTCTGCAACTGCAGTTCCAAAACATGCGGCAATTCTGCGCAACCTTAGGACTACTCAGTTGGTCGATGATTGAAGCATCTGCCAATTACGCATCGTTGCAAGCACCTGGTAGGCTTTGCAATGTCACCTGGGGGCTTCTCAATGCAAATCCTGACATCTGCAACAATTGCATGTTTTCGTACAGTAGCTGCATGCATATATGCAGCTACGAATGCATTAGGATACGGCTACACCAGGCCCTTTATCACTTCAGTCCCTAAGGACCTGTTAAAGCTGGTCATACTTTAAGATTTGTTTGCAAATATCCTATTTGCTTTTAATGTTACTGTCATCAAAACATCTCTGGTGTTAAAAATGCAAAATATTAAAATTACTTTATTTGTGATTTTTTTTCTCCCCCTTTAGCGTTTTACGATGGGATAATGAGACAGATGTCTCTCAACTGGAAGGACATTTTGACATTGTTATGTGTGCTGACTGGTAAGTACATAGAAATGGTAACTCATGTAAAGGGGGGGAATAGATTTGTTGAAATAATTGCGTTGCTCTGCTCTCTGACGGCTGAACAAAGTCAACAAATGAAGCACTAAACCGTCTTAACCTCAACAAATTAATATTCATCTCTATGTGACAGTCATGAGGTAGTCTTCTATCAGAGAGTAACTTCTACCACATTATTTCCCGAAGATTGATTTTGAGAAGCATTTTCATTTTGTGAAATTGCCTCTGTTTCATGCTTGACGTATCCGTAAATGGACGACTTAAGCAAATTGCAAATAATTATGGTTCAGGGAGGAACAGTCTGGAGGAAAAGGGAGTTTATCAACACAAACAGCTCAATTAGCTTACTTGTTACTAAATATCTGACTATTGATATTAGCGCAAGGTTGTGCATGGGTTTTTTTTTTTGCATAGAAGTGATCGCCAAAATAATATTTGCTAGGAACCGTATACAGGCTGTAACCATGTGTTGTGACACGAGCTTTCCTAAGTGGGGTCCCGAATAATTCACATATAAGAAAAAAGTCTTTGAGTGATCTGTGGTCTTATGTTGAATTGTAATAGCTATTTAGAGTGCTCTAAATGCATACAAGACCTTTCACCAAATTCAGCAACTTGTACACGACAATCGGGTGAGCTCAGAGGCAAATTATATCTGATATTTTTGAAGACTGCCGAAGTTAAGTAGACGGTTATTAACAGCAAGGTAATAGGGAAGAACTTTGTATCATAGCCTTTATTCTCTGTATAAATCATCCTACGATGTATTGTAACATATAATTAAGAGAACAGGTATTATTTCAGAGGATTTGTCAGAAATAGCATTAATCAAGCATGTCATCGTTCTTGCAGTTTACATATGATCATCAAACTTTTCCATTCTTTGGGATTTTGATAGGTCAATGGTCAACCTACAGCAAAATGTTCTGCAGCACCGTGGTTTTTTAAGCATGAAGTACTTTTATTAATCCCAACTAGCATTTAAAATGTCCTTTAATATGTTTTCATGTAAAGGATTACTATTTAAAAATATATATTTTTAAATGATAAATTAAATTTAGTTGAATTGGAAAACAAATACAAACATTTTATTAAATCAATGAATTGTACAATTTTTCTTTTTTTTTTTTTGAAAGGAGATTTGTATTTCCCGTGAATTTGCTCATGATGGAATACTTTATACTGCCTGTGAAAATATGATATTATGACATTTTTATGTTTTGGCATTTAATACATCAACTTCAGCAAGCTTAATAGTGTGAAGCCCATTAGTCACCATAATTCTGTTTGTGTTTGCATCTGTCACATGGAAACCCTTCAGGCCGGACTGGTGTAATATCGAGAAGGTTCTTTGTTCATAAAAAAGACAAACCCTGGTTTTCAGCTAAACCGCTGGTAATGTGTCCCCGAGATGCATCATCTGATTAAAATAAAGAGCTAAACAACACCATATGATTTCAGGAAGTAATTTAGTAAATGCCTTCCTCACCAAATATTAGAATAGATACTACAGGTTTCATTGCACAGATGAAGTTAATGCTTGGTAGGATTAGACCAGATTAAGTATGAAAGTCAGATCAGAGAGCTGGCGGACATGAGCAGGAGGGCAACAGTCTTCTCAGGGGCTTAGACAGGGCTCACATATGGATGTTTTCCAGATTATGTGGGTGAAGCAAGGTCTTGCCAACAGATTTAGAGTTAAATTTGCTCTTCACACAAATATCAAAACAACTCTGGCTTTTGCCATCTTAGTTTACTCATGATACCCACACCCTCTCATCCAATTTGTAAAAATAATGCGGTCTACTAATGGATTTTTCCCCCTTTAACATTACAATTCATTAACAGCTGCAAGTATATTAATGGTAGTAGATTTTGTTGCTCTCATTTTTGGAATCATTTAGGTTATTTAACGTGGAAATCTGAATTTTAATCATAACAAATTTTGTTTTGTTTTTTAAGTAATCATTTTGTTAACATTTTAAAAAAAAGTATGATGAGGATGATGATTAATATTAAAAATCAAGTGCTTGTGCGCTGCATTGTTGAGAGTGCGAAAAATATTGAATACAATCCTTCAAATTCGACCGCATCTGTGTGATAGTTCGAAGGATTGTATGCACATTGAATGATTCCCCTGATGCCATGCGCCGGTCGCATGTCGCGTCAATAGATATTATGTGCTGCACATAATATTTATTGAATTGCATGTGGTTTGTAACCACATGCGATCATTCACAATACAATCAGCAACTGGTGGCTGGTTAGGGGAGCGGGGGCCGGAGCTCGGGCGGCGGTGGAGCACATTGCTGTGATGGAGCACTGGCGGTGGCGGGGCTCAGTGGCGGCAGAATTTGAAAAAATTATTTAAAACACTGGGCGGCCCTCTGATTGGCTGAGAGAGAGATCTCTTAGCCAAGCAGCGGATGCCTGAATGTGAGGCCTCTGATTACCCTCTCAGCCAATCAGAGGGCCACCCAGTGTTTTAAATAGTTTTTTTCAAATTCTGCCACCGCCGCTGAGCCCCACGCTGCCAGCGCTCCTTCACATTGATGCGCTAGTCCGTCGCCAGTGGCCAGCCCTCTTCCAGCACCCAAAGTCGTAAGTGTATGGGCACCATTAGAGGAAGGAATTTGATAAGCTTAGTTTTGTACACAAAGAGCTTAAACAAACATTGTGTGTACAATAAAGTGCTGTGATTATTGATCACATCATAAGGAAAGATCTTATGGAAATATTTTAGAAGGTGGCTGTGAAGGGGATGATGTGCCAGAGGCATTCAATGAACAGTGAAAAAAAATATGAAAAGAACAAGAACTATCTTAAAGGTCAATGTGTGTGTGTAGGGGGGTGCAGTTACAATCCCGGTGGTCGGAATCCCGACACTTTCTCCCTCTATGGGTGTCCACGACACCCATAGAGGGAGAATAAATTAGTGAGGGAGAATAAATTAGTGTGAGGAGCATAGCGAGGCACCGGGCCCACTGCGGGGCGATCCACGCCCCCCCCCCCTGTCGGGATTTCGGCTTCAGGATTTTGAACGCCGGGATTTAGTACCAATCCCTGTGTGTGTGTGTGTGTGTGTGTGCAAGAGAGTTATCAATGGCATTAAAGTGGCAAGAAGATTCAAAAACATTAACTGGCAAAACATATGTTGATAGGTGCCAGCTGTGTGTGATGGAGGTAAATCCATATGCTGAATAGCTTAACCAAGGTTTAAATTATTGAACAGGTAGACCACAGGATGTGAGACAGCACAGGGTTAATTCAGCACAGAAACATATAGTATGAGCAGATTCAGCCAAGATCAGGTTAATGCATGTTGAGTGGGGTATCTGTGTCACATACATATAGTATAGTCGTGGCTGGCGGGAGTGACACAGCGGTGTGAAGCACACTGCTATACATACTGTATATGGGGCACTGTTATGTCTCAGAGAAAGTCTGCACAGGAGTCACTCAGAGGCACATCCTTACAGAATCCAAAGAGGGACACATGATAATGATGCATTGAATCAGGGGTTGCGTAAGTGATGCCTCCAGCATATACGAAAAGGCAGTGCACAGCACTTCAAAAGCATGGAGCAGTATCCTTCAGATTTTCTTTTAAGTGGTTCATTGATCATTTTTTCTAAGTAGAATATTGGTGGCATAATCCCTATAGTAGAACATCGATGAGGAACGGTGTGACAGTCCATAAAGCAATATAAGCGATTGTGCACATGTCATTTCAATGGTTCCTAGGACAGGGGGAAGAGAGACACAGTTCCTTATGATAACGGTAATGAGCATGCATTTAAAGGAGGATATTATTATGGCACGGATGGTGTAATGGTTAGCATTACTGCCTCACAGTGCTGAGGTCATGGGTTTCAATACCCACCATGGCCCTAACTGTGCGGAGTTTGTATATTCTCCCCGTACTTGCGTGGGTTTACTCCGGGTACTCCGGTTTCCTCCCACAATCCAAAGATATACTAGTAGGTCAATTGGCTTCCAACAAAATTAACCCTAGAATGTCTGTGTGTGCGTGTACATGTGGTAGGGAATATAGATTGTAAGCTCCACTGGGGCAGGGACTGATGTGAATGTTCAACTATACTCTGTAAAGCGCTGCGGAATATGTATGCACTATATAAGAAACTTAATAATAAATAATAAATCAATGTCAGTGAATAAAATCAGATAGAATGTGAGCTTGATGAAGGCATGCACTGCTGGAGAGGGAGATCAGCCTTTTACCTGTGAACTAAGGTGCTGGTTATAGTTTACGTTAAGACAATGAGATAACAACAGAGACATTTGGAAGTATTCAATCTGTCCTGATATTTCCCAACAGGGCAAATATTGACACTTGCCTATTCAATGCTTTTGTTACCGACAGCATTGAAGGCAGTCAGATCAGACATTTTTTAAAGTCAGATCTGTTTTGTTGGAAATGGCCGAGGATTGTCGAATTCTGAAAATTTGTGACTGGTTTCACCGATTTCAGGACTTCCAAAGAATAGAGCCTCTATGTGACATCAATTAATATCACCTTCGGCATTGTTGGTTTCATTGCAGAAGTGTGGTAAGAAGAAGTAAAGGAGATTGTGGTTTGTTGTGAAGGAAGGCTGAGCTGGAGAAGCTAGATATTTAGCAAAAGTGGGCAAAAGCCAAGTCTAACCCTCACTGTAGGATTCTCGTAAAGGCTACTGGGGGAAATCAAATAGAAGACTTTGCCCTGTAAAATTACATTGGGTAGTTGTGGAGCGCATTTACAAAAAATGGTGGTGTGCTGAATGGAGCATCAGAAGGAAATGTTTTCTCTTTCAATGGTCCTGGTGACACAGCTCAACACTGGGATGTAGGAGGGTCCGAAGGAGCCAGGCACCTATCCTAAAGCTTTAGAGGGTAGGCTCCTCCCCTACTGCATCCCTGGACTCTTCAGTTCGTGTTAGGTGCCCACTGGAGTGGGTGCTATTCTAAAGGGCTGCAGGAGCAGCCGAAGAATTAGAGTAGTTAGGGGATTTTTATTATTTTATTAACTATTACCCTAGCTAGGTAGGCACAGTGTGAGGATTTTCATAGTGAATCCTCACACTGCTAGCGCAGCAGGAGCTGACAGAAGCGCGTCCTGTCAGCTCTCTGTGCACAGGGTAGACTCTGTCTGGTCTCCCTGTGCTGCGCTTACAGCCTCTATTAAGAGGCTGCCTGGGCTCCGGAGTAGCCTGAAACCGGCTCCACGTTTAGGTGGGGATCATGGGGGACAGGCGCTCCGTGATGGCGGCGGCCATTTTATGCGGAGCTTACACGCTGAGCTCCTGACTGAGAGGACAGCAGCGCTGTGACAGGCATGTTCCAAGTGGTCCCCATTTGAGGGGGAGATACTGGAACAAGGAAATCCTACCTAAGGAGCGGCTAGCTGGGGGTGGTTGGCGCCAAAAGGTCACGGACCCCGCAGCAGCAGGGACTTTGGTCTCTTCCTTCACTCTGACTTTGGCGCCTTTCAGAACGCTTGCAGCGGAGCTGAGCTGGCTTATTGATCCTGGCAGAGTGACTTGGATTTCCTGGGCATCGCTTCCCCGCAGTTGAAACCTACAGACAGCTAAGTGATTGGGTGCATTGACTTTGTATAAACGCTTGTACAATTGTTTGCACTGTGTATATTGAGATATATATATATACGCTTCACTTGCATCATGTCTGAGCATCAGGCTGTGGTTTTGGGGGAGGGAGTCCTTAGTGCACTGAGCGCGTGCAATGTTTGCACACAAAAGTTTGTCCCTGAGCAGATGGCCAAGGGGGGCTTATGTATTACTTGCGCTGATGTGAGACCCATGGGCAGTGAACACCATAGGGGAGAGCAGAGTGAACCTGCGTGGGCCAGTGCCCTAGGCAGGTCGGTAAACGCTTTGGTGCAGCTTCTGGACAGGCAGAGTGATGTGCTGGTAGAATCACAGAGACCTATGCCATCATCTCAGCAGTCGTCTGGCTCCTTACCTCTTACCCAGGCAGATCCTGCACTTATTCAGGTGATGCAGGATACTGCTAAGGGGATCAACAGATTCAGTGAAATACTGGACAAAATGGATGAGGTTACAGGGACCCCTAAAAGGTCTTATGCTATGCCTAATGTGTTAGAGGAAGAGGAAGGAGAGTATACTGACACACCCTGGGACCAGGGTGATGATTTTGAAGAGACCTCTGCTGCTGGTATAGAGGATCTTATTGTGGCTGTAAAACAGGCGTTAAAACTGTCTGTTGAGGATAAGACCCCTGTTAAGGGTGTTTTTAAGCGACAGCGAAAGGAGGCTGTTACTTTTCCCTCAGATGAGGGGTTACAGGAACTATTGGAAGGGGCTTGGAAAACCCCAGATAAGAGGCTACAGATGCCTAAAAGATTCCTTAGTCTGTACCCCATGCCGGAGTCTCATTCTGAACTCTGGGAAAAGGTGCCTGTTGTGGATGCTTCTGTGGCACGCTTATCAAAAGCTACGGTATTACCTGTACAGGGTGGTGCAGCTTTTAAAGATGCTGTGGATAAAAAGCTAGAGGGAAACCTCAAGGCTATTTTTGAAGGGGTGGGGTTTACCCTGCGTCCCCTTATTGCTTCAGCCTGGGTCTCTAAGGCCATTATAGAGTGGGCTGGTGAGCTATGCACCATGCTGCAGGCTGACCACGGTGCTTTGCTGGTAGCAGAAAAGATTAAGGCCGCTGCAGAATATGCGGTGGAAGCAGAGGAGGAAGCTCTTAAAATGGCTACCAGAGTATCCACAGTCTCCATAAATGCCAGGAGGGTACTCTGGCTTAAGGCCTGGGAAGCGGACAATGAGTCCAAAAAGGCCTTAGAAATGTTAGCTTTCAAGGGAAAGTTACTTTTTGGTTCTGAGCTTGAGGAGATTATAAAACAAGCCACAGGCGGCAAGAGTACGTTTCTGCCGGCCTCCTCAACAAAGCAGTCATCCAGATTTGCTGCTTTTAGGCCGTCCTTTCGGCCCTCCCCTAGAGGTGGTGCGTCCTTTCGGGGACAATCGTTCAGGGGAAAGTTCCAGAACTCCAGGGGCAAATCCCAAAGGTCCAAGTTTGGCTCTTTCAATAAGAAGCCTGCCTCTAAAGGAGAGGAAAAACCCTCCGCATGACTGCCAGGGGATCAGCCCGGCAGGGATAAAGGTGGGGGGGCGTCTTACACACTTCAGAGACGCTTGGGCTTCTCTAGACCAGGATACCTGGGTCTTAGAGATTATTACCCAGGGTTACAAAATCCCTTTCAGAGGGCGGCCTCCAAAGAGGTTCATCCCCACACCCATACCAAAGCAGGCGCTCCTGCGCACAGCTCTTATGAGAGCGGCTCATTCCCTTTTGGAAAAAGGGGTGGTAGTCCCGGTTCCCAGGGCAGAGTGGAAGAAAGGATTTTACTCCACGCTGTTCCTGGTGCCCAAACCAGACGGGTCTTTCAGACCAATACTAAATTTGAAGTCCTTAAATGTTCACCTTTGGGTAGACCATTTCAAAATGGAGTCTTTGAGAACTGTACTCCTGAGTCTGGACCAGGGAGAATTTCTGGCGTCCATGGATGTCCAGGACGCATATCTGCACGTTCCCATTCACCCGGAACATCAGATGCTGTTGAGATTTGCCATAGGAGACCTGCATTTACAGTTCCGGGCGTTACCCTTTGGCCTAGCAACCGCGCCAAGGGTATTTACAAAAATAATGTCTGTGATGGCGGCAGTGCTGAGGCTCAGGGGAATCACAGTAATACCCTATTTGGACGATCTCCTGTTCAAAGCAGAATCAGCAACACTGCTTCAAAGTCATTTAAAAGAGGCCATCAGTTTTTTGCAGGCTCACGGCTGGATTTTAAACTTACAAAAATCTCAGTTGGTACCATCACAGAGGATCCAGTTCTTGGGAGTCATACTGGATACCCATCTCCATCGGGTATTCCTCCCGGAGATAAAGGCCAGGGACCTGGTCAATCTAGTTCAGGAGATCCTCAGTGCTCCGAGCTTGTCAGTATGGAGGTGCCTCAAACTCCTGGGGAAAATGGTGGCGTCATTCGAAACGCTTCAATTTGCCAGGTTCCACTCTCGAGTATTCCAATGGAACATTTTGTCAGCCTGGTCAGGAAACACTTTGACCATGAAGACGGAGTTGATAGTGCTGTCCGCAGACACTCGGGACTCCTTGAAATGGTGGACAGAGGTAGATTCCCTTCAGTGGGGTCGGTCATTACAGACCTGGGACTGGTTGATAGTAACTACCGATGCCAGTCTCAGGGGCTGGGGGGCAGTAGCCCTGGATCTCAGGCTGCAGGGCCTGTGGACGGCAGAGGAATCAGCGTTGCCAATAAACATCTTGGAGCTGAGAGCTGTCTGGAAAGTGATTTCCTTGGCGGGAGACAGGTTAAGGAACTCCCCCTTGAGGATTCAGACCGACAATGCCACAGCTGTGGCGTATCTGAATCACCAGGGAGGTACACGCAGCAGATTGGCCATGTGGGAGGTGTCCAGAATCTTTCTATGGGCGGAACAGAATGTTCCTGCAGTATCGGCTATATTCATTCCAGGAGTGGAGAATATAGAAGCAGACTTCCTGAGCAGGGAGGAGCTCAAGGAAGGAGAATGGAGCCTACACCCTCAGGTGTTTCACCAGATCACTGCAATGTGGGGAACTCCGGATTTGGACCTAATGGCATCCAGGTTCAACCATCAGGTGCCCAGGTTCTATGCCAGAACGAGAGATCCGCTAGCAGAGGCAGTGGATGCCATGACTACCCATTGGCAGGGAGATCTTCTTTATGCATTCCCTCCTATTCCGATGTTAGCAAGACTGTTAAAGAGGGTACAGGACCAGAAGGTCCCGGTGATCCTTGTGGCCCCAGATTGGCCAAGGAGGTCTTGGTATTCGAGGCTTCAGAGGTTATCAGTGGATTCATGGCGTCTACCTCTGAGACCAGACCTGTTAAGACAAGGCCCATTCAATCATCTGGATTCCGATCGATTGATTTTGACGGCTTGGTTATTGAAACCGCCATTTTGAAAAAGAAAGGATTTTCTGACGCAGTAGTGCAGACTATGATAAAAGCCAGAAAGGCTGTTTCTTCTGCAAATTATTATAGAGTCTGGAAGACTTATATTAGATGGTGTGAGAGGCAAAAAGCTCACACATCTCACTTCAAATTATCAAAAATGTTGGATTTTTTACAAGATGGATTTTCTTCGGGCCTAAGTCTTCAGTCGTTGAAGGTGCAGATTTCGGCCTTGTCCATCTATTTTCAAAAAAGAATTGCCATTTTACCGGAAATTCAAACTTTTTTACAAGGGGTATCCAAACTGAAACCCCCTTACAAGCAACCAGTAGCACCTTGGGACCTGTCACTGGTTTTGGATTGCCTTCAGAAGGCACCTTTTGAGCCTTTGAGGTCGGCTGACTTTAAGTTTCTCACGTGGAAGTTAGTGTTTTTGTTAGCAGTAGCATCTGCTAAGAGGGTGTCTGAGTTGGGAGCCTTGTCATGCAAATCTCCCTTCTTAATCTTTCACGATGACAGGGCTGTTCTGAGAACAGTGCCGCAATTTTTACCGAAGGTAGTCTCTGCCTTCCATTTAAATCAGGAGATAGTTCTACCTGTGTTTCAACCCCCAGAGGGTTCCAAGAAAAGGGACAAGTTGAAGACTTTGGATGTTGTGCGTGCCTTACGCATATATGTGGACAGAGTGAAGAGTGTTAGAAAGACTGACACTTTATTGGTATTGTATGACGTACATAAAATTGGTTGGCCTGCATCTAAGCAGACCATTGCTAGGTGGTTGCGATCTGTGATAGCTTTTGCATACACCAAAGTGGGTAGGCCTGTACCGGCCAGAATTAATGCGCATACCACCAGGTCAGTTGCTACCTCTTGGGCGGTCCGACATGGGGCCACAGCGGAGCAGGTTTGCAGAGCTGCCACTTGGTCATCTGTTCACACATTTGCCAAATTCTATAGATTCCATGAGTTCGCGTCGGAGGACGCATCATTCGGGCGAGCAGTGCTGAGAGCTGCAGACCTGAGCGTACCCTCCCAAAGGACCGGCTCTGGAACGTCCCAGTGTTGAGCTGTGTCACCAGGACCATTGAAAGAGAAAAAGGGATTTTTGTAAGAACTTACCGTTCGAATCCCTTTCTCTGATATGGTCCTGGTGACACAGCGATCCCTCCCTTACGCTCAGTAAGTATGCCAGAATTTCATGATGTTCATGTTAAAATGGTTAAAAGTTAACAGTTTCTGTTATAAAATGTGCATATAATATGTGCAGGCGTTTGTACTGAGTTAATGTATTCCAGTGGCTTTGAAAGTTGAACTGAAGAGTCCAGGGATGCAGTAGGGGAGGAGCCTACCCTCTAAAGCTTTAGGATAGGTGCCTGGCTCCTTCGGACCCTCCTACATCCCAGTGTTGAGCTGTGTCACCAGGACCATATCAGAGAAAGGGATTCGAACGGTAAGTTCTTACAAAAATCCCTTTTTCCCTCTGCAGACTCTTCTAATCCGCTGCTGCACCCTAACACCCAGCATCAGCTCTTCATTGTGCAACCATTGAATATCTGAGTAAGCCTACGCTTAGTCATAATGGCTGCCCATATTCCACTGATAAAGTCAGTAAATCGGAAGATGCAGGAAACATGACCGGCATGCCCTCGCCGACCGCAAGAAGCCGCAGTCTGTCGACTGGGTTGTGACTTTCAGCACACTGTGACCAGAACTGCCACTGCATTGAAGTACATGTGTACTGTGGCTCCGGTGTGTGCACAGTCCTCACACCATTGGACAACTACAGAAAGGGTCAAAAACTTTATCCACCTCTGAATCCGATCACTTGGTGATGACATCATAATAATAATGCATTAGACTTGTAATTGGTCATCTTTGGTTTAGGTGATATAATATCTTGTCCCACGACTGTTGAAAGGAATTTTAAGCCAATTATAATTGCCCTAGCCATTTCTATTGACTGTATTATTCAAAAGTGATTACCAAAGTTGCACTACGGTATATCTGTATGTTATCTGTTTTATACTGTATAGCTACAGATACCATAACTTTGTCGTTTAAAAAACAACAACAATTACACTGTTTATCTTCCTGTAAATTAGAGAATCTCATCTATTCCGCTTACTTATCCTGGCAACCGCTTGCTCATTATCTTATGCAGTAACTCTTAAAGGGAAGTGCTCGGTGGCCATATCTGGCATCATCTCAGTTAACCCCTTGAGTGCCAACGTTGGTGTGAGAGATGTGCAAAATATCCTCTAAAAATTCCAGCGTCGTAGCCGAGGAAAATGAATCACTTTAGTTATTGGTAGCAAATGATCTGAGGTCAATTAATTAAAGTTTGGTCAAACTTTGCGCCGCCCCCCCCCCCCCCCCCCCCCCCCCAAAAAAAGCAACATTGGCAATTGATGCAGTTTAACTTCCAATATGTTGAACAGTGCATTACATGTTCTTTTTTCATAAATAATAAATTATGAAAAAGTGGGTGGTTCTCCCCCCCCCTCGCTGCTGACAGTGAACTTCTTGCATCGCACTTGATATCACCAGGTTTGCCAAGATCGTTGTGTAGGCCATTCCGTCGGATGTTGGGGTAGAAGTGCAGGGGGTAGATACATTGGCTTACTTAAGATAAAGATTCTGCAGGAAGGGTAGTTAGATACAGCCTGCTATGGGTATATTTGCCACTTAAAGGAAGTCCACATATTGCTGCCAATACACTTGTGAGATATTGCATGCACTCATTCGATTTCGATCACATCTGGGCGATAAATCGAATGATTGTATGCACAAAATGTGTACCATTCGACGCGATGTGCGGGCACGCCGGTCGAATGTCGGGTCTCAAGATCTTATGTGTTGCACATAATATTTATCGAATTGCAGGAGCAATCACATGTGGGTTTTAACCACATGCGTAGCTCAAATGCAATCCGCTGGTTGGGGGCAGAGGGAACGCTTTTTCAACGGCGTGGGGATGAGGAGAGGGGGCCGGAGGGACCGCTGGTGGCGTGGGAGACGGTGGGCAGAGGGCGGTCTTGTAGCTGTAGTGCTAGCGGGCAGCGGAGGTCAGTCAGCGGCAGCCCTCTGATTGGCTGAGCTATCTCAGCCAATCAGATGGCTGCCCAGGGTTTAAACAATTCAGCCGCCACCACGGCGCTAACGATGTCGCATTGAATCGTACGAACATCATAAGGTAGACTCATCCTTTAAATGTGATACACCTTGACATAAACACTATTCAGAAACGATTATGTATGTATGTTTCTGTCATTCAGAAGATCATTGCTTTAGGAAACTGCATAACTAGCCCCAGCGCCAGCTCTCAAATGTTAGCGCCTTGATTAAATTCTTATTTTTTATTTTATTTCTTCCCCCGAGCAAGGATGGCATTGTCTGATTTTCTGAATAGTGAGCAAGTTTTACAGTCTGAGCTCATTTACATGAAAACAAGGTCTATTCACAAAGCCACTGTAAAAAAAAACAGATTGAGATTCATGTATATACATGATTACATTCAGGGGATGTGTGTATCCTCCAATCATTCATATATTTCCATGGTCACATTCCCAAACACTTGTAAGACTCAAGTGCCTTTTTCAAGAAGTTATTTGCAACCACAAATACACTTAGCAGTTATACGTGCAGCATACTGCAGGTTTCTAATGTTTAGTATGCTCACGTTATCAGTGCTGGAAGAGAGACATAAGAGCATGATTCAGAAAGAGAGGTAGATCCCATCCCAGAACCTCTTCCTGCCTGAACGGCATAATATGAAATAGAATGACAATTGTGTTAAGCGTTAAAAAGATATGCTGTAGTATACAGACAAACCTGCAGAAAACAGTGTGACAGAAATAAGTGCAGTTACTAAAGCGGAGCGGAAGAAAGGGTCAGACTTTTGATAGGTGGTAAGATATTCTTACCCTGCGCGTATAAAGCTGTTTTGTAGGTGGGCATTCAGCTGAGAGATGAAGATGAGAATTCAGCTGTTCCACGGTAATGGAAGAGTTGAAATGATCCAGTTACGGTGTGGAATAATGCTCTCTGATATAAATGGGTGGTAAATATAGACTGAAAGGGAGTAAAAAATTCTTATTTAGTTCAGTATAATAAAATGAGGTGGTAATGCAATAATGCACTGGTTTTGAAGCTTAATACATCTGGCCCTTAGACATAGAGGAGCAGGAAAGCGAGAGGGGGGAAAATAGTAAGATAGAGGACGTGTGAAGGGAGAGTGGGGAGGCAAGAGAGAGAGAGACGAGTAGAAACAAAGAGGGTCATAGAAAAAAAGAGAAAGGGGAAGAGCATCAAAGTGAGAAAAAGTGATAGATGTAGGCAAAGAGAAGGATAAGATAATAGATGTAGCAGTGGCGTCACTAGGGTTGGTGTCACCTGGTGTAGCAACTCATGGTGTCACACCTACCCCCCCCCCAACTTTCTGGAAGATGGAGACGGGATGCTTGTGTGCGCTGGAGGCGTGCTGAAAAATTGGGGACGTGGCCTATCAGAAGGGGGCGTGAGCTGTACCAATTACACATTATGCCGCACACCGTGATGCTAATTACACAATACGCCGCACACTGTGATGCTAATTACACATTATGCCGCACACCTTGATGCCCATTACAACGCACACTGTGATAGCAATTACCCAATGCTCCCCACACCGTAATGCCCATTACACATTACGCTCCATACCATGATGCTCATTAACCGCACAAGGTGTTGCCCATTAAACATATGCCCCTACAGTCCCAGATATGCCCCCACAGTGCCAATTATACATGCCCCCAGAGTGCCAGATACACATATGCCCCTACAGTGCCAGAATTTCCCACCAGCAGAGTGCAACTCACAATTGTTGCTGTCTCCATCCGCTGCTGCTGCTGCTGTTGGGAGGGGCAGGGGGAGAGCACAGTACACGCCCCTCCTGCCCTCACCCCAGTCCGGTGTCCCCCTGGCCTGCTGTTCTGTGTCTCCTCTGCTGCCGCCGCTTCAGAGGGGTGGGGATCGCTCACTGTGTCTATGAGTCTGTCCTTGTCAGTCAATCATATCTCGCAAGCTCTGATTGGCTTGCGGTCCTGCAGCCAATCAGGAGTCGGCCTGCAAGCTCTGATTGGCCTACAGCCCAGAGAGGGACAGACTCATAGACATAGTGAAGGGGAAGGAGATATGCACACTGCACTGAGCGCTCTCCTCCCCTCTTAAGCGGTGGAGGAGGAGAATAGTGAGGGGAAGGAGAGGAAAGACGCGCAGTGCGCTGAGTGGCAGCACGGCTGATTTTGGTGTTTGGGTATTGGGGTTCTCATCGGAGAGAAGAGAAAAGAGATGAAAAAGAGGAAAGAAATAAAGTTTGGGTGAGGCTGCTCCCTGGCTGCGCATTCTAGCTGCAATGCCAGATGCATAGTGGCCATGTTTTGGGTCTCAGCAGCTGTGTGTGATTTCACACAGCCACTGTGGCACTCCCCTCGAGTGGTCCAGAAAATGCTCATTTGCCGCCCCTCAACAGTCGATTACCACCCTGTCACCACCCCTGTTGGCCTGCCACCACACTATTTAGCGATTTTCCGAGATCTGCAAGGGCGTCTGAATCATGTCCTTTATCTTTCTCTACTTTATCCCTCTCCAAAGCTTAGTACATCTCCACTCCCCTAGGCTGCACTCAGAACAATGCTTAGTTTTCATATTGTAATGTATGTATTCAATGGGAGGAGTCGTACATGTTGGTGATAAATGTGTATATTTCTAAAATTATGAACAGCGTAATTAACATATTACCCCACTGTAGTGCACCCGTATATTCTCCTTTAAAACAGGATTTGCATATATTTCAGCAAACGTTGACCGATATGCTGGCATTAGCGTGAGAAGTCATGACCTCTCAGAGCCCAAGAATAAGCCGTATTATGACCTAGTAGCTAGATCCTTAACTATTTTCAGGGAATGACATCTTTTACCTCAGCGTTGTTGTTGAGCAGCTGTGCTCAGGCTTCTTGAATTACTTCTGAGTCTTTCATCCAATTTGCCTGCTAGGGATATTGCTTGCTGACTTGCCTCGTCTTCCCTGGTGTTATTTCATTCTACCCCCTCTCACTCTAAGGTTTTCGTTCTGTATTACCTTCTCCTTATTTTACTCACCTCTGTCTTTCCTTGTGAGGGCTTTGTGCACTAACCATTTATAAAGATAGATAACGTAACACGTCTCCTCCTGACATGTTACTATGGCGAGTCCTTCATGTGCTATTACGTAACCCACTTGTGCACTTAACCTGATTCACGCGTCAAAGAGTTTACAGTAGCTTAGATCTGTGCTGTAACCATGCTGCTAATTCTGAGTCCTTGATTCCCACTTAGAATGCTAGTTCTTGAGGTCCTGTACTTGTGCCTTGCCTTTTTTTTTTAACTAGAATTGTAATATAAAAACATACTAATACCCCTTTCACACCAGCCTAAATTCCCAGGTTGGGTCCGGGAACAACCGGCGACTAGCACTGATGTGAAAGGTTCCAGGGACAAATTCCCGGGTAAATTTGCCGGCATTTCCCGTGTCCTTCCCGGACTACTGGCTGGTGTGAAAGGTGCAGGGACATGTCCCTGCTTCCCTTGTTACCTCTGCTAATGCTGATTTGCTAGCAGGGCAACTTCCTGTTGTGGTGGACGCTCACAGACACGCCCAGAAGCAGCATACAGCATGTAGTGGAGACACACTATGCATGTTCTGTGGCACCACACCTGACAGCCTGAAAGCCAAGAATGTCCCTGCATATCCCTGGAATTTAATTCCCTGGTTGGTCTCTGCATTTCTGGTGTGAAAGGGGTATTAGTTGCTTGTATCATTTACTAGCTAGCTGATGATCTGATATGAACTGAATTCTTATGTTTTCATTTGCAGCTGCTAAATTAGTACAATTAGGATTTTATTTCCCCATTATCATTAAAACCCCTTTGTAATCCAGACTGTGTTCTCTTCTCAATGTCAGCCTGTTTCTGGACCAGTACAGAGTCTGCCTTGTTGATGCAATAAAGAGATTACTCCAGCCCAGTGTAAGTATGTTTCTATTTTCTCCTGATCGCTGGCTTCAGAATAATTAGTCTGTGCACAATGATTGAGAAAGTAATGGAATGGCAGGATTAATGTCATGTAATACTGTAATACTTATTATGTCCAACTTCAATTGAGTCTTCTAATCTATCAGATTCTTTCCTAATCATAAACTAGGAAACTTCTTATACTTGGCCTTCTGATAAGACTCACAGTGGGTAGTAAAATAAATGAAACCGCTTCAAAGATGGAATGAGATTATCATTTTTTTTTTTTAATATCAAACGGTTCTAGAGTATTTTTCTTTGATAAGGCTGTATTTGTGGTAAAGTAAAAAAGCACCGAACGGACCCTTTTTTTTTCTCATGTTATATAAAATCCCTTGACACAAAAAATATATGTCAAATTTCATAAAGTGACATAGTGACAACAAGCATTAGTGACCCTGATATGTAATTTGCAGAATCTGACTTGTATTGTAAATGCTTAGAACCTAATTGCATTGTACTGTTCATCAACAATGAGTTATTAACACACGTGATTGAAAAAAAGTAGATGTGGGTACTTATGTATTATCTGGACTCCCATGTTAAATGCACCCCATTTTTTCATACCCCTACTATCCAACTACACATGGAGTTGATTTTATATAGTGTGGCGAGCGCAGCGAGCCACCATGCCCGAAGCGTGGCGAGGGGACACGGTCTCATAAGAAAACTGGGAGCCCAGATATTACATAAGTACCTAAATGTGTAACCTTCCTCTCTTTGTATAGCGGTTCCTGCTAACAGGATGTTGTTAGCAGGTAGCTATTAATTGGTGCTGAAGCTTCCATGGCCCTGATCTTGTGATCGTTCAGAACCAATCAGGGAGCAATCTGACAGTTGATTTTCTTGCTGTATTTGCGGTCCGATACAGATCTGATCGCACAGATGCAAATTCTCACGGCCAGTTTAGTTAAGACCTCGCCTCGCTAGAGTGAAATACCGCCTTGCGAATGGATGTGTACAGCTGCAAAACCATCAACAGCTGTGCGAATATGTCCAAAACCCTTCGTAACAGGTTCTCCATTGACGCATGTTTACAGTGGCCACAACTCATCGCGGGTGCCGCGTAGCCCTAGACTTGCTCGGCGGCGCGATGGAAAAAGGCATATCTGGCCTGTAACTGATGTTACACATTCTCCCCTAAAACTCTCAGGTATGCCTAGTGTTTCCTTGGACACTCCCAGTCTTTTCCCAGGTATGCCTAGCTTTTCTTTAGAACTCCCACTAAATGGCCGGTTTCCTTCCCCAGACGCCTACTTCCAGTCAACCACCTTGCGAATGGCGTACGTAAAGAATAAGTTGCAGGACTTCATCACAGGATGGCCTTGCGCATGCATACTATGGGCTGTACGCATGCACAGTGTATCGATAATCGTCCGCCGTGTGAATTCGCAGTCGTGTGATCAGGTCTGAATCGGGCCCTTAGTCACTTAAAGTATCATAAAAGGAAAACATATTAAAAGTACAGTAGGCAGAAACCTCCTAATAATATAATGTTCACAATCTCATTGATTACAAGTCAGAAGCACCTGCAAATGTCGCTAGAAATCACTGTCCCGGTGTATAGCCGTGCGGCCCAATGTGCAAGGAGGGTGATGTCCACTATTATCATCTTTGGATGCAGAAATATCGATTGGTGTATCGATATGCAGTTTCTTCATCTGAATATGGCCTCCTATGTGAGTGATTGGGCACCTCTCTGTACTTAAACCCCTTTAAGCAACATTCACATAGCATGCCCATAAGACAGACCACCTCCGTGTGTCTCTGCTTAGACACTTCTCTCTCACTGCCATGAACGTCCACTTTCAAGATATTTCTGAGACTGGGGCCAGATGTATTGCGGTGCGGGTCCGGTGGCTGTGCTGTGCAGTATGCCGGCCGAACTCAGTTTTTTTTTTTTTAAAGGGGCAGTCTCTATTTAAAAAGAAACCTCCGCGTTCGGCTGGATCCACTGCATGTGCGCGTGTTTCATAGTCTGTCCCCTTGTGTTTTATGTCATTTAAATGTATTTCTAATTGCCCACCCTGCTCAATCACAGCGCTAATTGCCCACCTTGTCTTATATATGTGCCCAGTTCTATAGAAACTTCTCCATATGTATTCCAATGATCTATCTCCATCCAATGCTTGTCTTGTATTTGTTTAGAACTAATTATTTGTCCGTGATTTACATATGTGGTACAGATGCAGTTTTTAACCAATGAATCTGCTTCACTGAAAGAAAAAAAAAGAAACCAAAAACTGTGAAGTTCTAAGTTATAATTCACTTAACTGGCATCATCATCATCTCTCTTTAAACGTCTATGCAAATGGACCGTGAATTTATTTTATTATCGTTTTAGCTAATTATTCAAGTTTGTGATGAACCAGCCAGGTCGTCTGTTAGTCACCTGCCCTATTCATGTTCTTACCTTTTGAATCGTGCGTGGCTGGCACAGGCCGAGAGAGTCAGGTTCCTCCATCATGACCATGGCTTCTGATTCATGGATGGCCGCCAGAAACACCCATTGCATTATGTCACTCTTGGTTAGCTCCAGATTGGTTTTCTAATTTACTTTAGACTTTTGTGAGTAAATCCCTGAATGTATTGTTAGAACAATAGAAAAGCAAACATTACTGAAGATGTTACTTTGTTATCAGTCAGATATAGACACGGCATTGCGAAACATTTGGCAAACGTGAACAAGGTTGGGAAAGACACACCTTAAACATTGCATTGTCTCTTGTTTGCAGAGAGAAAAGGATTTGGTTTTAAAAGCATTTTTAACACACCAAATACACCATTGCGTGATACAGCCTGGGCCATCGCTGAGTCTTTCATCCTCGAAGCCAGAGTGCCCAGTGTTTTATTGTTGATATATGAGCTGTGATGAAACGAGATGGACCTGGACTGAGAACCTTCATATTCACCTCTCGTTTCTCACAGTGTAATGTACTTTTTAATCCTTGGCCCAGTTTATACACAAGAGCACCTGTGAGTTATGTGTATTGGTATGTACTGTTATCAGGTCTATACTGCGGGATTGTAAGTATTGGAGAGATGCAGGTCATTGCCATAGTGTGGGACAGAAAGCAGAGCCAGGTAGCTGGGCTAGCTAATTACCATGTGTATCACAGTCCCTAGTCCATTGTGGGAGGTGTGATAGGTGTTGCTGGTAATGTAGCAGAACAATGCCTGAGTGACTGATAAAATAGCTGCCAGACAAAGAGATGTATCTAGGTAACCTGGGAGATAATAGGTCAGACCCCCCCAGGGGATGTACAATGGGCCTCTGCTGCACTATATTGGCTGACCCAGCATTGGGATATCTGAGCCTACCCCCTGAGTAGACTTTGTGGCACCAGGGGAGATCTGCCAGCCAGGTATATAAGGAGAACAGTTTCTCTATGGAGAGATTCTATCCTGGTGGATCCTGTAACTAAGACATCAGAGGAAACCCTACCAGGACACAGGATTGTCTAGCTAACGGTAGTGGTAAGGCTGCAGGATACTGCGATTGCTATATCAGGGCACTGACTGCGAGAGGCTGCAGGAGGATCTATGCTACCAATTATCCTGTACCATGTGACCATCTTTTCTGTTGTGCTGTCATAATAAAGACTTATTTTTAATAAAGTCTTGTCTGCCCGAGTGATTGGCATCCCACCAAGGGTAACCACCTTCCCAGCTAAGGGTGGTTTCCTCACATTTGGCGGCAGCAGTGGGATCACTCGGTCCGGTTTTACAAGAACCGGGAAGGCTGTGAGGGACACAAGCGATTGTGGTCTAAGAGCCTTGCAGGGACAGCACAACACAGACTGGACCTTTCCCTACTCGATGAGGCAGTCTAGATGAAAATAGCAAAAGACCCAATGGCGGAATTTGACCAAGTCAGGAGTTATGCTTCAGGGATCGTGAAGGCCAAGGAATCAGCTGAGGAACAGGAGCAGCCCCGAATATTTGTGCTAAGTGATGGGGGCAAGTTGTTTGCAAAACCGGCTGAAGTGAATTTTATCAAGGAAGGGCAGGAGAACTTCCTACAGGTGGAGAGGGAATCGGCAAAGGAGACCGGGGTGAGTTACTATACAACTTCACTACCCAAGGAGCAGACACGATTGGAACCCTCAGACCTGGCACTACTTTTTACGGAGCAGCCAGAAAGTCTCCCTGAGATCATAGCTACTGTACAGACCAAACCCACCAAAGGTCAGTCAGCATTGCACACTCAAAGCTGTGACTATGGTCAGCTTCTCCAAGAGCTGCAGGAAGTCCTGGGTCAGTGGATCTGGAGAAAAGGGCTCGGGTCAGTAAAAGCAGGGCTGCCTGAGATTTTACTCGGCCTACAGGAATGGGTGGCCCAGTGGAAGCCACAGTCCCAGGACATGTCGGAAAAGGGGCAGAAGGAAGGCCCAATGCGACCTAGCAACCGAGGACCAGATATATCACACCAGGGACAAGTCTGGAAGCGGTGTCATCGATGTGGCCACTGGGGACATATTCATCGGGAGTGTCCCAGGAAGAGATTTCAATTGAAACAATCACCACCCATGGGTGTTGTGGGCAGGAGCAATCCCCAGAACAACAAACACTACCACCCTGATGCACCAGAGGTGAGGGTGGCAGGTGCCAATGGCCATATTGTGGCTTGTGGAAAGGAGAGTACAAGGCAGCAGAAGAATTTCTACCCCTACACACCAGTGACAACCAGACGCCAGCAGCCCATTTTCTCCATCTCCGGACCTCTGAGGGTGAGTAGCCAAGACCATCCCGAAGGTGGATTAGTAATGGGGGAGGAGGATAAGTCTAGAATGAGAGAAGCCCAGTTACTAGATCCAGAACTAGAAGGAATACGGGCAATAGCAGACATGGCATATGAGACAGGGATGCCAGAAGAATGTATTTGGGTGGATGGATTACTGTATACGTTGTCTAGTCTGAATAATAGGTGCAGGCTGGTAGTCCCACATGAATATCAGAGTCGGTTCCTAGCTCAGGCCCATGTCGCTGGTGGTACAGAGCATTTGGGAAAACGGAGAACACGAGCTCTGCTCAAGCAGCATTTCATGTGGCTAGGGTTAGCAAGGGATGTAGACCGCTACGTAGCCAACTGTGCAGACTGCCAGAATAAGGTACAGCAGGGCTACATCAGTGGCAGGCAGACGCAGGAGGTTGGAAGGCTGCATAAACAGCAGGATATTGAGGGCTGTGTGCTGTCAGTAGTCCCTGTAGGAGTTAGTGGACATCAGGAATCCTGCAGGCAGTCTGTCCATAAGCAGATGCAGACTGGGGAAATGACCAACCCCAGGACAGATAGGAACAGGCGGAGGTGTAGACATAGCCAGGCAAGTTCCCAGGCAATCATAGAAAGGCATTGGGGAGGTCATTCAGACAGTAAGGCTCAGAATAGCTACTGGAGAAGAAGACAAAGACTCCCTGCAGAGGTTCGGGGAACTGGTCAGTGCTGGCGGCTACAAGAACACAACATGGGGACACATGTGAATGCTGGAGTCTGTGCACATCCAAGCAGGAGTTCGCTCAACTTACAGAGGACAACCTATACCCTGCGGTAGGGTCTGCAGAAAAGACTTGGGCTCAAGTTTAAAAAGTGGCGGAGGTGTGTGATGAAACGAGATGGACCTGGACTGAGAACCTTCATATTCACCTCTCGTTTCTCACAGTGTAATGTACTTTTTAATCCTTGGCCCAGTTTATACACAAGAGCACCTGTGAGTTATGTGTATTGGTATGTACTGTTATCAGGTCTATACTGCGGGATTGTAAGTATTGGAGAGATGCAGGTCATTGCCATAGTGTGGGACAGAAAGCAGAGCCAGGTAGCTGGGCTAGCTAATTACCATGTGTATCACAGTCCCTAGTCCATTGTGGGAGGTGTGATAGGTGTTGCTGGTAATGTAGCAGAACAATGCCTGAGTGACTGATAAAATAGCTGCCAGACAAAGAGATGTATCTAGGTAACCTGGAAGATAATAGGTCAGACCCCCCCAGGGGATGTACAATGGGCCTCTGCTGCACTATATTGGCTGACCCAGCATTGGGATATCTGAGCCTACCCCCTGAGTAGACTTTGTGGCACCAGGGGAGATCTGCCAGCCAGGTATATAAGGAGAACAGTTTCTCTATGGAGAGATTCTATCCTGGTGGATCCTGTAACTAAGACATCAGAGGAAACCCTACCAGGACACAGGATTGTCTAGCTAACGGTAGTGGTAAGGCTGCAGGATACTGCGATTGCTATATCAGGGCACTGACTGCGAGAGGCTGCAGGAGGATCTATGCTACCAATTATCCTGTACCATGTGACCATCTTTTCTGTTGTGCTGTCATAATAAAGACTTATTTTTAATAAAGTCTTGTCTGCCCGAGTGATTGGCATCCCACCAAGGGTAACCACCTTCCCAGCTAAGGGTGGTTTCCTCACATGAGCCATCGGCATTATTCATGGCTTGCCTAGCACAATGTTTCCTAGTACAATATACATGAGCAGACCCCTTAGATTCATATACTGTATGTAGGAACATATTGTACAAAAAAAGCCGAAAAAAGACTAGAGGGGTATTCAATCCCGGGCGTTATTTCCGCCGGCAGAAATAATTATTTCCGCCAAAAAAATCTGCGGCGGGGGGGGGGCAAATTAGGTAGTTACACCAATGCTTGTATGGGTGAAAATGGCTCAGTGTGTATGCACTGAGCCATTTTCAGCCCAGCGGTTTTCCCCCTTAATCGTTGTCCATACACGCTGGGCAAAATCGCCCAGTGTGTATGGATCTTTACAAAGCTAGTTTTACTGTGGGCTGGTAACTTCCAGCAATATTATCGGCAATAGTAACACTTTATGGAGTGAGAAAAAGACATGATGATTTTCTAAAGGAACATTTTATGTACTTGCCATCATCAGCCTTCATTATGGGGTGTTGAGAAAAATGGGCATCCATTCACTGGTGCCACTATTGACCTGCAGTCACCAGCCATGATTCTGTCTGTCACATCCAGGGCAGAAAGATGGAAATGCATCAAGAGGGGAGAAGTGGAAGGTGCGGGAGTATGGAAAAGTGTGTGATGGTGGCAGATGAGGGGAATATGGGATTAGTAGAGACTACAGCATACACAGAAAAAAGATGTTGGAGCATATTCACATTTTAGCAGTTGGGCTATTGTGGTGAATGATGATTCACATGGGTGCCAGATGACTCACCGACAGTCGCGATTCCAGTGGTAGTTTTAGAATCCCGTCAGGAGCCCAACAGTCAGAAGCTCGACTTACACGGCTATTTTACCTTGTGGGCATCCACGACCCCTATAGAGGGAGAATAGAATAGATGGCAATCGCAACAAACCCGCAAGGGACTTCAATACACTCACCCCACTGTCGGGCTCCTGACAGACGGAGAAATGACCGTCGGAATACCGACTGTCGGTGAGTTATACCATACCCGTTCACACATGGGTATGGGAGAATTGAGACACATACTGTATGGATACACATGGGCAGGGGGGCTGACAGGGTTAAAATAATGATGTGCACCCTGTTCTTTCCACAGTTTGGATCAGCCAATGACACTGGCTATGAGCGGTCTCTGATTCATAGTTGTTTGTGAGTTAAAGGCAGTTTTGATCATTCATGTTAGCAAGGCCACCCTGGCAGTCTGTATTATCTCCCTGATGGCAGCTTTGATAGTGCTGTGTGGTGCATGGCACTCTAGGTTTGAGCAGATGGAACACCATTATGGACTGAGCAGTCATATTGCACTTGCTATGGACTTGGTTTCATCTAAAAACACTATAAACAGAGTAAAAAGGTTTTTTATTACCAAATCCATTTCTGTGCATTATACATACATTAAAAACCTATGTAAAAAGCACATTTTGGACAATCAATTGGACGATATATTTTTCGATTCAGATTGGCAACATTAGAAAAGATCATATATTGACATATATAAAAGTTTTTTAAAAAAAGGGGACAGTTTATTTCAAAATTAAAAATTACCGAAACACGGTTTTAAATTTCCATACATTGCAACATATAAAAAATTTATAAGATCATTATTAAAAAAAGACACACCATGTAAGACAAATAGGAGGTATATCCAGGGCTATTTTTCAGCAGGCTCCAGCAGGAACTGAGGCCCTTATTCTAGTTCACTCTTTCTGACAAAATATTTCTTAGATGGACAAAACTATGTGCACTGCAGGTGAGGCAGGTGTTACTTGTGCAGAGATAATTAGATTTGGGTGGGGTTTTACACCTGCCTCACCTGCAGTGCACATGGTTTTGTCCATCTAAGAAATATTTTGTCAGAAAGAGTGAACTAGAATAAGGGCCTCAGTTCCTGCTGGAGCCTGCTGAAAAATAGCCCTGGTTATATCTTATCTTAGTGTGGGAGGTCAATAAGGAATAACCCTACGCGTTTCATCCATCAGATTTCATCCATCAGATTTCATCATCAGACGGCAGAGGCCCTAAAATAGCCGGGGAGTGTTTCACATAACCTATTGATTGCTGTAAGTTGGGTTCTTCACACAAGTGGCACCATACCTCCCACTGTTATATACTGCCATTGTTGCTTTGAGAAAGGCAGGCTTTAGTTTACAACACATTTCCCGGCTACAGAAGATTTCCCTTGGTGGGGTGCATTGGACCCTGAAGAGACATGCCAAATTCAACAGTGTGTGTGATCACCTGCATCCTGGACAACCTCGTGTGACCACAAAACAAGGGACCAAATATATTACAGTTAGTAGTAGACAGGAAAGATTTCAAACAGCCCCACAGATCCGCGCACCACTCATGACAATACGAGAGAAGAGTATGCCAGTCACTACTGTCAAGCGCTGCCTCAAAGCTGCAGGGTTAAAGGGTTATGTACTGTAGCAGCCTGTAAACTATTGCTGCGGCCCATATATATTCTTTCTTAACATAGAACTAGCACTACTTAACTAGATTTTAGCAAGCTCACTGTTATCAAAATGGTTGCTGAACAAAAACATTTTATAAAATAGATTTCTGTATATTTAAATATAGATATTAGTTATATTGGATAGCTGATTTCGATAAAGGCAGGAAATGCCAGAACTCCTCTGTATCTAAACAATACATCACCTGAATTAAAGCAGCAGTAAATAATTTTAAGTACATTGGTATAAGAACTTACAGTTTACAATAAAACCTGTCTGGTAGTTGGATTGTTAGACTATTCGGTACTTATGTAATATCTGGGCTCCCGTTTTTCTTATGAGACCGCATCCCCTCGCGGGGCTTGCTGTGCTCGCCACGCTTCGGGCACGGTGTCTCGCTGCGCTCGCCACACTATATAAAATCAACTCTATGCGTAGTTGGATAGTAGGGGTATGAAAAAATGGGGTGCATTTAACATGGGAGCCCAGATAATACATAAGTACCGACTATTCCTTTACTGTATTATAACAAATATATTTATCCCTTAGCATCTTTATTTATGCGGCCATATTACTTGTTTGGAAAGAAACGGTTCTTAAGGAAGAGTACAGCCACAGAGTCAGCAACAGGTCTGAGGGAAGGGAATACTAGCAGCAGTATATTGTGCGGTGAAAGGGCTGTGCATCGCCTGATTTGTTTTCACAATTTTCGCCACCTGTGAAGCGGTTCTGATAGAACACAGGTTTTCACTTTAAGTTTTAGATGAGAGGCGTGCTGACGGTTATGCCTTTAGTATGCTGCAATGTGCTGCTAAAGTATATCCCCGCTGTTCTCCATGAATTGATTGTGAGTTTATTTCTCCTCAAGTCACAGCTCTCTGCAGCATTTCACAGATAGACTCTGAGTTTTTAATACACAGCGATGCGCGCCTCCTCTGAGACAGTTCCGATGGGACACGGAGTTCATCTCTCTAGCTTTGGGATGGAAAATAAAGGATTTTCCTGCGCTGGGCAGGTTCCTTTCCTTCTGCTGGTTTGTCAGGTTATTATGTATCGCTGTTTCACTCTGTGAAATGGCCCCAATGTTGTAATACCTTTCACTTTCACACATTGCTAGTATTAATATACATTTAGAAACATCCACTGTGTTTTATTAGTTGTGTCGTTAGAGTTTTCAGCTGGGTGGAGGTCACACAGGGAACCGTCTTTGAGTTGTTGCCTGTTTCCTTCGTCTATTCTTTTGCTGATCTATTTAATTGTGATCTTGTTCTTCCAGACGTTCTGCCAACTGCACTAAGAACTAAGGAACTAAGCAAAATGCGGGAAGGATGCCCACTCTGCCAGGGGTGTGGGGGTCTACCCCCAAAAAAACCCCTGCAGGATCTGGGAGAGTAGATAGAGTAGATAGTATGGTGACGCCAGGGCTTAATGTGATACTGGAGAGGTGATGGAACTCATACCACCCTCCAACCCCCATTAGGCGAGGCCCAGACTAGTGCCAGGCTTTTTGGCACCACCTGCAAATTGTAAATTTTGCCTGGTTTCCAATACTTTATAAATAAACAGTGATCTCACAAGGAAGGGGCCTGATCACACAATAGTAATTCCAATTCAAATGACACCATACAGTAGCACAATCATATTCTCATTAGACCAGTGTCATGCCTCTGATTCATATTACACCACATATTATGCCCCCTTTTCACTTCATGACATACAGTAGTGTCCTTTATTCACATTACTTCACTCATTAGTGCCCCTTATTCATATTATGCTACACAGTAGTACTTCTTATACATGTATACCACATAGTAGTGTCAGTTATACACAATGCCCACATTAATAGTGCTGCTCAAACACATAGGGCCTGATTCTGGTTCACTTGCAAAAGCAAATTCTCTCTCTAATGGACAAAACCATGTGCACTGCTGGGGGGCGGAGGGCAGATGTAACGTGCAGAGAGAGTTAGATTTGAGCGGGGTTTGTATTTGAAACTGATCTATATGATCTATATTGCAGTGTAAAAAGAAAGCAGCCAGTATTTATTCTGCACAGAAACAAAGGGGGAAATTTACCAATATGAAAAACCTAGTTTTTCGTATTGGTATTTCCCCTACGACTGCATACGACTTTTTCAGTCATATGCAAAGTCGTGTTCCGGAGGGGAATGTACAAAGCAGTCATATACGACTGCTTTGTAACCCACCAATGTCGTAGGAATTCGTATTAGCTGGCCATATATACGGCCGCTAATACGAATTCGTACAGGCAGTCTGCAAGGTGTAAAAAAAATAGAAAAATTAAATAAATAAATTTAAAAAAACAACTGAAGGAGCCGGGGCCGGTAATTAAAAATCAGGGAACCCGACAAATAGGGGTTCCCCGATTTTTAACAACCAGCCCCAGGCTCCTGCTCTGGGGCTGGTTCCCAAAATACGGGGGACAAAATGAGTAGGGGTCCCCCGTATTTTAAGAACCAGCCCCAGGCAAAACCAGCCAGCAGGGTAATGCCACAGCCGGGGGGAGACTTTTTATACAAGTCCCCCCGGCCAAAGCATTAACCCTCTGACGAGTCAGCCTGGCCAGGGGCCCTGGGGGAGTGGGGACCCCCCCAATAAAGCCCCCCCCCCTCCAGGACTTACCTGACCAGGCTGAAGCCTGGTGCTGTCCCCGATGCCCCTGGGCGGTGGGCATCGGGCTGATGGAATGGTGTAAAAAAAAGATTAAACTATTGTTTTTTACTGTGGCACTGCAAGTGCCAGCAAGCCTCCCCAGCAAGCTGGGACTTGGAGAACCACAAGTCCCAGCCTGCTGGGCATTAAAGGGCCCGCTGGCACTTGTAGTTCCACAGTTAAAAAAATAGTACACAAAACACACTGACACAAATTTTAAATAAAAGTTTAATACACACATCACACACACACTGATACTTACCTATCTTGATCCCGTCGGTAGGTCGCTGGCTCCGGTGTCGGCGGCTCCGGTGTCGGTGGCTCCGGGGTCGGCGTCCTGTCTGAAGAAAATCCATGGTGGACCTGTGGAAGGAAATCCTACTCACCAGGTCCTCCATGGATGGTCTTCTGTCTTCTTTTCCAGGGCTTATTTCTTTATCTTCTTTCTTATTCTTTACGCTGCCGGCTCCCGGGACTTTCAGAGCTTCAGAGATGTTTCCTCCTCGATGTCTGGACTAAGAATGAATTCTAGCCAATCAGGAGCCGATTTTACTGGCTCCTGATTGGCCGCTAGGCGGCTCCTGATTGGCTAGAATTCATTCTTAGTCCAGACGTCGAGGAGGAATCATCTCTGAAGCTCTGAAAGTCCTGGGAGCCGGCAGCGTAAAGAAGAAGAAAGAAGATAAAGAAATAAGCCCTGGAAAAGAAGACAGAAGACACAAGACCATCCATGGAGGACCTGGTGAGTAGGATTTCCTTCCACAGGTCCACCATGGATTTTCTTCAGACAGGACGCCGACCCCGGAGCCGCCGACACTGAAGCCGCCGACACCGGAGCCGCCGACACCGGAGCCAGCGACCTACCGACGGAATCAAGATAGGTAAGCATCAGTGTGTGTGTGATGTATGTATTAAACTTTTATTTAAAATTTGTGTCAGTGTGTTTTGTGTACTATTTTTTTAACTGTGGAACTACAAGTGCCAGCGGGCCCTTTAATGCCCAGCAGGGTGGGACTTGTGGTTCTCCAAGTCCCAGCTTGCTGGGGAGGCTTGCTGGCACTTGTAGTGCCACAGTAAAAAACAATAGTTTAATCTTTTTTTACACCATTCCATCAGCCCGATGCCCACCGCCCAGGGGCATCGGGGACAGCACCAGGCTTCAGCCTGGTCAGGTAAGTCCTGGAGGGGGGGGACCCCTTTATTGGGGGGTCCCCACCCCCCCAGGGCCCCTGGCCAGGCTGACTGGTCAGAGGGTTAATGCTTTGGCCGGGGGGACTTGTATAAAAAGTCTCCCCCCGGCTGTGGCATTACCCTGCTGGCTGGTTTTGCCTGGGGCTGGTTCTTAAAATACGGGGGACCCCTACTCATTTTGTCCCCTGTATTTTGGGAACCAGCCCCAGAGCAGGAGCCTGGAGCTGGTTGTTTAAAATCAGGGAACCCCTATTTGTCGGGTTCCCTGATTTTTAATTACCGGTTCCAGGCTCTGTCAGCCTGGTGCTGGTTTCGGCTGTGGGGGGGACCCCACGTCGTTTTTTTATTTATTTATTTTATTTTATTTATTTTTACACCGCAGCCTGCACGGATCTGACTGATCCGTGCAGGCTAAAACGAGAATACGACAGGAAAATGGTGGTCTATTTTTCTGCCGTATTTTCGTGGACAAAAGCAGCCGTATTTTCTATACGGCTGCTTAGTAAATCAGGAACCACCATTCTTTTGAATGGTGATTTCTGTCGTATCCTAACGATGGTGTAGACATTCCTATTTGTAAATACAAATACGAATGTTCCATCCCTAGGACTACAAATTGTTGTATTTTGGGGATAGAAAATCCCGAAAATACAAATTCGTTAAAAAAAGGTGTATTTCTCCCTACGAATACACCTTTTTTCTACGAATCCATATTAGTAAATTTCCCCCAAAATAACTCACCCAAATCTAACTCTCTCTGCATATGTTACATCTACCCCACCTGCAGTGCACAAGGTATTGTCCATTAGAGAGAGAATTTACTTTTGGGAGTGAAACAGACCCATAATGCCCACATTAATAGTGCCACTCATACACATATTAGCCCTGTGCTCTGTGTCCCTCCAGCCAGGGCCGAAACTAGGGTTTCTGGTGCCCGGGGCAAGACATACATTTAGTGCCCCCTCCCCCCCAAAAAAAAAAAATCTTGTGAAAAATACCTCTGTGAAAAGAACTTCACTCGTAAAAGTGTTTTTAAAGCTTTTTTAATAAATGCTATATGTTTTAAAAACTGTTATTTGTGTGTATATTATAAAGTGAGAGAGACAGGAATCACCATTTATTGTAAGGGCGCCAAGAACACTATTGTGGGTATATCTGAGAACACTATTGTGGGTATATCTGAATTGGGGAGCCCCACTAGTAGGGGGCCTAGTGCTACTGGCGACCATTGTTTAAACTGGTATAATTAGCGCGATATAGGAGATTTTGTTTCTTATATATATATATATATATATATATATATATAATTTTATTTTTTTATTTTTTTTGTTCAGAAGCAGGCACACATTTGGCATTTGGTTTTGCACAGAAAGAAAAACATTAATCAGAAGCCATTTATGTGCTTACAGACAGCAGAAGGGTGACATTAAACAGGGACAGTGCGCGTCGAAGGCGCACGCTAAAAATTTAGGGCATTTTTTGGGGGGGAGTGGTGTGGTCACATACTAGTATCAATTCACATTATAGAACACACCGTAATGCCCAGTACACATTCCAGCACACACCGGAGTGCCCAGAGCACATTGCACCACAAACCGTAATGCCCAGAGCACATTACACCACAAACCGTAATGCCCAGTACATATTATAGCACACACCATAATGCCCAGTACACATTATAGCACACACCGTTATGCCCAGTACACATTATAACACACACCGTAATGCCCAGTACACATTATAACACACACCGCAATGCCCAGTACACATTATAGCACACACCATAATGCACAGTACACATTATAGCACACACCATAATGCCCAGTACACATTATACCAAACACTGTGATGCCCATTATACATAATGACACACACCGTAATGCTCATTACATATGCCACACACGCTAATGCCCATTACGCATAATATTACACACTGCAATGCCCCTTACACATAATATTACATGCTGTAATGCCCATTACACATAATGCCACTGACCGTAATGCCCACTACACATAATATCACATGCCGTAATGCCCATTACAATTTATACCACACACCATAATGCCCATTACACATTTTTATTTGGGTAAAAGGTGTCACACACACACATAAGGGGAAGAGGGGATCAGACACCAGGGAAATTGGGGCAGATAGGGTCACAGACACAGAGGAAGGGAGTAACAGGGGACAAGGTGTCACACATGGGGGAAGGGGGTACCCTGGGCACTCACCAATTTGTGGGGGGGAGCTGCAGGGTGTCCAGGTAGCCAGTGGATCCAGGGACAGGGCGAAGGGGGTGCCTGCTGCAGGAGGAATCCAGACTGTGCAACCGAGAGGCTCTGGCTGAGCAGCGCGCAAGAGGATGTGGAGGAAGAGATCTGCAGTTCCTCCATGGCGCTGCTGCAGGGGGAGGGAAATGTAGTTTCCCCCATGGTGCTATTGAGGAGACAGGCAGGGCAGTTCCAGCCCCAGCGCGTATCGCTGGGCGCACTGTGTTCATCACAGACACTAGAGGTCAAGCGCACCTCTAGTGTCTATCTTCTTCTTGGCGCCGGCCATCTTTGAAGTGGCCGCGGCGCCGCAGACATAGATCTATGTCTGCGGCGCTAGCACCCCGCTGCTGGCGCTGCTCACACTAGCGCCCCCCGCCTCCAGCGCCCGGTGCGCGTGACCCCCTAGCCACCCTAGTTACGGCCCTGCTCCAGCCCCCTATCACCTTATCTTCAGCATGGACAGAGACTGCTACTGTTATTCACTTCAGCGGTATGACATCAAATTCACATGCTGGAAAGGGAAGCCACTGGTACAGGGTTTTCTGTTGGAATTATTGTTGGCTGTGGTGTAGGTGGAACTAGTTCCCCCTACCATTAGAGGTGGTTCTCCCCCACTTTAACCCCTTGGCCTGGCCTACCTGTAGTTCTCCAGCTGTTGTGAAATTAGAAGTCACAGCATGCACTGCAACATTTTTGCTATTAGGGAATGCTAGAACTGTGACATAACATACTAGGATGATTAGTTTCACAGCATCTGGGGAACAGCAGGTTGGCCAGGCGTGGTCTTTCAACCATACAGACAAACACACTAAAGCTAGGTACACACAGAAAGATTTATCTGTCCAATCCAATGGCAGTGTTTACCTATGGGCTGCAGTCCCCCAGGTAAAATCCATCACTGTAGTGAAGCTGTGAGACTGCTCTGGCTTCATTGTGAATGGCAGTGACTTCCTATTGGACTGCCAGTCACCCAAGGCAGTCCCATTAAGAGGTGTTACCTCCCTCCAGGACACCTCTCCATGGGCATCCCATAAAACCTGGGGTCTGCGCATGCAGAATACCTACGTCGGTACTGCTCATGCGCTGGTCCCGCTGCCTGTCCATCTATATTGTACAGGCATCTGGACAGTGATTTCACTTCTATGGACTGTTACTGAAGCAGCCCATAGAAGATGGCCGCATGCACAGTACAGAGGTCGGTACTGTGTACACTCCAGTCCCGGCGCCTGTCATCATTGTACAGATGCGGGGAATGCTGCGGGGGCGGGAACAGGAAGAGTGGCAGGTGGGGGCCGGCATAACAACCAGTGGCAGCCCCCCTCCTACCATAAGCCACCACTGGTCCAATCTATCTGGTGGGACCACAAATATGGCAATGTATGTTATCAAATGACAGTCAACATTTGCTCCCAAATGCTGAAAAACGGATACAAACTATTGTTAAAATTGTTGTGCAGATGCAGTCGCAATTACACACATAATACACACTGTATTGATTTGCATACCAGATTATGTTACAGTGTTTGAAAATTGTTTATTTGTTACAAATGTGCTCTAATTGTGTACTTGTAAGTGAATTTAAATATTGCAAAATACAACTCAAACCCCCCCCCCCCCCAAATAAAAAAAGAATTCTGACTTTATATAGCTGTTTTTGTGTCCGACTTTCTAAAGGCTCCCATACACATAGCTGAGGTATTGCATGTGGGATAAGATATATCCTTATTTCTGCAGTGACCGTCTCCAGATCCGATCCAATGCGCACGGGCCACGCATCAGAATCGGAACTCTGCTCCCATTACATCAGCCCAGTTATATGTTTAATATAGGTAAAAACAACATCCAACTTCTTACCGAAAGCATCTGAATGCTATAACATTGCCTGATTTTGCAAAATGTCCGACTTCTGCAGAAAAATTGGACATTTGACAAATTTGGACCAAAATCGCCTGTCATTACCTACCAGCCATGAATTAAAACCTGAATTATCCAGCAAACAGTAGAATCAGGTGTGTAGTAGCATTCTCTGCTTTTGCTAAACTGACTGATTGACACAATGGGTACATTTACTAGTTCTATTGAAAATGGGATGTTGAAAAACCAAGCCGGTTGATGTCCCTCAGACCTCAACCATGTTTGACCGGCAGCACTTGAGCACTGGGCCATTAATGTGGAACCTCATGCTGAAAAGCATGTGAAGAAAGATGTTATGCCTGAAGGCAAGGTCAGAGCTGTGAGGTAATTTGGGTACAGCAGCAAGCTGGAACAACAGTACCATCACAGGAACTGCCAGGCTGGACTATCCCATTTGAACAACAGGGCTCCAGTCACCCAGAACTTGGAGTCTCCACTGGGACTTAAAGGGAACTTGGAGCCTCCTTCTTGGCAGGAAACCAGGAGGCCCCACCTGTTAGAAGGGTGCGCTCTGCACCTGTCTCATCCGTGGCAGCAGCAGCCTCAGCCAGCAGTGGGGTAGAGTACAACAACAAAGTATTAGCCGAATTCCTTAAAAAATATGGCATAAAGTCCTGAGCTCCGTGGCGTCGGAAGACCTCCGTTTTCGCCCGGGGAAGCCTGCCGAAGACAAGAGCAGACCCCTCTCACCCCGCTGCACCGTCCAGCCGCTGGAGACCTGTGGTGAGTCCCCCTGTAGCGCTACACACGCGGCGGGACCCGGGATCGCTGGGGGAGATAGTGCGCCGGCGGCTCCTGAGCGCAGTGCGGTAGCCTCCAGGAGACCTCGGCGCTCGGCTGCCTGGTCTTAGGAGGCAGGGGGCTCTATAACAGTGCAGCAGCCAGAGTGGTATATAGCCCTCTGTGCTGCGGTAGCCTCCCTGCACCCTCTCCTTCTTAAAAAGTTGACGCTGGGCATCTGCCCCCCCTCACCACAAATAATAAAAAGGCTCCATAGACTGGGAGAAACCCACCACGCCGCAGGAGCGCAGCAGAGACTCCCCATCACAGTACCCCCAGAGTGTCAGCAGACCAGCGGCAGTGGGGCCCCGACTGCTGGGGGCGGCGGGGAGCACTGGGGAGCCGCTACAAACCGGGAGCCCTCCTGCACTATAGAAGCGGCGGCCATCTTGGATCGGGGCACTGCAGATCCCAGATGCACGCTGCAGCCCCAAGCACACAGCACCCCAGCTGGGCACACTAAACAGCGGTAGGTGAAGCTGTGGGACACCCTCTAAGTCCCCTGACCTGCACCCCCAGCTACCCCTTAAACCTCTGAGGTTTACTGCACCCCAGCGCTGATACCACCCTAACAACAATCAGTGGATCCCCTGCCCCATAGTGCAAGCCTTGAAGGCACCTAGGGATACAGGGTTAAATAAAACACCTGTACAGTGGGGGGCGTGGCTTGGAGGCCGAAGAGGGCAGACGCACAGGCAGGGGGCTCTCCCGCAGGAACACTAAAAAAAAGAGCCGACCCGCGCATATTCCTGACCCGCGCCTATTCCTGATCACCTACATACTATCCTCTATTGGATTCTACCATATTGCTGCCACCCGGTGGTCAGATGTGATACCACGGCTACAACCTGCCTGACAGACAGACATTACCTCCTTCTCCCTCTCCTGCCGTCTGCCTTTACTAACCATGTTCTAATATAGCTCACCCTGCCCGCCTGGAGATCTAATTGCTTTACTGACTTCACCACCCTTACCATCGCTTTTTACCATGAGCAAGACTGCGAATAAAGGGAAAAAAGGCGCCCAGCAGGGGATAATGCAACACTTGTCCCGCTCGGACTCCCGTCCATCTCCTGACTCATCTCCCTCCTCCCCGGCGGACCTCGCTAACACTGCTTCGGCCCCACGTGAATCATACGCTACGAAACACGACATTCAAGATATGATCGCAGAATTAAACCGATCTATAACCTCGAATTTCCAACAACTTTCCGCCGACCTGAGAAAAGAGCTTGCATCACTATCAAGCCGCACCGAAGCAGTGGAAAAGAAAGCGGAATCCAACTCTCGGGGACTACAAGAGGCCTCACATGATCTCAACTTCCTGTTCCGTGAAATCGAGTTCCTTAAAGACAAGAACGAAGATATGGAGAACAGGGAGAGAAGGAATAACCTCAGGATCAGAAATATTCCGGAATCCATCTCTCCACAAGGCCTAGAGGACTACCTAAAACGACTCTTCCTGATGTTAGTCCCAGGACTAGCCGACCACTCCCTCTCAATTGAAAGAGTCCACAGAGCCCTCAGACCGAAACCGAAGGAAGGTGAACCACCAAGAGATGTGATCCTGAGGTTCCTATCCTTCAAAATCAAGGATCGGATTGCTAACGCAAGTAGAATGACTTCTGACATCCTTTTTGAAGGCTCTCACCTCCAAATCTTTCAGGACTTGGCCCCATCCACTATCCTCAAACGCAGGGAAATGCGGGACACTACAAAGGTGTTACGGGACAATGGCTACAAATATAAATGGGGTTTCCCCTTTCGTCTAATAGTGGAGGTGAACGGCGTCCAACATCTGTGAGGGACCCCAAGGAAGGGAAGGAACTTCTCCACAGGTTGAACCTGGAAGCGGCCGAGACGGGAGCATCCTTCCGAGCCCAAGACGAAACCTCAACCTGATCCAGAGGCGTATGCAGTTACCTATGTGTTATTACTTTGCTCACTACTGCTGTGCTGACACTGTTTTTGGGATATCTGTCCCTGCTCCCTGCCCCGGCATTGATAGGCATTTCGGCTTTTAGGTGGAGGTACTGTATGTAAGGCTATGACCCCCTTCAATGGGGTGGGACGCCTTGGGCGGGGAGCCAGGGCAGAACCTTTAATGTAGATGTCTACGTTTTATAATATGGCAGTTTTTCATCGTTGAAGGGGTACTGCCTTTTTCTGGGCGCAGCCAACCCTCTTTTATTTTATTTTTTTGTAGATGATGTTGTTGTTTTTGCACTGCTCTCAGTTCAGTTCTGCATCTATTTTATAGATATGTTATATATGTATACTCTTAATATTTCCAGGCGGACATGGTTACGTCCGCTTCAGTTCATATATTTCCCCCCCATCCTGTGGGACCAGTGGGACGCTTTTTTTTCCCCCCTTTTTTAAGAAGGGAAAGATCTAGCTCTCGCTATTCAATATAGCTTACTAAACTTGTTTCGTTCTCCCAAACATTTAGGGCCCTTTAGGTCTCTCTCCTGTTGGAATTGACCTGTCCCCTTCCCTCCCTACGGGCCCAACTGTAGTGGATTTTGATCTTCCTACCGCGAAGTGATACTATCCACTTCCCTAGTGTTTTATTTTTATTTCTTATTGTTCTTCCTTTCCTTACCCCCCCCCCCATTTGGTCCTTTTATATATTTTATTTCTGTTTGATTGTTTGACAACGTAGCTGAGAACAAGTATGCCGGTTAATGTACTTTCTCTGAATGTAAAGGGACTCAATACCCCCCAGAAAAGATCGCTCCTGTACAAAACACTTAATACACACCAGGGAGACATTGTTTTTCTACAAGAGACCCACTTTAAAAAGAGTGCACACCCCTCCCTGACATCTCGTAGATTCCCCACTGTTATCTACTCCTCCCACTCCACAAAAAAGAATGGGGTTGCTATACTGATGCGGGCTTTGGTTCCCATACAGATCCTTTCCCAAAGAACTGACACAGAAGGGAGATATATTATATTAGTATGTCAATTGGGTCACCAAGTGATAACTTTAGTGAATTTATACGCCCCCAATACCGGCCAGGCTGCATTCTTTCAGAAAGTATTTGGAGAAATTCAAAATATGCGCAGGGGATTGTTACTTGTAGGGGGGGACTTCAACACCATTCTGTCCCAGGACTTAGATAAAAGTGGTCCACGCCATACTTCTTCCTCTCGCAGTCCACCGGGAAACCTCCGTAAGTACATGTCAGGAGCTGGTCTCTTTGACACATGGAGAGCACACAACCCAACATCCCGAGACTATACATTTTATTCAAACCCCCACGGCACATACTCTAGAATAGATATGATTTTGGGATGCAGCGGAGTTCTAAACACTCTGGTAAAAGTAGACATAATTTCAAATGTCTGGTCAGATCATTCTATAGTTCTAACCTCCTTTGACCCATTACAAGCTCACAAGGGCCGCCCTTCGTGGAGACTGAACGAAACGCTCTTACGTATACCTGAGTTTCGGAAGCTTATCAGCTCCCAGATAAAAGAATACTTTGAACTGAACGTTTCCGCAGATGTCCCTCTCCCCACAACATGGGAAGCCCACAAAGCGGTCATCAGGGGGGCGGTAATCAAATATGCATCTCATAGGAAAAAGGAACGAGAAAGGAGATCCATTGATCTCACGATACAGCTAGCACAGCTGGAAAAAGCCCACAAAATCACCCACTCCCTCTCACTTCTTAAACAAATTCAGGGGGTTAGAGGAGAGCTTCAATCCCTTTATGCGGAACAGACTGAAAAATCACTTAGGTGGTTAAACCAGCGGTTCTACGAAAAGGGGAATAGATGTGACTCTATATTAGCATCTAGGTTGAGTGCCAAGAAAACCTCACAGACTATAGTGGCCTTGCGAGACAAAACCAACACCTTAAGTTACGACCCAGTAGCCATTAATAAAACATTTTTTGAATATTACAGCTCTTTATACAATCTCCAAGAACCAGGATCAGTCCCTAATCCCCCCGCTTCAGTTATCCAATCATATCTAGACTCCTGTAAACTACCTAAACTGCCTAGCTCCGCCATCTCTAGGCTTAACTCCCCAATTTCAGCTGAAGAAGTAGACAAGGCTTTGAAATCGCAAAAATCATCAAAAGCACCAGGCCCCGATGGTTTTTCCACAGCTTATTATAAGACATTTGCTGGCCTACTGTCCCCTCATATGGTCTCTTTGTTTAATAGGATCATGCAGGGAGAACGATTCCACACAGATTCCCTGAAATCCGTTATAGTGGTGATCCCAAAACCTCAGAAAGACCCCACATGTAGCACAAATTATAGACCAATATCACTGCTCAATGCAGATATTAAATTATTTGCGAAGGTCCTAGCTAACAGGCTGAATGTTTATTTATCACAACTTATTGACCCAGACCAGGTGGGCTTTGTCCCTACAAGACAAGCTTTGGATAATACCAGACGCACAGCCAACCTTATTTCTCACATCAACAGACTAAGGCTGCCATCTGTGCTCCTCTCATTGGACGCAGAAAAAGCCTTTGACCGGCTTTCATGGCCGTTCATGTTTCAGACTCTGCGTACCTATGGAATGGATGGAGACTTTTTGTCGGCTATACAAGCCTTGTATAATGGACCGACGACCTCAGTACTGACAAACGGCCTTCTTTCGCCAATATTTCACCTGAGCAATGGCACCCGACAGGGATGCCCCCTCTCGCCCTTGCTCTATGTCCTGAGCATCGAGCCACTGGCCGCCAAGATAAGGAATAACCCTGACATTAAGGGAATCTCAGTACAAGGCACACAGTATAAGTTGTCACTCTTTGCAGACGACGTACTGCTGACCTTGACCTCCCCCTCAACCTCACTCCCCCATCTGAAAGAGGAATTGCAGGCGTATGGCGGATGCTCTGGGCATAAGGTCAACGGAACGAAATCGGAGGCTCTGGCATTGCATCTACCCCCTGAAGTGCGGAGGTTCATAGAAATTAATTTTGACTATATGTGGAGACCACAAAGCATCAAATACTTAGGCATTCAAATTACTAAATCACTAGACCAACTGTACAAGGCCAACTACATCCCCCTTTTGCAAACCATAAAGAATGATCTAAATAGGTGGGCCCCTCTATATATATCCTGGATAGGACGTATTAACACTATTAAAATGAACATTCTGCCTAGGCTGCTCTATCTGTTTCAGACAATACCAATAGTGGTTCCCTACCCTTTCCTTCGCTCAGTTCAGTCTATATGCGGCGCTTTTGTGTGGGCAAATAAAAAACCTAGACTCCGCAGGACATGCTTGGCTAAGACGGCACTTAGCGGAGGCTTAGGCCTCCCTATTTTTGAGCATTATTATCACGCCTCCCAATTGAGCCACATTATGTCATGGCATGCAAAGGAGGGTTCCAAAAAATGGGTGACCCTTGAGAATGATCTGATCGGACTCCAAAAAGCTAGCTTTCTCCCATGGCTCCCCCCAGCTTTGAGACCAGCTACGATACACGATGTCCCATGCGTTAAAGCTATACTCACCACATGGGATAAGCTTAACAAAAAAAGGGGTCTGGCGCCCTATCCATCCCCGATGACTCCCCTTTGGCGACACCCCCACTTTCAACTGGGCTGTATGAGTAGCTATATGCACCCATGGGCCACACGTGGGATCACACGATTCCTACACATATTGGGTGATTTCGCCCCTCAGAATTTCTCAGATTTATGTGAGAAGTACAACTTAGAGACAACACACAGCTTTGAATATATACAACTGAAAAGTTTCATCCAAACTTCCTATAAGACACAAAAGCCGAGACCAATGACAACGTTTGAGCGAATCTGCAACTACAGCCCTGAGCGTGCAGGAGCCATTTCTGTTCTCTACTCTATATTAAACGCCCAACCTGACCAACACAAAGAACCTTTTGAAAGGGCTTGGGAAACTGATTTGGGGATCAATATAGAGGAAGAAGATTGGGCAGATATTAGACGACGGGTAGCTAAAACTTCTATTAACACAAATATCAAGGAAAACTCTTTTAAGATTTACTCGCGCTGGTACCTGGTCCCCGAGAAATTACATTCTATTTTCCCAACAACTCCAGACCTCTGCTGGCGGAACTGTGGAAATAGGGGCACCTTCATGCACATTTGGTGGGAATGCCCTCTGATCTCCACATATTGGGATGAGGTCCTATCTCTGGTCAGCAAAGTGATCAATTTCACGTACCCTAAAGAGCCGATACACATTTTACTGTGCAAGCCACTGAGCGGGCTACCTAAACCCCAGGATAAACTCTGTCTCCATATTTTTAACGCAGCTAAACTCCTCATTGCCACACAGTGGAAACAACCTTCTGCTCCCCCGATGCCAGCTTTAATAAATAAAATCTGGTCCTTAGCATCAATGGAATATATTACCGCTCTTCTCCACGATAGAGTGGCCAAATACCATGATATCTGGGGTCCCTGGTATTCTCATTTCCACAGACAACTCCCTGGTGTGGTATGAGTTCCCCACTTCTTTAAGCGCATATCTGTAACCAATGCTATTCTGGTACTATTTCTTCTCTATTTTTCCTCAACTAAACTTGCGACTCAGTAGTTGTCAATCACAATCCCCCTCACCCCCCTTTATTCTTTTTGTATTGTTATTTTTACTGTTTAGACAAAAAAAAAAAAAAAATTGCACCAACGGACATGGTTTCAAATTTGATTTTTATTGTCACGACTATGCATACAGATATTCATCGGTTTTGTATTCTGTTATTGATATAATAACACACTTGCATACTGTACTGTAATGTCCTCAATGTCAACCTTTCCTACGGTGTTTATAAATAAAGAGATTTAAAAAAAAAAAAAAAAAATATGGCATAAAGCATCAACTAACAATTGCTTAAACACCGGAACAGAATGGCATGAGTGAGCGGGCAAACCACACAGTGGTGCTGAGTGACTACTGCAGTTTACCTAAGAATCGAGTACCTACTGTACAGTAGCTGTTAAAGGTAAAATGCCACTGGAAGCCTGGTCGGGGAAAAAGCCAAGTGTCAGTAATATCGCTTACCGTGAGCCTCAATACATCCAAGAAGCAAAGTCAAGCAGTGATTGGACAGAGTGGAAGTCCGCAATTGATACAGAGCTGTTAGCACTCAATAAAAATAATACATGGACTATAGTAGATATGCCAAGTAACCGTAAAACGATAAAGAACAAGTGGGTCTTCTGCAAGAAGTTGAATTGGGACAATTGCCTGTTACAAAGACCACCTTGTTGCCAAGGGATATACCCAAACATCAGAAATTGATTACGGAGTGATCTATTCACCAGTCACAAGATACAGCACCCTGAAATTGGAGATTGCCATTGCCACTCTACATAATCTACTGCTATACCAGTCCAACTTTGACTCTACATTCCTACTGTAAATGGAGAAATGATGGAAGTTTATGCAAAACCAGTGAAACCTCCCATTGACAAAAGTACAGAAATGGCTAAAGCCATGTCACCAACTATCCAAGGGGAGATAGAGGAGATGCAAGACTTTCAAGTTGGTAGTTTGATTTACGCAAGTATTGGGACTCGCTCCGACATCCCACATTCAGTAAGTCGGGCAAGCCAGTTTGTAATAGATCCTGGGAGACAACAGTGGATCGCAAGTAAAATGAACTTTGTTGACATATTGACTAAAGGACTGTCGACATACTTACAAATTACATTCTTAAAGACTGTGGACTTGAATGTGTTTAATGTTGATCTGTTTTCACTGTTTGCTTCTCTTAACCCATGCTTTTCGGTTACAGGCATGACTACGTTGAAATGTCATGTTCTTTTACAAGTGACCAGAGACAGCCTTAAGCTAGGGGGAGTGCTAGTAAGGTGCACTCTGCACCTGTCTCATCGGCAGGAGCAGCAGCCTCAGCCAGTAGTGGCTGTGTGTCCCTCTGTTCCCTCTGTCCCTGTAGTAGACAGTCCCAGCCCTGTACGTTGTGTCCATTATAGACAGCATGCCTTTTCTATGATTGACAGCATGCCCTGTATGGAGAGCCATCAACGCATCCTGTGTAGTGTCAATCAGCACACATTTACCTAAGTAGGAGATCCTGCTTAAAGCAAGACAGCGCGTCCTGAGCCCGACCGCTATACCGGGAGGGGGAGAGCTGTCAATCACCACTGGAGGTTTCCAGTATAGTGCCTTCCCAGACCTGTTAAGAATTTGAGAGACCTCCATTACCCCCCCACTGCAGCTGCAGGAAAACAATAAGCACTGGCACCATACACCTGTACACACCTGTCTGTTATATATATATATATATATATATATATATATATATATATAGATACAGGGAAATAACCACGGCACACAGAGGAACTTTTAAAACTTCAACAAAGTGTATTAAAGGTGTCCAATCTATCCTCCTGTTCCTACCAACGGGCACCGGGCCCACATCACAAAGGAGAGTGCAAGCTTGCCAACCCCAGCGATATATATATATATATATATATATATATATATATATATATATATATGATATTCTGCATACCTGCAATTTAACTCTTTCTGGACCTGCTAACTCTGTCTTTATTACTATTAATAAACCTACATTCCTGGTTAAGCTTCCAAAACGTGTGTCGTCAACAACACCAAAAGCACTGCTATATACTCTGACAACACCACCTAGTGCAGACCTCTTGGAAACCCCACTAAATCTGAGGCAGTGGAGATCCCCTCTGGGTGCTGTCTGGAGACCCCCATTGGGGCTGAAAATTCAGAACCCCCTCCTGGGGCTGAAAACTCAATATCTTGAACTTGGGCTGGCCCCCGCGTGGGAACCTAGAAAGGCACCCATTTTTGTTGTGTTTTATAAAAATTGCTCCCATTCCCAATTGCAAGCTTTGAATTCCAGAACCAGCCATTTAACCTTCATATAGCATTCCAATCACACCCCCACTGTACAGGCCATACATATACTCTCTTTCTTTTTCACATTTTCCATCCTCCTGACCCCTGGCCAAACTGCTGGGTCACTGTACCATACAGCACACCAGGAACCTTTGCATTCTGGTGGACTTTATGCAATAAGAATATCTATCCTTCTGTTTCAATGCCCCTATAGATTGTAAACTTTCAAGCAGGGCCCTCATACCTTTGACTGTCTGTAAATACCCAGTTTGTTTTATAACTGCCTCCTGTTGTAAGTGCTATGGAATATGGTGCGATAGAAAAGAAACTGTTAAGAAATAAATTGAGTAGGCTATATTTTTTTTATAAGCAAAGGAGCTGATTGGTTGGAACTTTCTCTACATTATCTCAGTCCAAACTTAGTTAAAGTGCTGCTATATTTTTATTATAACAAAACCAAATAGACTTAGAGAAATTAAATAAAAACGCATCTTCTGGTTTGCAACACATATAAAAATGGTTCTCGGAATGGTCCTTCTAGATACAGTTGGAGAATGGTATGCGATATAGCATGTGAAAAATGTTAAGAGTGAAGAAAGTTACATTTAATGTTTTAATGTGTAATTTATTATTTCCTGCTATAACTTACAAACAAAATGAGTGTCATAAGTACAAGCTAATATAAGCTTGTGTATAGCTTGTATAGAATTAGAACAAGCTTGCACATAAAAAATAGATAATATTTTTGGTCAAATTAGAAGATCTGTGTTAGACAATGGCCCAAGTCCCTACGAATCTCTGAGAGGGTTCATGGCCATGTATTTCGTAGACAGTGGTTTCTAGTAAACAAGATACTGTAGGCTACATTTCCACAAATAATGGTTAACTCCACAAATAGCTGCCTCCATTATATAGATAATAGGTACACTTTAAAGTAATAGAACTGCCAATATACCATATATCTGTGTTTATAATAAGGATGCTATGATTTGTAAGAAAAAAAAATCAATTTTGTACAATAGTAGGTTCTGTAAGTTACTTTAACAATAACAGCATTGTGTCTACTACTATTTTCAGACTGGTAGAACATTGTCTCTGTGAGAACCATGAGTGGCACATCTACAGTAGACGGACAAACTGGGATACAAATACAGTCGTTGCTCATCATTTTAATACAATGATTGAATTTTAAATAATATCTTTATATTTTTTTCTGAGACAACTGTTGCACACTCGATGTAAGCAGTGAATTTGTGAATGTATTATGTCAATTCACTATGATCCAAGGACATTGCAGAGGCACAGTGATGTCAAAGATTCTTTCTGAGGTGTCATTGATGTTACTAGCCCTAAAGGCCTGAAAGGCTTTGGTTAGTGTCCCAGACTTCTGAAACAATATGGCAGTCTTTCTGAAGATGGGTCAGTGGTGAGCCTGTCCCATTCTCGGCTGGCTCAACGATGAATCAGCAGGTGGGATTCAATGCCCCACCTGCCAAACGACAAAAAGGGGGTGAGGGCGCGAGATACGGCCGTGGATAGTCCAGCTGCGGCTGAGATTTCGACAATCCATGGCCGTTCTTGGCAGAACAAGCCCAACTGCTTGTAAAGTCGGGCCCGTTCTGACGAGATCCGTGTTCAATGTTGTCAGGAAAGACCTCATTGAATAGGGCCCTGTCGCTGGGTTATCCGTTCATTGATAAAGAAGTATAAACAATTTATAACAAAGTTTGGACTGGAGCATGCTAATTTTCTGAATGTTTATACAACAAAATGTTTTGACTTTATTTTCATTCTCTTTTATTCTTCTAGGGGAAAGCGCTGGTATTTGCTCCACCAAGAGGGAACACTTTAAACCAGTTTTGCAATCTAGCAGAGGCGGCTGGCTTTTGTATCCAAAGACATGAAAATTATGATGAGCACATTTCTGACTTCCACTCCAAGGTTGGTTCTCTGCTTGCGACAGATAATACTTTAATCCACATTGCATTTTGAAGAGATCATGGTCTTTTTGGCAGGTAACAAACGTTTGATTAAAGAAATCCTTAGGTGTGCTGCTTCTAAACAGCTATTTTTATATGTGATTAGTTTTTGCTGTTAAACCATCCTTTATCTCCACATGTCTAGCAGGGTTTAACAGAAGAATTGTCTATTAGAGTTTCCATAGTAAAATAAAAAAATAAATAAAATAAAATAAACAATCTTCATGTCTATAGCGGTGTTATTTGTATGAAGCATTATGTAAAGGGCACATTTAAATCCACAGTAAACAAGCTTGTAAAATAACTATTAACAAATCAAACGCAAATGTTCGGCTAATCTAAAAGCAAAATGTGTTGAAACAAACAGAAGGCTAATGTCTAATTGTGTCATATCATACCTTAAATCCTTATCTCTAGTTGTTTTGTGGCTGGGTCAGTTGGCAGATACAAACTGCTAAATCTCAAACACAATTTCACAGCTGTGAGGTTATATGTCAGATCAAGGCGCTAGAAGATTTAGGTCAAAAGCACTTATCTGTGATTTCTAAGCTCGCTTACATAAAGCCACTGGTATCAGTTATACTATACAGTGGTCATTATTTATAGGTAGACACTAATGAATAACAGAGAGAGTACAATTTTCTATTGTAAATGTACCTAAGTATGTATTATCTTCAATGCTACTGTATATTTAGGAAGTATTTAATAATTCATTTTATAATAGCAAAATACATTAATATTGACAAATATACAATTAAAATATTCAGTTATGCCATGTCAGTGTTAAAAATGTTTTGGCACCCTTACACACATCAATTTTGATGGGTTGTTTAAAACTAATTGGCCACAAATCAGTTCAATAAGACCTAAATAAATTGTATGACCATACGAATTAAGCTATGTAAAATACCAGTCTTTGGCCTGAATACAGAATGTCCAGGATGTATAGATTTAACTGTATATGCTACTGTATGGTCAGCAGTAAAATAAGAAAAAGAAAGATTATAGATTACAAATAAAACTTTCCTTTTTTTAACATCTTGGGGTATATTTACTAAGATTTTGTTTTATTGTCCCGTTCCATGGATGAGGACATCAGTCTCCCCAAGTCCAATTCGAGTATTAGTCCCACAGCCTTTGTCATGACCGTCTTGTCCCTGTGCCACCTTGAGTAAATATTTTTCGTGCCTCCTGAGTTACGTCCCAAGCTACTCTCCTGGGCTCACTCGTCCCAATCCTTTGGTCATCCGGGTTTCATAAAAACCTGGGAGATTCTCCAACGATCCTATTGATGGCCACAGCTTTGGAAAGACGGTAAAGACTTTGTTGCTTCCTGCCCGATATGTGCGCAACATAAAACCTTCCTTCAGGCTCCTGCTGGCATGTTAATGCTACTCTCGATTCCTAATCGTCCATGGATCCATATTTCTATGGACTTCATCTCAGAACTACCCAAGTCCCAGGAGTTCAATACAATATGGGTCATGGTGGATCGTTTTTCAAAAACGCACATTTCATCCCATTGACCTTATGAACTTCCGATTATACAACTCGTCTTCCCAAGATAACTCTGTTGTTTCCCTGTGACCTTGTTGCTCTGACCTGTGTGCTGACCCATGTGACCAAAGGTGTGCACAGGTACTTCCTGGACTTAATTGCTGCTGAGGCTTGCAGACAATCACAGACCAGCAGGGGGGGATATAGCTGAGGCCTCTGGTTCATTACTGCTTTGAACAAGTTGTTTGATCCCTGTGTGTATCCAGTACTCAGCGTTCCAAGGCTCCAGGATCCTGTCCAGAGACCCTGTGCTTACCCTGTGAAATCTGCTGCTGTCATCTGCTGCTGATATTAAAGCTCCCTTGCTCTCCTCACCTGCCAGGTTACCTTCCTCGCTGTCTAGCTCTCAAGGGAAGAGGATAGAGCATTCCAGCAACTTCTAGCAGAGGTTTCTATTTGCCTTAAAGGGCCATACCACCTTTTGACTCCCAAGTCAACTGTCCAGTTTCCTGTCAACACCTGTGTCGGCTCCCAGGACGTTAACAGCCGTGTTGGCTCCCAGTCCGTCAACTCTCGTGTTGACTCCCCGGTCATCAACATGCTCCTGTCGACTCCCAGGTCATCAATACCGTGTTGACTCCCAGGTCGTCAACACTCCCTCTGGCTCCCAGGCCATCTACAGTACTGTGTCGGCCCCCATGCCATCAACCCTCCATGTCGGCTCCCAGGCCATTGACTACCCATCGGCTCCCAAGCCAATGTTATCTCTCCAGCCTCCCAGGCCAGCGCAGACCAAGTATCCTGTACCAAGTTCCTCAGTTCCAAGCTCACTGCCACTAGTCACTGTCCATCTCACACGACTGGCCAGTTAGCTGTGGGGAACTCAGGTCAGAGAGCCGTGACCTCGCCACCGAACACAGCAGAGTCCAAACCTCCTTGCGGGGGTCCCTGGTGAAAACCGTTGGTAGTGTTAGACTCCAGAGTCTCGTCAACTCCCCCCACCTAGCTGTGCTCGCAGTGCCAGTGACACTCCTATGAACTGTCCCTACTTAAAGCCTCTCATGTTCCAGTTCCCAGCATCCACCACTGGGCCACTGCTGCCACAACCGGAAACACCAGAGACCCGAGCCCTGACAGGGAAATAATGATAGTTGATACAACCTCTGACCAAGCCAAGTTCTCTTGATTTTCAGGAATGTCTGTTTTCATCGTAAAGTGATATGTGATGTGTAAGTATGGCAAATGGCGCGTTTGGAGGCTCTAAATTTGTGTTATACTGGAAACTCTGAAAGGGGTCAGAGTTCATACCATCTTTCAGTAAATGATGTGATGATGTCATTTATATCAGCAGTTGATTTTACTATACTATTTATACACAGTTTCTTATATATGGATTGGCACTCTCATAAAATATGCAGATTTCCAGTAGACGCAGCAGCACTCTTATATGGTGTGTACACACGGTCGATTAGGCTTGCTATTCGATCCCAATGCGATCAGATCTCATCGGGATCGAATTGCACACAAGCCACCCGACATGCATTCAATTTGGACAATATAGTGCAGATATGCATTATATAGTCATTGCAGCCCTGTCTATCTGGGTATTGATTTATGCTGCCACGAGAGCGCGCATCGGGATAGCAAAGTAAAAAAAACGGTACTCTTTACCTAGAAGGGCGCCCATCGCGGCCATCACGGGCATTGCATGCACTAAAAAATCGGGTGCGATGCCCGCAATTTCCCATAGGGAACAATGTTAAATGTCTCAATTGACCCGATTTTCCTGTTCAATGCCTCAATTGACCCGATTTTTCCATAGGAAACAATGTTAAATGAGCCACAGAGGCCAAATAGGCACCCTGAAGTGTGAAATGGCCCCCACAATTGTTAACGCCACCCCACGATCAACGTGAACCCGAAGCGTGGCGAGCGCAGCGAGCCCGCGAGGGGCGGCGGTACTCGTCCTACGACCTTTTCATACCCCCACTATCCACGTCGGCGTGGAGTTGAGAATAGAAAGTGTGGCGAGCGCAGAAAGCCACCGCGCCCGAAGCGATCAAAATCGCGGGCGCCCTTCTAGGTAAAGAGTACCAAAAAACCTGTGCGATCTGCATGCAATTTTGACTATGTAGTCAAAATCTCATGCTGATTGTACCTGTGTGTACACATCATTAGACTTGTTAGATTTTATCCCATAGTTAGGTGTAACAAATAATCCCGACATTTTGGGGTACACAGACCCCGTTTTCAAGATGCAGAACATATATACATAGATAGATCCATACATATCTATCCATGTATATATTTGCTCCATTATGAGATTTACATGACATAAGATATAACACTGTACTTTCCCCCAGCCGAGCTGTAGAAATAACAATTTAAAGTGTATAGAAACCTTTCCAACACCTAAGGGGGTTATTCACTGAACTGCACAATCTGTAAGCAATTCATAGCAGCCTTTCAAGTTAATGGCCGTTAACAATTGCTAATAGCTACTGTAGTTCAATGAATAACCAACTTAGAGCCTCCAGTATTAAGATCATTTTAGCATCGTACCCTGCTAAAATTCTGAATAGATTAAAAATATTTTAATGTCCTTTTTTTTTTTTTTTAACCAATCACAGAATTCATGTTGATACGATGTTAATAGTACTTTGCAGTTGCTACAGGTTACAGAACAGTTACTGGATACACAAACTACGATGATCTCGATTTTAATTTGGTTTTGTATATTGCCATAAAGCCAAATGCCAATATACTTATTATTATAATAATAGTTCTAATCAAAAGTGCACCGCCTGAGTACTTCTACATTTCATAAAATACATTATCCAACTGACATGTAATATATCACTGCTGTGTGAATGATGTATTAAGCCAGTCATATATGGCTTTTACTGTATATAGGTTTCTTTTATCAAAAGATAAAATCATCTTAGTGTTATTACGATGTTGCGTGCGCTGGGTGGCGGGGACGATCAAGGGCTCAATGTTATTGTGCTCTGGCACTGGATATGGACATACAATAAAGATCACTAAACTCTCATGTTATGCAGAACGTTACTCCTTGCACTGTACTGTTGTCCTTGAGCACATTTCTCTATTTCTACTATTCATTACATGATAGCGTATTGTGCATTGTTACACATAGTTATATTTAAGTTATCACATGAGGCTATACACTATTACAGCAGTTTATCCAGCTGAACACTGCAGTATTCATTTATATTCCAAAATTCCACCATCATCTGTGCACAGCATCTATTCCCTGAGACAGAGGGGCTAGGGGCATGACCAGCCACCACAGCATCGAAAGCGTTCCCCCCAAATTTTTGGCCAGCGCACCGAATGCGCATGCAGGGTACCACTTCCCACCCCTCACATCTTGGGAGGTATGATATAAGGGCTACCAGTGCAGAATTCTTACCATGGTCAGCGCGGCGAGGCTTGGGAACTAAAAGTGGCTAGGAAAATGTACAGTAGTGGCCTCACGTGGGCAGCACCAAATGTAAGTAGAACAAGAACCATTGGCTTCAATATGCTTGGCTGGTAGTCTAGTGTCCCCCAGTCCTTTAAGTTGCTGTGACAAACCACAAACCTACACATTTCAATTACAACCCCACCTCCACCCACTGTGACTGAAGGCAGACCCCAAAACTTCAAACAGGCAAATAAGCAGCCCATTACAATAATGCCCAAATATCACACTTATTCTCACCTTTCCAGTGATGCCTATAAACACCCCAGGCATTGTTACATACCAGATAACACTAACTCCTGTCCCTGTAACAGATGTCACAATGTATATAGATGGATGCCCTCCTTAGAATTAGTATTTGTAGCATTGGTACTTTGCTTTGTGAACTGGAAAAGACTGTTTGTGTAGGAGACAGGAGGGGGACAGGGCCAATTCTCTAGACATGGCCACATCTTAAAAAAGTCACTGGCTGACAGGTAGCAATTGGTTTGCATACATCTACCAGTGGTTGGATGCCTCCTTATGCACATGGGTCCTGCATCATTGCACATAGTGCAGCTTAGCAAATGTCATTTGCAACCCCTGCCTGCATATGCGATCGCATCAAACTGCGATGCAATAGCAGTTTAAGAGGAACATCATGATGAGTGGTTGCAGTGTCCCTCTGCGACTGCACTCTAAGTAAGTCTAACATTGTTCAGGCTGCCTCAGCTTGCGAAGCCAAGGAAACGTTGTCTCACGGCGCAGTCCTTGGCCTGGCTGCTCCAAGAAAACATGGGAGAACCCCCTCTATGTCTGGAAACACCGGCCACCCCCACTACATTTTTCCAAGGGAGTGCTTCTGCCTGCCACTCAGGCAGAGGCAATCGCAGTTTTGAAATGCGATCACTGGACCCGTCCTGCACATTCGCAGTTCACGCACCATCGGGAACTGTACTGTGGATCATGGTCACCTTCCAGCTCCAGTCATCTTCCAGTTCAGTGCAGTCACCTTCAGGTTGCTGTCCAGCTCCAGTTATGCTTCTCTCCAGAACCAATCATCCCTCAGTTCCATTTTCCAGTACAATGTTTATTTCAAATCAGTTGACGTCATCAGCCAATCACTGCTAGATCACTGACATTACCAAGTCCTAGCTAGCAATGCCCACTGTTACTTCTAAGCTTTATGATCAAGAACTGCATACCTCCCAACTATCCACAATTTTTTGTGACTGTCCCGTTCCCCATGGTGGGGGGAGTGGCAGTTGGGAGTCCACCTGTGACTGGCTACTTTTAGCAGAGTAGCGGTGCATAGACACTGTGTGTATACAGTGATGAAAACAGGGGTATTGCCATCCCCTTTTTTAGGAGTCCCGGTGCCCATAATTCATATGTTGGGTAGGTTTTGAGCTGGGTAAAACCACCTAGATTATCCAGACACCCTCAGCTCAAGCTTCAGCATGCCACACCTGGCCTAGTCAGACCCAACTCTCAGGTGTGACATTTAATAGACTTTACACAGTAACATACAGTAGTAACATAGTAATTAAAGTTGAAAAAATATGTTAGTCCATCCTATTTGACTTGTAACTACTGACTTGAGTAAGTCATATCTAAAGGATTTCCTTACTGGACAAAAATGTATCCAGTTTTGATTTCAATTCATTAATAATAGTTGCTTCAACCACCCCACCCGCATTGTTTTATCAGTTTCAGCAATAGTTAGGCATGTATTCAATGCAGCTAGCGAGGGGGCTTTTATTCTACCTTCGAGGCAATCCTTGCTGTCGAAGCAAAACAGCGCAAAGTCTTTGGAGCCCAGGTTATCGCACCAAAAAACAATGCTGGAGTCGCACAACTCGAATGCCACTGCAATTGGAAACCGCTCTAGCAACAGCATGTTCCTGGTAAGGCCTTCCTGCACCCACTCCAGAGGCCACAGGAATGCACACCATGTCTAATGGATGAATGCTCCACAACCCACTGCACCTGTAGCTGTCGAATGCTACGTAATGGAGCTGGCCAGAACAAGACTCCATTGAACTGATCTAGAAAAACCGCCTAAACTCGCAAGTCCCACTTAACTTCAGCAGATAAATGCACAAAATTATGGGTGCAGGTAACTCCAGAAATGAAGCGCTCGAGTTTTCTGCAGAAAACTCAGCGCATGGGGCACCACCCAGCAAGCAAAGTGCAATAGCCTGAGCAGGGACTGCAGCTGTCGAAATTTTAATTTACCATCAGCCAATGCAAGTGCGATAGCCCCCCCACAACCTGACCAGTTTCTAGCGAGGCAAATGACAGCAACCTGCTATGGTATCAGTCTCGATGCCCAAGAAGGAAAGGCATGTGACCGAGCCCTCCATCTTGTCTGCCACGATGGGGACCCTGAAGAACCTAAACAAAGCCTGTATGGGAAAAAGGAGCTCGCCACACCGAGGGGAGTTAGCAGGGCCAACATACAGGAAATCATCGAGGTAATGAGCCACCCGCTGTCTCCAGTCCCGGCCACCACACACCAATGCAAAAAACTGCTAAAGCATTCAAAACATACACATGAAATTGAGCAGATCATGGGCAGGCATTTGTCCACATCAAATCCACAGGGTAAATGAAAGACCATGAACTTGAACGGGTCCAGGTGCAGCAAAAAGCAAGGGAAAGCCGATTTCACATCTATCTTTGCCCATAAGGAACCCTCACCAGCACCACATATGAGCACCAACACTTGGTCAACAATTGATAATGCACACAACACAACTCCATAGGAATAGTGACGTTCACGGAAGATCCGATAGGGTAAGACAAATGTTGAATCAGCCAGAATTTGCCAGCCTCCTTTTTGGGATCACCCCCATGGAGGAAAGTACAAGACCATCGATGGGAGGGACAGAAAAGGGGCCAGCCATTCTACCCAGACTAACTTCCTTAGACACCTTCTCCAAAACTACCTGAGGCATCTCAATGGCAGACTTAAGGTTCCTAGCTACCACGGCAGACATCACACTGTGGACAGGGAGGCAAAATCCAAACCTAAAACCGGTGTCTAGAAAGTCTGCATCCTCTCTCTGAGGGTACATCCCCAGGCACCGAGCCATTTGGACGATGCGGACTGGGGATGCAGCTTTACTTAGTAGCCCCCCACACACACACACACACCGGGTGGAGGCCTGGGAGCATTCCCTCCTGCTTTTGCCGGGGCATTCTCCTTCCCTGATTGAGGGCCCCAACAGCGTGTACATGCATGTTGGAACCTACAACACTAATTGCCCAACGCCTACCCATTGTCACAGAGGCAGAACTGCCTTGAAAGGGAGACGGGGCCCACTGCAGAGGGTTCGCAACAACTGGGGAAGCCAACCACTTCAACCCCATCCATATCTCTCCATCCTTGCATCCAAAGTCAATAACTGTTTGCGTCAGACTTCCTCGTCATATGACCTCCAAGAACTATCACCATAGAAGAGGAACATCATGTGCATGTATCGAACAATGTTCATGTGATTCTGAGGCCTTGTCTCCAAATAACAGGCAGCAAACATGAACAAGCCTGTCTGCCACCTGTGATAAATATAATACATCGCTTTGCTGATCCCACTGCGACGCTTAGCCACCCTATAGTCCTTTTTGGACCGGGCTGTCATAGTAAAGAAATTTGTGAACTTCCCCTCCCGTATTCTGTCTTTAATACTACGACGCAGGCCCAGGAGAACAGCCGTGTTCTCGCAATGCACCACATTCCCCTTAGGAAACAGTGGAGAGCCAGAGCTACCACTGGTGGAGGGCGCCGGCAACCACAGTGACATCGATGCCGTCGGGACCTGTGGCCCTCCCCCTCCAATGATGTATCCATACCGGAACCCAAGGAGGAATGGGATGCAGCCGCGTGTCGCTTGCGCTTCTGAACCTGAGAAAAGACCCACCTGAATTGCCTTCAAAGTTGGAATTGCCCACCGCACCAGCAGATGCGGCAGCATCTTCGGACATGACGACCGGAACAGGCTTTGGGGAAAAAGTTACAATCAGAGCGGATGGCACAACAACTGAAGACACATTGAGGCTGTACATCCCTGCAGTGACGGCTGCCGCCTCATGAGCCGGGCACACGGCATCCAGCATCACCTAGCCCTATGCAAGGGAGGCTGAGATGAGGGTGCAGCAGCAAGAGGTGTCAACTACTACCGACCCGGGACATTAATGTGGGCTGATGGAGATGAACCAGGGCCATCCACAACAATGCTGGCCAGTGACATCTTATGCCGAAGGCGCTATATGCCAGACCAGCGTGCAGCAGCCTCTATCACAGTACTTGGCTATGAGACCCCACACCTGCGCACACCCCTGGCAACAACTTCATTATAAATGAGGAGATGCCTAATGCTTAGGCCAGAAGGGCCAGTCTCCCCTCTAACATTCATATCCCCCGTTGTCTGTCCCAGACAAAATGCCTGCTGATCTAAATGAGGGGGTCAGACTTGGTGCAGCAGCTGGGGCCAAATTACGCCACTCACCGCTGCACCTCTACTACCCCTCAGTGCGTGGCCATAAGCCCGACCGCCGACCGAGGAATACAGGAATATATGAGTATATACAGTAGACTGAAATGAATATAATAAAGCAATACATTGATTAGATACCAACACAGCAACTTGCCTATCCTTGGTAAAACGCAGAAAGAGGACTATTAGATCACTTCCTGACACTTTCTAACATGCCCACTCCTCCCCCTTACACCCTATTGGCTAATGCCTCATCATCAGATCTCACAGTAAACTACCAACATGCTTCTTAAAGTGACAGCATCTCCAGAAACCTTTAGTTTTCCTTGTACATATTTGTGGGTTTTTGTATCTCTCTCCTATAAATACTGGTGGCATTAATATGACATGTATGCGAAGCTGCTGTCTCTCAGGTAACAATGTATTCACCATTTATGATTATTATCCTTTACCCAGTGTTAGCGATTAAATTGGTAAGGAGCCCTGTAAGATGCAGCAAAGCCTAACTGTACGCGATGGAGATCGAAGCAGCTGATATCCCTTTTTGAAGGAAGCTTACATAGCTGACTAGATCTTAGAACATGTATGGAGCATTTTTATTTGATCTGGGGTGCACTCTGCACAAATGATTAATTAGCCCTCTTGCTGTACAATAGCTTGTGCAGTTCTGGCACATAAAATAAAGAAGAAAAAAAAGCATGTCACTATCAGTCCTGCATATCTACATAATGCTAATTGAATGAATCTATTAATTAGTTTTTATACAGTTACAGAAGATAATAAGCACAAGGAATAGAAAGCTCCTTATTCTTTTTTCTTTATTCTGCCTAGAAATATAATGTAAATATAAAAAGATGGATCTGTGTTCAGACTAGATTATCAAGTACAATTGGGTTAAGTTCAAGATATCTTACATAGTGAAGTTCCTTTGTACTTCTTGTTCTCTCTGTTGTGTAGTTTCAAAGTATGTGAGAGGGGAAGGAGTGAAACTACTGGTTCGACGTTTAAATTGCTGTAAATAGGGGGAAAGTCAATTCTGATTGGATCGCTGTCGATTGTGTGACAGGTGCTAAATTTGAGCCTACGTACCATTTATTGAACTGGAAGCAACATTTAAAAGGACAAATTAAAAATGACATAACAACTGTATTTCCAAAGCCAAATCCAGAAGCCCATTTACAACAGAAGTGGAAAAGAGATGTAACTGCCCTAGGGGGCAGATATTAATCAGTTTGAAATTGTTAATAGTGTTTTGTGGTTTGATATATTGTGAGCGAAGGACTCGAGCGTAATATAGAAATGAGAGAAAGTGTGACATATAAACTCTGGTGGGAGGGGTTAGCACCATCTGCCTGGTCCTGAGCTGGACGTAGAGCAACGCTAAGGTTGCCACAGATGAATTTGTGTGCAGATATTGCACTGTGCAAGAATATGCTGCTGCTGCCTTGACTTGAGATGCCCACTGATGGCTTTCCAAGTCCTAGTGGCTGTGTACAAATATACAGCATCAGCTAAAGATTAGTCATTCATCGAACCTCTGTGTAGCCCTTTGGCCCCAGGAAGTGAGGTGCTCAAACCCATTACTGTGTATGTGGTCACAGACCACATGCTTAGTACACACCCTTAAAATGGTCATGAAGCACCTTTGTTTTAACACTACTCCTTATATCTGCCCCCATAAGGTTGACTGTCAGTCACTTCATACCCTCCAACATGACCCATTCCATTAGGTACAAATTGCTCTGTTTCTGGCCTACTTACCAGTGGCAGTTGCAGCTGTGGGGCTGCAGCACAGTCCAATATTCAAAAAGGGGAGCCACACCTAATGCCACTCCTAACATCACTGTCCTGGACTCACTGGCAGTCGATGTGACCTCCCCTCTTTGAATTTTGGACTGTGCTGGAGTCCAACCTCTGTAACTGCCACTGGCAGGGAAGTCCAGGAACAGAGCATTTTGTACCTAATGGAATGGGTCATGTTGGAGGGTATGTCACTTTTCTAATAGATGCTCAATGTGACCGCCACCACCGCACTGTGCAGCTCAGACGCGTGTGCAGTCAGACAATAATCATTGTACTGTGGAAACAATGGGTTTGCATAATGCTGGGATTTAGGACCTGTGCTCCTGAACAAACAATAGTCATGCAAGGTGAGCAAATACATTTATTTATTTGTGTACAGGGTAAATACTGGCTGCTTTTCCATGTATCCCACAAAGTAACATTCTATTTTCAGTTTTGTCCCACTTAAGAATTGTGCCCAATATCAGAAGGATTGTGCCGCTGGCAGAATGAACAGTAGTGGTTACCTGCTGCGTGGCACACATTGGGGTCTGTTCTTGGTACAGGGTTTGAACCCAGTGTACACCCAACACCCTGCGGCCATTATAAATTTGCCACTTGTTCTCAACCTGTGCCTATTTCTAATATATATAACACTGTATGTTGCCAATGTAATATTCTGTTACAGAGTCAAGATATTACATGTTATCACATTGGATGAATGAGTCCTGTTTCATATAGTATAGAGGTGCAAGCTGTGCTGTTAGAGAATAGTAAATGGGTAAGGGATGCATCTCTGCTTATGCCATTATGGGGTAGATGTATGAAGCAGTGATAAGGGAGAAGAAGTGAGCAAAAGGAGAAGTGGCCCATGGCAACCAATTCCTTCTTGCTTACATCACAACACTGTCACCTACATTGCTAACAAACTTGTAAGTAGAACTATAGAACATTAGGCCCATACACACTGGCAGGGGCGGATCCAGGATAAAATGACAGGGGGGGCACCATGATAAAAGACGGTTTAGGTGGGGAAGGGGCGGTGTTAGTGGTGCCAGTGTACATGCTAAGAGAGAGGGTGGGCATGGGATTGAAAATAGGCCCTGGCATTTAAAATACACAGACTCACCATGGCGACAAAAGCGAAGGATGTAGTTGTGTGCGCGCCTAAGGCGCGCTCCAGAAAAGGGGATGTGGCCACTCAACAGGGGGCGTGTCCTTGAGTGTAGTGTACTACACCATATACAACTTCTACACATTATGCAACAAAATACTAGACTCCATTATACTTGCCCCTTACACATGATGCCAAATGGAATGAGCTAAAATTCACATAATGCCACATGGATTGAGCTAAATTTCACATACTGTAATGCCAAATGGATTGTGTCAAAATTCACATAATGCCACACAGATTGAGCCAAATTCAAAAAATGCCATACGGATTGAGCCAAAATTCACATAATGCCACACGGATTGAGCCAAAATTCACATAATGCCACACGGATTGAGACAAAATTCACATAATGCCACACAGATTGAGACAAAATTCACATAATGCTACACGGATTGAGCCAGAATTCACATAATGCCACACAGATTAAGCCAAAATTCACAATGCGCTTCAGAAACAGGGACATTGTTCACCAAAGGCGCGCATTAAACATTTACACCATAATGTCCATTACACGTTAAGTTACACGCCATTATGTCCATTATGTATTATGCCAAACACCATAATGCCTATTAAAAATTATGCTACATAAATGCATCTTATCTATATGCTCATTGCCAAGGGTTCCATGCTCGTTGCCATGTGGAATTACATGCTCATTGCCAAGGGGGAATACATGCTTGCGGTAAATGGGGGACAGCCGCCGCCAGGCAGAAGTGATAGCCACTGACAGTTGCAGAGCCTGGCTGTATTCAGATCACTGCAGGTCCCAGGTATTTGAAATAATACCCCTTTCGCACCAGAAAATGCATTCCCAGGTTGGTCCCTTTTACACCAGCCTAGTGCCTGCATTTTCTGGTGTGAGGGGGAGAGAAAACCACCCCTCCCCTCTTTAACCAGTTATCTCATTTAACCGGCTATATCTCTGGTACCAACTGACCCATTTACATGAGACAAGTATCATATTAAAGAACTTTTGAGTGGGCTTTGAATGATGTTGGTCCAGTGAAACTGGAACGTTTGGTTCCAGAGTAATATGCCCTCAAAGAACATGAACAGCCATGAAATTACATTTCAAAAATAAAAAAAATCAGTTTACATGCAATATCTCTGGAATCGATTGACCGATATCGACCAGCCTGGTATCATATTGAAGGCCCAGCGATTTGAAATTGAATGAGATCAACCACAAGCTTCTGTGATGCCAGGGAGGGAACTGGCAGCCGTCGGAACCAGGTGGGGGTCGGAATTAATTGGTCCCATATTATCCTATGGGGAAAAACGTTATAGCTTTGCCAGGCGATATCTCCGGTTCCCGAGGGGCTAGAGACACGGGGCTGGGCTCGTTGGAAAGCCCTGGTCCTCAGCTACAAAATAAAATGACAGGGGGGGCACGTGCCCGGGTGCCCCCCCCCTGAATCCGCCAGTGCACACTGGGCGACTTTGAGCTGAAAGTCACTCAAAACAGCGGCTTTCAGCTCAAAGCAGCCCAGTCAGTGTGTATGCCCCGGCGATGAACGGTGAGTGCTGCTGCGCGCTCCCGCATCATCGCCGGGAAAGTTGTTCATCTGCTGGTATTACCAGCAGATGAGCGGCTTTGAGGACGGCTTTGCATAGCACTACTTTTACAAATGTAAAAATATATATACAGTATATACACAAATACAGGAGGCTCAACACTCACCATGATAAACTCGCCTTAATATACAAATAATCAAATAAATTGATAAATGCATTTAAGCCTGCAGCCCATCGCCAAAGGACCCCATTTTAATGCAATTCCTACGCTGCACTGCAAGTATATATATATATATATCAATGGAAGAGGTCTGGCACTCCGATGCCAACAGGTGATGGCTAAGATATGCTTGCCCGGGTGCTCACATGAAAGTCACAGCGTACTCCAATATAGAAACGGAAGAATGTGTCACTCCAGGGGCTTCACCAAATTAAATTTATTGGCGCATGTCAACGGCGTTTCGGGACATTTCCCGTCATCAGGACATTATATATATAAAAAAGTACAGTACAGTACATACTTTTTTTTTTGTACTTGTATTTTAAGTGATATCTCATCTAAGTGAAAAGACGGTGTCGTCATGTAGGAATTGTTTTTTCTCTGCACTATATTTTACATGCTCCACAGCAAGGTCTTCCTGCTCCCCAGGTAATGACCAGCTATAACCTGCTCTCATCAATCGGTGTCAGGAGGAGAGTGTGCGCCGTACACACAGACTTCTGTGAAGTTTATTAATTATTCAACACTTAAAGAACAACTAATTTTATTCATTTGTGACAAGTCAGGGAATAAAGAACAAGTGGGCCAGACTCTCGCCCTCCTCACCCTGGGCTGTCATTTCTTTCCTCCTGAAGGCACCAGTGTGTTTTGTCCAACATTGTTGTGTAAATTGTAGCTGTCGGTCCCTTGTTCCTAGGAAAAGCTTTTGTTGCCTTCTACATTCACGCTGATAAGTACAACTCAATATTTCAGCCTGTTTGGCAGGCTTGGGCATTTCTGCCTGTACATATCCTTCATGCCTCATCTTCCCGAGGATGATTTTTGCTCCCAAAATAAGAAGAGGCGTTTTCCTTGAGGCTGCATGTTATCCTCTTATCCCTACTGTTTCGGAATAGAGCGTAACCAGCTGGAGAACTGTAAGAAGTCTGATAATGCAGCTATTTTCTGCTGTCCCGTCTTAATCTTGTTACACAAATGGTTGTGAAGAGATTCATGAATTTTAATTTTGCCCTCCGCATTAGCGCGTCGTGTCACTCATACGCAGCTGCATCCTACGGGGGAGTTGTATTCCCCTCCTCCTCCTGCAACAGGGGGAAAAAAAATTAGTTACAATCTTGGCAGTAAAGCAAGTAAGGAAAGGAAAGGGAAAAAAATCCACAGATTTAGGCAGCCACCCATGATGCTGATTAACAGTCAGTGATCAGGAGGAACAGCTTTGGCTCTTAAACTTTTCACCTCTCATTGTTAGCTGTGAAATTTTATTTCCGTTAAAAAGCAAGCCTGTAATCAAACCTGTGCAATGCTACGCTATATGCCAGTGATTTTGTCAGAGCGTAGAACAACGCCGCCACCTCCTCTAGGAACCAGGCTACTGTATGTTAAAGGTATGTTACCCTTTTTTTATGTAATTGCAGTTAGTGTGTCCTGTATTACTCCTGCACTTCAGGGTACTGTGTGCGTTGACTAAAAATTAAAATGAGCGCAAAAAAAATTAAAAAAATGCATTTAATAAAATAATAAGAAAAAAATGAATAGTTAAATCTATGTTTTATAGTGTGGCTACTCTGATTTGTAAATGAGTTCAATAGCCGGACATCTGACTTTTCACCTCTATTTACCTATTAAACACCCCATTTAAAGTGCCTGATGTGCAAAATTTGTGCAGTGTTGTTGATAATTGTGAATTGTCATTAAGGTAAACAGTATGACTCCCCCCCCCCCCCTCCTCCTTGCAGCTGCTGTTCACCCAGTGGGTCTGTGCGTGCTGCATCCAATTACACTGTAACCCATAATGCCACTGATAGCAACTATATTATTGCCTCCTTACCTCCTTTTTCAACCCTATCCTGCGTATCAAATTGGAAAATCGCTTTCTTTTCACTGCGTTTTGTTTTATTTTCTTTTCCACCGATCTGAAACAATAAAACAGATTTAATTAAGCAAATGTGTTTTCGTCGAGTGGGCTATTTATTTGTCATTGGCAAAAAAGGTATTTCCTGCCAGTACAAGTCACCTACATTATTATACACAATCTGTTATCCTGTTTTCTCCTCAACTATTTTACACTACATTAACCGATGGTTTGTCACATAAATATTGCTGTTTGGATATAAGCGCTATAGAATATGTTGGCACTATAAAAGAACATTGTAAAGACGTAAATGTTAATAAATCTAATTTTTTTTTTTTTTTGCTTGATCATTCAAATCTCAATTTGATTTGCTAGTTCACCGTGAATAGTGTTTTGGATTTGCGTAAAGAAGTATTTACTTCTAGTTGGGTAATGTTATATTTTATTTATTTGCAGACATCTAGGAAGAGCCACCTTGTGTGAAGTGGGAGTAGATAGAGTAAAAGCTACAAGATATTAAATTGCAATTAGATCACCTGTAGTTTCAGTATTGTATATGACGCATTCTTCTGAGTAGCCATAAAACCACTTTGGTATTTAATCACTGACCATTACAGTGGCGGTCTTAGGTGGTTACTCACATGGAGTTAAATGTGACAGATTGTAAACCGCTAGTGATTGCCTATTTCTATTTCATAATGTATTGCTGATTTACCACCAAGGTTAAATATATGGTTGCATGGCCTTTAATGATGTTTATGCATAAAATTATTTATTGCATAATAAATAAATAAAAGGTAGGCGCATTCCACAGAGGCTGTACCGGTTGTCTTGTAACAGAAATAATTCTCACCTAGCAAATGCGAAATAACCCTTTGAGTGCCAAGTGAATTTGTCAAGATAGGTGTGAAAATTGCAAAAGCAAACATTTTTATTCATCATAACGACCTGTAATGTTTGCCTTTATATAGGAAATATTATCTTTTTTTTTTACACAACATTTTTTTATTTGAATTTACATAACAAATTTGAGCAACGCTGGCATTTTTTTAATGGATATTTTTGAGCATCTCTTCACAGAGATGTTGGCACTCAAAGTGTTAACACCGGGTTGAGCAAGGACAACTACAATTGAAAAAATTTCATTGTCGAAGAGGTTGCAGATAGAGAGCTTTATAAAATGAATTTATACAATGAAATAAAAACATTTTCTAGCGTAGGTCAGGCTGTGACTATACAGCATACATAGAATGCTGAGGATTTTAGTTCAGCGACAGATAGAAACCAATAGGTTACTTGTGTTTGGCATTTGCTCCCCTGTGCTCACGTGGTTTCCTCCTAGAGTCTAAAAATATACTGGTAATGTTCTCGCTAAATTGGCCCTAGCGTGTGTGTCTGCCTGTGGTAGGGAATCTGATTGTATGCTCCACAGGGGCAGGATTTTAAAGCACTGCATAAAGCGTTTGCCGTATGTTCATAAAGAATAAAAATAAGTCAAATATTCACAAGGATAAATAATAACGGGTGCATTCATTCAGTTTTATTGCAACTAACGTTCCCAAGAGTTCCTAATAAGCAGTGTGTTGGAGAATAACACGCAGAAGAAACAGGGTTAACATTGTAGTATATTGCACATCACCTTTATTGACCTTTGCATGATATAATACAATAATTGTGAGTAGATTTATCTGCAGAATTGCAAATGATAATTTTTATTGCTAAAAAGTGTTTTATTTTGATGTGTAATAAAATGCAATACATTTTTTAACACATGAAGTTATGTGTGAACCGGGTCATGTCCTCTGCCTATATGATGTATTTATATTAAGCAAAATGTTCTGTGTGTGGCTCGTAAAGCTACACAGACCTGTCTCTATACTGGCATTTTTATAATGGGTGCAGTGGCCCCTAAGTCCCAAGGGGCCCCTGCACATGCTGCATCCGTTTCTTGTACACTTATCGCTCCAGCGTGCGCCCCCTCCCCCCCCCCCCCCGCACTCCCGCACCAACAGATGCAGCAGCACTGTAGAAACCACAGAGAAAATGGTGCGACTGACAATGATACTTTTGTTTTGCACACTTGCAGTAGAGTCTAAGCCCTCTAGTGCTCAGACTCTACAGGGCTGCCAGCAGAGTGGAGGGGGCCCAGATGGAGCATCCTCTCTTAAAATGCCCCCGTTTCTCTGCCAAATTATTATTCTAACTTTATTTATAACAAGCATGACCAAAATAATAATAAATAAAAAGGAGGGACATACTGTAGGGCAGGGGTGGCCAAACCTGTCCTCAAGATCTACCAACGGTGCATGGTTTCCAGGCAACCTGTGGATCTATAGTAGGAATGAATGCAGCTGGTTTGAAAATGTGACAGTTAGTAATGACTGCAGCTGTGCACCAGCTAGGTAACCTGGAAAACGTGGACCGTTGGTAGATCTCGAGGACCGGTTTGGCCACCCCTGCTGTAGGGTATAGAACATTGTAGGACATGGACAAGATTTCTAAACATACTCAAATAATCAGCAAGTTGGCAGGACCCAAGGGTCAGAATCCGTTGTAAGCAGCGGGTAGAACGTGATTGTAGAGAGATGAGGCAATGAATAGCAAACGAGGGAAGAGGGTCCTGCTCGTGAGAGTTTACAATCTGACAGTATTAACTGATAACATTGCAGAGAAGTCGGTCTTATAGGTTACTCTTCTGTACTTTTTTTTTTTCAGATCAAGGAAGAAGACAATGGCGTTTATGACACAGACATCCATTATCCAATTCTTCTGATCCTCACTAAGTCAAGATAGTGAAGATCTTAAGATGTGGAACGAGTCGCATACTTTTTACACATGTAATAATTTATAGTTAAAATGTGCATTGAATGTCTTTTGTTTCCTCGTATAATAAAATGATCCTACATTGTGCGTGTCTCTTTACAAGTCTCTCTACTAAGTAAACAGATACTGATCTACTACAGTACTAGTGTTGTGCTGGATGCAATAATTCAAAAATGTAATTTTGTTTCTGCCACTGTGTGTGTGTATATCTATCTATCTATCTATCTATCTATATATATATATATATATATATATATATATAGAGAGAGAGAGAGAGAGAGAGAGAGAGAGAGAGAGAGAGAGAGAGAGAGAGAGAGAGAAACACACACACACAATAGGATCTTGTTTTTCTTTCTCTAGTAGCATGTTTTCTTCCTGAATGGCTATAAGAAATCACTGTATCAGACAAAAGCCTCATGAACTGACCATTTGTCCTGTGGACACAAAAGCTCACCCGGCCCTCAGCTCCTCCTCCTCAATTATCTGCGATTAGTCTCAGTATGTTGAGTCAAGGAGGGGGAGTACGCCGAGTGCTTATTATCTGTTTAGGTAGAAGAGGAGCACATTTAGGGCCTCTCTAAGGAAGAAAACTGAGCTCTAATCAGGTCCTAAATGAAAATGGGTGTTCTTTTCGAAATCTTCCCAAAACATACGTTGTCTTGTTTATGGAAATGTTGCATTCTACGTGATGGATAAATGTTGGAATCAAATCATGTGCAGCCGTCATGAATATTTACCACTATGTGATTACATTGCAATGTTGTAGTCTGCAATGGGCCACTCAAAAAAAAAAAAAAAAAAATTATAAATATTATATGGGCTGTAAATGAACAGTATATTATTATAAGATTAACTGTTTTTAGTAAGTATACTGTATATAAAATATCAGAAAACCGCACGTAGCTCTCTCACACACTGGTTGGATTCTACAAATCTATGGTTAAAAACAACAGTGTATCCACAGCACAATAACATAATTAAAATACTAGAAGAGCGTAAAACAAAATAAAAATAAATATAAAGCATCAGAGTTAATAAACATCAGTGTCATGATGATCAAGATAGAGAAGCAGCAGTTCCGCTCTTGACATTGAAATGAACTAGATTAAAGTTTGTGGTTAGAAGATTATTTTCCCCTTGGTATACTTGTCACTTGTTATTCTTTGTATGATGTCATATAGAAGGTAGCTTGCTGCGGTTACACTAATCATAACTCATCCTAGTGTAGGACTAATATGTACTCCTGGACAAAAGAAATGTGATGAATGAATCAGAAAAGGATTAAGGTTTATTAGACACTAATGGGAGCTGTTGCTATGTGACCTTCTGACCTTATGAAATAGTCTTTGCTTTAGCTTTGGAAGAATATAGCTGCAATGCTATCCCCAAATTATATTACATGCTCACCAGGTCTTGTTAGTGTGGGTTTATTTACAGCAGATAGTTCAGATTTTACCCTGGGACTTACAGCAAGGCTGCTCTCACAGTAATAAAATGACCATCTCGCAGTCCATTTTTGACAAGAGGAAGTTACCAAACTAAACAGCGATTTAACAAAATAATGAGATCAGCAGAAGCTCAGTACAGTGTTTAGAAGAAGACACCTCACACGAACAGATCAGTTATCAGCCAACACTCTTGGATCTGATTAGGATTTGTGCTTATTGTGGCCCACACAGAGTCCTGTTTTTATTTATATATAATTCTCTAGTTAAATTGGGCCAGTACTCTATACATATTAAATATATATATATATATATATATATATAAAAATATATACTCTCCACGTGAGCCCGGCACTCCGACTCCCCAAGGGTTAACTGGCTCAGTTGCCTTTCACTCAAGCAAGTTGCTTGATAGACACTGCTCCAATAACAGCGGCAGCACTCTGAGGCTTGATGAATGATGAAACAAGTGAAGTTTAATGTGTCTACATGTTTCGGGGCAACTTCCCCGTCTTCAGGACAAAAGCAAAGTGAACACACTGTGAATTAAATACCCCACATCACACTTACCCCTCCCGCCGGTTTTCCTGCGTCTTCCAGAGCCGCCTCCCCTCGTCGCCGTCCGTTCACCGGAAGCCTGTCAGCCGGAAGTTGCTGTGCTGACTCCGGCGGTTGTCCCGGCAACCAGAGGACTCTCACCCCTCTGCGGCGCCTAGACCTCCGCCTACGTCATAGCTTCTCCCTCCTCCACACTCCGATTACTTCCGGGACGCTCGGGTCGGTTGTCATGGAGACGTTGATACCCCTGCACGAAAACACACAATATACAGAGTGTATAAAACATTTAGACTTGTACAAAATAAATAACATGAACATTGTGAACATATAAAAGATCTAAACAAAGATGGGCGTGAAGCCCTGTGTTAACAAGTTGAATCTTTAAAAACTTGCGTGTGTATAGCAGGGTGATTCAGTGAATATGACACACGTGCCGTATAATACAATGTAAGGCTCCCGATCTAACCTGTTAAATTCTTACACCTTATTGAAAAGAATGGGGAGCTCTTTGAGTCGGGTGCACTATCTATAAGTGGGGTGATACAAATACCCTACTGTGTACGGGTGGGGGTGTATCGTTGCCCCACTCTCGTTACTTCTCGTAGGGTCTATCCAGTGCTACAACCTAATTGTAAATCAGAAAAGTGCACAATTTAAAATACATAAATGCAATAACCCTATTAAACAAGTGCTGGTCTGGCTCTGCATTATAGCTGAAGGCCCTGTCCAATATTATTGAATTAGGGTCCTTTCCTCAGTATGTCAGATGCCCAGCGGCTCACTCTTTTATTGTTATAGGAACACTGTCTGTGTCGGAATACTTGATGTGTCTAAACAAAAAACTGTAACAAGTTACCAATCTCTATATAGAGCAGATGACTCACAAAAAGTTTATAAGACCTAAAGATTCATTAAGCCCTTTGGGGTTGAGCGTCTGTAACCTGAAAATCCAACGGGTCTCCAGTTGCAACAGCGCCTTCCCCTGGTTGCCCCCTCTTAAGCTGGCTGGTACTTGGTCTATGATTTTATATTTGAGGGTAGCCATCCCGTGCTTCATATTGGCAAAATGCCTGGCTAATGGCTGTTCACTGATCCCAGTGTCCAGAGCCTGCCGGATGGCCTGTCGGTGCTGTGCCATGCGGACCTTAAACTGACACCGATATAATAAAGTCCGCATGGACACATCACAACATACACCACGAAACTTGAAGTGCATGTCAGGGGCCAATTGATTTTATACCTTTTCCCAGAATGTGGGTGCAAAATGGTATCCCCTGTGGCCATATAGCTGCACGTTCGGCAACCCAAACATTTGTAACATCCATTACGTCTACCTAAAAACACTGTGTCTGAGATTTTCTTCTTTTTAAACTGGGTGATATCGGTCTTGACAACTAGGTCCCTAATATTACGCCCTCTGGTATAACAGGGCATCAGACGGTTGTGCTTAAAGCATTGTAGCTCTGGATCTGAGGCTACAGGTAGACGTAACGGATGTTACAAATGTTTGGGTTGCCGAACGTGCAGGGACCCCCAATATACCGCTAGGGACCCCCAATATACAGAGAAGCCTTGACACGGCTTGGGGGCATATCATACACCTGCACAGGTATATGTAACCAATATCTCTGAATTCTATTATCATGTAGTGTTCAAGATTGGTTGCTAAAACTATTCAGTGTGCCGGGGGAACCAATGTCTTGTTACTTACTAAGTATTAACCCCTCCCTTGCATGCACCTGAAAAGTCTTACTGAACTAATTTGAGCATCTACCACTATCTGTATGCAACCTACAATGTAAACATAAACGATTATAGATATAAATATGCTTAAAAATACAAGCATATTACCGATCTTCCTGTTGGGCATAGAGAACATTAAAGCATCCTCATAACAGTAATTTACATTAGAAACACTTGCTAGAACACGGATAATGCATAACGGCCACAGTGGAAATATCATAAGTGCTCTAAAGCATGCGATTGACACAGGTCACGTAACATAACGTTTCAAGGCTATTTATTGCCTCTTCATCAGGATCTGATGAAGAGGCAATAAATAGCCTTGAAACGTTATCTTACGTGACCTGTGTCAAGTGCAGTTTTTGTGGGGAGTGCTACCTCATATGGATGTTTATATTGGGGACCCGCACTGGGACTTCTGGATGAGCACCCTCTAAAAGTTATTACTATTGGCGGATTGTGCTGCTCCCACTAGTGGTTATATATATATATATATATGTATGTGTGTATATATATATATATATATATATATATATATAGAGTTGGTGGGATCGGCACTCCTTGAAACCAATGGAAACTGTGCCGGTGCCTTCACAATATAGCAAATTGTATGTCCAACGATGGTGCGGCACTCATGGCTTTCAATAAAGAACACTTCACACTGTGGTAGTGATCAACGTTTCAAATTTATATCAAATTTTTCATCCTGATGAAAAATTTGATATAAATTTGAAACGTTGATCACTACCACAGTGTGAAGTGTTCTTTATTGAAAGCCATGAGTGCCGCACCATCGTTGGACATATATATATATATATATATATATATATATATATATATATATAGTTTGCAGGGCCTGATTAAAGGTTTCAGGTGCCCTTGGCTAATACACGTGTAGCTCCCCTTGTAATGCCGCTTTACACAAGTGTATGGGCACTCAGGGACTCGCCATTCATACTGCCCATGTGCATATAACAAAGCTTATACAACTGGCATGTACAGTAGGAGAGAGAAAGTGGTCGTGCGCTGTGTTTGAAACCAATTAAACAGTGTGTGTAATTTAATGGTTCTCTTTGAATAATATTATTAATATTTTTAGCTTTAATTTAATTAAAACCTTCTATTTTCTATAAAAGCAGCAATCAAGTGGGGGCATACTCAACCCTCATGAAAAAAGAAACCAAAAATACCAAGACTGCACTAAACAGAAAATATTATTTATTATAATGGCATAAAATACCTAATACATGATAATCATAATACTGATAAAACAAACCCAATAAAACAATTGCTGGAGCTCAGAGAGTAAATAAACAATTTGATAGAGTAAATGGCTGAAAATTGAGTTAGTGACAAATCCACTTATTACTACAGTATGCATAGTCCACTAACACTAGTAATTATGTGGTTAGTAAATCCAGATCAGTTAGTGATAATAGACACTGCTTGGAACAGTCAGCAATTATTAAACAGTCAGTGTAGCCAGATGTTAATAATAGTTAGTATATAGTTACCACTGTGTGCACAGTGAAGAAGTATTGTGCTTACTGCTGGGCAATTGGTAGCTTACAAGTGCATCCACCATTAATGTAGTACCCAAACACACATCTCCCGGCTGGTTAGCACTCTGCCCTTATCAGGAGTCCGTCATGGGGAATTGGTAATCCGATGGTGCAGATGTGGAAGAAAAGGATCCTGGGCTAATGCGGTTTTTCACCTAACGGTCAGAGGCTTCCTCAGAGAATATCCATTGGATATTCTCTGAGGAAGCCGCTGACTGTTAGGTGGAAAAACCTGTTAGACCAGAATCCTTTTCTTCCCCACCTGCACCGCCAGATTATTCTAATATCCTTACCAATTGACGGACTCCTGATAATCAGCCGGGATACATGTGTTTGGGTACTACATTGAAGGTGGACGCACTTGTAAGCTACCAATTGCCCAGCAGTAAGCACTATACTTTTTGGCTATTTACTCTATCAAATAGTTTATTTGCTCTCTGAGCTCAAGCAATTGTTTAATTGGGTTTGTTCTATTAATATATGATTTTCACCTATTAAGTAATTTATGCAATATTTAATAAATAATATTTTCTGTTTAGCGCAACCAATCTTGGTATATTCATGTACAGTAGGATCTAATGCTTGTGGCATGTGATGGAGACTTTGGCTTTTGGCTGCCCAGCTGGCACTGTAGTACAGTGTACATAACCTAAGTAATGGTTACATCAGTAAGTTACATTGGCACAGCCATCTGGCAGTCACCTTAAGAGTTCTACCCCCCACAGTACATCATCGGGATGGGTGATAGCTAAGAAGCATTGAATAAATTAGGGTTTAATTCCGCAACCTAATCAGCCTATTGGTAAATCAGATACTGAGGGTATGTTTGAATCACAATTAATTAGAAAATAGTTAAATATTGAATCTATATAAACTAGATATGAGCAAAATTGTCTCTTACTGGTTACAATTGGGGTGCATTGTACAAATAGGATATGTATGTAGTAAAAAGAGACGGGCTATAACATTTATACACCATTTGATCACCAAGTGCTTGTTTTTAAACACAAATACACACACACACACACTATGTATAATGTGTGTATATACTGTGTATACATACATTATCATAATACAACACAGCATTGGGGTGCAAAGTAGAAGTTCTGGCAGGTATCTCCAAGAAGATCCGCACTGTCCATATGTTTGGAATGGAGCAGAATGGAGGTATGTACCCTCTTGTCAGCTCCTGGAGCCAGCAACTCGACAGATCAACCTGCCAGAAAGAGTTTACAATATAATCAAGTACACAAGAAACAAGAAAACAGTGATAACACAACAAGAAAACAGTGATAACACAACAAGTGAAAAATACCGTACAGTACAAAAACATGTTTACCTTGGGGGTTATTCAGACCTGATCACTATTTTGCTAATTTGCAGAGCACTGTGAACAAATAGCCTCACCAGAGTGAAATGGTGCAGATTGGCTGCAAACCCATCCTCAACATCATTGAATTATTTTTCCCGTGTGTGTAGTCTGTGCGTAACCAAGGACTTACTCGGCCGTTGCACTAGAAATTTGCTGATTGGGGCCTTCCCTGATAACACCTGGGCAAGCTTACATTTACCCTGACACTCCAAGAAAATGTCCAGTTACCACTTCGGTTTCCCGTAAATCAACTTAAAATAGACGCTGGCATTTTTTACAGAATAACCATACGCATGAGCAGTCGATCAATAATCATCCGGGTTGCATATTCGTAGCCCATCGATCAGGTCTGAATAATCCCCATTATAGAGTAAAAAGATTTTTTCTAGAGTTTGGAACAGTCATGGAAACATATTCCTTACACGCCATGAAGATGCAGGAGAAAGTGAGTCCACATTCCATGCCATATTAAAATGATCATCAATGTGTCTCACCACATTGCAGAGAACCTGCCCCCTCCCCACACACTTTCATATTTTGACCATTAAGCTATATGACCTATAAAATACTTTTTATAGTGTACATAGCTTATACATGTTTCAATAATTTGCTAAATTCACTGCTACCTACAGTAAAACAGTCCATCAAAAAATAATGTTATAAACAATGTATATACATATTGTACAGATCAACAACATTTACTCATTTACTGTGGGAAACCAATACCAAATATTTAATAGAATTTTCCGTTTATGCAGATTTTTTTTTATAAGTTAAATATATTTATTTGAAATGTATAAGAGGAAACAATAAAAAAAGGCTAAATATAAATGGAAAAAAAAGAAACACAATTTAAAAACAATTAACATATTCAGTTGGTGCAAAAGAATTGTTATTATTAATGCTACAGTATATTAAAAAAACAAAGAACTGAGTGCAGAAGAGGTTGGTCAATAAAACACGTTGGAAAGACAAGTTTAAATGAAAATTAGCACGCAGGGCCGAAGGGATTGATTTTAGTGAAATAATTTAGCCATAATTTGAACTTTATAAATACAAATACAACAAATTTTATTAGCACTGTCTATTTTTTGGCATCTTAAGTTATTGATTTAATTTTTTTCATTCAAGCAACCTATCTTATAAATTAGATATCAGCTAATTACGATCTATTGTTTTAAGTCATTGCTGTGCTTTTTTAAATCATATTTCCTAGATTCTCACTTCTCTAGTTCAGCATCTACATACAGTAACTTCCAAACAAAGGCTGAGCTCAAACTTGGACTATACAATTCTTCCTAACAAAAAAACTGAATTGCAATGGTAATTGGTGACTTTCAATCACAATGACAATTTATCCCAGTTTTGAACTTCAGACTGTTGATAAACGGATAATGATATGTTCATATTTAGAAAGCTGTGAACTTGGCAATATTGTTCTGTCCTAAATAAGATTTTCAATTTTATTTATGCTTTTTTCATGTTTGTTTAAAATGTTACATTAATTTTAATTGCATGCCTGGAGCAAAGTCAAAATAAAGCATCATCACTACTGTATGTATAACTATTTTGATTTTGCCAAAACATGACAGAGGACATTACTGTTCACATTTCAGCAAAAACTGTAGTCCTTTTATGCCACAAGAAACTATTAATTTCTACATAGCTTGAAAGGGTTGAAAGGATGTTTTATTCACTAGCCTTCCTTTCACCGAAGAGCTTTTGGAGTTTATTTGGTGACGTTAAATTCTTCATGATTACAAGCTTTCTATGACTTGCATAAAGTGTTGATTTTATTAATAAAAGGTCTACTTTAAATTGTGCTGCAAAAGTTGCATTTCATTACACATACCATTTTAACTGTTAGGTAAGTACTGAATTTCACTTTGAGAAGTCAAATTAAATAGGCTAGTTGTTGGGTTTTGAAAAAAAAAAATGTTTCTTTCGAAAGAAAACTTTTAAAAATGCTCCATACATAATAATGTATAAAAAAAAGGTGTTACAATGTAAAAGTAATATACATTTTTTTATTTACTTCCGCATCCAATAAGACAATCGGGATACGGTCGACAAGCATTGGGTCAACGCCACTAGGTCGACAGGCAGCAAGGTCGACATGGGTCTAGGTCAACATGGGTCTAGGTTGACAGGTCATTAGGTCGACATAAGCATTAGGTCGACATGGGCTAGTCAAAAGGTCGACATGGGGTTTTTAACTGTTTTTTGAGCCGACATGTGCCTACAGGTGGTATTTCATACCCTAACATCCACTAGCGTGTGGTGGGAGAATAAAATAGTGTGCCGAGCGTATCGAGGCACCGTGCCCGAAGCACGAGGGGATGCGGTGCACTTCAAACTATGTCCATGTCGACTGTGTCGACATTCAGGTAAAAAAACTGAAAAACCCCATGTCAACCTTTTGACTGTCGACCTTGCCCACGTCGACCTAATGTCCTGTCGACCTAGACCCATGTTGACCTAGACACATGTTGACCTTGACCCATGTCGACCTTGCTGCCGGTTGACCTAGTGGTGTCGACCCAATGCTTGTCGACCTAGTGGGTGTAGACCTAACAACCCACACCCAAGACAATCAAAATATAAATAAAATATTAATAATAATATGAGGCAAAGTGCTGTTAAGACCTTGTTTTGGTTTGTAATTCAGGAACTGTGAGAAATAGGTGTAAAAAATTGTCAAGCAAACTATTTTATTCAGCATAATGACCTGCAATGTTTACATTATATAGGAAATATAATCTTTTTGCACACACCACTTTTATTTGAATGTATATAACAAATGTGAGCGATGCTGGCATTGTTAGTGGATATTTTGCTCATCTCTCACAGAGACGTTGGCACTCAAGGGGTTAATGTATATAAATATATAAGTGCATTTAACTTTACAGACCAATGTTACATCATCCACGGGTGAATATGCAATGAATTAAATGCACACTTGATGTTAATACATAAAGATATTGATTTATTGACCTGCGAACAGAATGGAGAAGTGGTCGAAGTGGAGAAGACACTCGTGACACACTGCCCCTCCCCTTTAGAATGTAAGGTCACACTGTTCTTCCGTCATGTGCCTTGGCTTCCCTACTAATACCATCATCTACTCAATGCTCTCTTCAATGGCACCTAACCATTGGTTTTTACCACTATGCTGCTCATGTGAGTGCTATGGCTACTCATGCAACAATGTTTATGAGCCACGTACTTGTTTTGCCTCGCCTTGCCTTGTAATGTAATTCGCTGTTTTCATGTGTTCTTATGTGTTTGTTAGGTGCTGTCAAACACTTGTGTTGCCATATAAAGAATAATAATAATAATATGTCGCTCATAGAAACCAATCTGCTTTATGAAAGCATTTATCAAGTACATGAAGCTGATTGGTTGTAATAGTCAACTTCCTCACTAAGCTTTTTATCCGATCTTTACACTGCTTCATATATAAACCCCATACTCCTGTAAATAATGCTAATACATTTGGAGTTTCCACTGCATTGCAATCATGAATAGTTATGACAAAGTTTGCATTATAATGGATAGTGTACGCAAACTACTAATGGATATTGTACCCAAACCAAAAATTATAGCAAATGTTGGAAAATGCATTGGGGTTGTAGAAAGGAATTCTGCCTCTGGGTCACGCTTTATTATGGAAACAATAACTTTAGTATTTACATTAGCAAATACAGTATCCATTAAAATTTTAGTAAACATTTGCAATAAAGATTCTAAAACTTTACTGTAAATAGGATTGAATTGCCAATTACAGGGGAGTCTCCCAAATCAAAAATTCCTAAATACAGTTTATTCAATGTACATAAACTTTGTTTAATACACAAAATGTATTCAATATACTGTATAACGTTATCTTCAGGTTGTGTGTATAAGGTGTATATATATAACGTAAAATGCATTCACTGATTAGATTTGTGCTCCATTTCCAAGATATCTCATTATTACTTACAAATATTCCAAAATATAGAAAAAAATCCAATATTCAAAATATTTCCGGATCAAGCATTTTGGATATGGGAGACTGAACCTGTGCATGTTAATGATATTTAATTAAAGTATTAAATTAATATTTTTGTAATCCTTACACTTGTGACTTATATGGATATTTGAATAGTTGCAAACATCTTCTCAATCCAATGTACTCACTTGGCAAGAGAATAATTATTACTGATGTATTTCTGTGTTGTAGGGTGTGGAGTCATTTTGAATTCCAATGTTTAGCAAAATTAAGAGTTAATTGCTTTGCCTTTTCATTTCCCCAGTGCCTGTAGTGTTAGCTGCACCTGGAAAAACAGCCTTTTCGCTCTGCCATTCAGAGGCTCTTCAAAGCTGGATTTGCCAAAGTACACACACATCTTGTGGAATTTTCCAGCAATAGAAATTCATTGTTATAAAAATAAAAGATAATTTTCCCCTAAAGGTAAAGTGTTACCTCAAATGGATGTCTACTACTCTATCCTTATGCAAAGCATAATATAGTGTTAAGTATAGTAAATGTTGCAGAGTAGAGTACCTGCAGTGCAGTGGAACGGTTGGTGAGTTTGTCATTAGATTTTAACTAGTTTGAACACCTGAGGTCATGACAACAATAGTTATTAATAAAACAATCAAAGGTTGTAATTTTCCAGCTGTTTTCTTGGAGAGGTAAAAAGTCTCTAAAATGCCTACTGTGATTTCCATATTGGAAATTTTGTGACATTTCTTTGCTCAGCTTCATCTCTAGCAGTCTGAATTCATAGATTTTGGATTATGCCATTGGTGGCATATGGGATTATTTATAGTAAAGCAATTCTGTTTGTTGTGATCAATAAGTAGGCTCACAGCAGTCTCTTTTTCCCTTACTCTGTTGAAACACCCCAAAGAAGTAACAGATAGTTTTTGCCTCATATATTCTAGTCTTATGCATGTATTTTTGATGGACTGTCCTGGACTAAGAGGTTATGCTCTGTCTAGGTATCGTGTGGACTTATCTGCTATCACTGCTGTGTGGAGGAGTGATAGTTTTGTGCTTTGGAACTGCTGCTACAAGGACTGCCATTGGACTGCTACCCGATAACGTTTATATGCTACATTTGCCTCTTGTTCCTGTCTTTATCTACATGTGTGTGCTGTGATAAAAATAAACCATATTTTGGTTTCATCTGCTCGGTGTCTGAGTGATTGAAGAACCCGTATCTTCATGTGAAGATACGGGTTCTTCAATCACTCAGACACCGAGCAGATGAAACCAAAATATGGTTTATTTTTATCACAGCACACACATGTAGATAAAGACAGGAACAAGAGGCAAATGTAGCATATAAATGTTATCGGGTAGCAGTCCAATGGCAGTCCTTGTAGCAGCAGTTCCAAAGCACAAAACTATCACTCCTCCACACAGCAGTGATAGCAGATAAGTCCACACGATACCTAGACAGAGCACAACCTCTTAGTCTAGGACAGTCCAAAAAAGGGCAGCACGGATGGTGTAATGGTTAGCATTACTGCCTCACAGCACTGAGGTCATGGGTTCGATCCCCACCATGGCCCAACTGTGCGGAGTTTGTATATTCTCCCTGTGCTTGCGTGGGTTTACTCCGGGTACTCCGGTTTCCTCCCACAATCCAAAAATATAGTGATAGGTTAATTGGCTTCCAACAAAAATTATCCTTAGAATGTCTGTGTGTGCGCGTGTACATGTGGTAGGGAATATAGATTGTAAGCTCCACTGGGGCAGGGACTGATATGAATGTTCAACTATTCTCTGTAAAGCGCTGCGGAATAAGTGTGCGCTATATAAGAAACTGCTAATAAATAAATAAATAAATGTATACTTCTGTTGCAGTTCATGCTTCTACCACAGGTGGCTTAACTATAGTTAAGCCATTCTTAGTGATTATAGTACTTGATTCCTGCTCTGTGTATACAATCCTTCTTCCCTCCTACTCTGCGGTGTCCAATCCTTGCCTTCGACTCCGAAAATCCAGCCCAGCCTTCTGATCTAAGGGTCCAGTCTTTCAGGCATGCTGTAAGGTACCATCTGTTCACTTCAGCTCTGAAGGTTTTGTCCTTGCCTCCTTTCTTTGAGGACCACGAAGATACTATTAAACATGAGGTCTCAGAAGTGATTGCTCAGCCAAACATTTTATCAACAACTTTTTTGCCTGTGTTTCCAGAAGTGATTTTGCAGGCCAATATATCAAAAGTGACCTACAAGCCAAGTTTTCAGAAGTGACTGCCTGTCTAAGACCCCAGAAAAGATTGGTACTGTATCTGAGACAATTTCAAGAACGTTTTCTCTATTACACTGATTATTTCCATACAGTGCCCGCATCAGCATTATTTGTCACTTCAGCTCATTTGATAGTACTGGTGAGTTTTAAAAAGGTGAATATCTAGCATCTGCAAACTCCCTCATATAGGGACTTATTCTAGTTCACTCTTTCTGTCAAAATCCTTCTTAGATGGACAAAACCATGTGCACTGCAGGGGAGCAGATGTAAAAAGTGCAGAGATAATTAGATTTGGGTGAGTTATTTTATTTCTGTGCAGGGTAAATACTGTCTGCTTTATTTTTACACTGCAATATAGATCTCACTTTGAAGTAAAACCCCACCCAAATCTAATTCTTTCTGCACAAGTAACATCTGCCCCACCTGCAGTGCACATGGTTTTGTCCATCTAAGAAGGATTTTGTCAGAAAGAGTGAACTAGAATACGAGAATAAGGCCCATAGTCCAAGAACCACATATTTCTGGACATCTCTTCTGTTATTGACAAAGTTTATAACATTTTGGTTTGACAGCTATAAGTCCAAATGAGATATTTCTGTTATTTATGTGTCTTCCAGACTCTCCATGTCCAGGTTAACAAGCACCCCTTTTACTGACATATTCCTATGCTTTTCCTCTACAACGTGGTTAAATACATTTGAGAAGGAAGGCTCTTCTTTTCTGTTCCAATGACAGAAAACACCTACCTCGATCAATGATTTCCTAGCCCCCATCCCAGAGTTATATCTTGACACCTGGATTTAGATTCTTACTGATACCCCATTCACACCAGCCTAAATTCCCAGGTTGAGTCCGGGAACAACCCGGTACTACCTCTGGTGTGAAAGGTACCCGGGACAAAATCCCGGGCTAATTTGCCGGCAATCCAACCCTGCTAGGTAGCAGGGTTACTCCCGGGTCCTTCCTGAACTACTGGCTGGTGTGAAAGGTGTGGGGACATGTCCCTGCTTCCCGTGTTGCCTCTGCTGATGTCAGCTAACGCTGATTTGCTAGCAGGGCAACTTCGTGTTGTGCTGGACGCTCACAGACACGCCCAGAGGCAGCAAACAGCATGCAGGGAGATACAGCGTGCATGTGCTGTGGGCAAATTGTGTTTTAATCCCTGCAAGTTGGGCAAAGTGTGTTTTAACCCCTGCAAGTTGGGCAAAAGTGGGTTTTAACCCCTGCAAGTGTGGCTGCCATGTCTTGGACAAACAAAGAGGAGAGGGAGCTGTTAGCCATCAGAGGGGAAGAGGAGATCCGGCACCAGATTACAGGCACTGTGAAGGATGCCCAGATATACCACAACATTGCCAAGGCTTTGGCATCACAGTGCTTCATCCGCAGCCAGCAGCAAGTGGTGAACAAGCTGAAGGGGCTGAAGAAGCAATTCAACCGCGTACATGACCGCAATTGGAATAAGAGCGGGGCTGAAAGGCAAGATTGGATCTTTTACGAGTTGTGTTAAGCATGTTTTGGCAACACTGCACTGAGTGACCCCATCAGCCTGTCATGCTCCAGCTCAGCCAATCTCTCATCAGTGGTTGATGAATACAATCAGTCGATGGACAGTACCCAATCTGGGCCAACATCACCAATACTAGTCTCAGATGACACCGATTTAAACTCCTCCGTTAACCATGCAGATGACAGCCTAACCATCCAAGAGAGTGATGTGCCTGCTACACCCAAAGCGACACCGCAGAAAGCTCTCCCTGTGATGCGCACCAATAGTAAGTATTTATCCTTGCTTTAATGTCCTAAGTACTTGCATTCCAATACACAGTAATGCTGCACTATACGCAACCATAACCGTCCGCCACAAAGTTTGGTGTCGCAGAGTGTATCAAGTGTAGGTGGGAGTAGGCCACAAACACATACGATCACACCACTGCTTTTTCTTATGCCTTTTTATCCTTCTTTTACTCCCCTTGCAGTATATAGTAGAGCTCGCAGCACGGGAAATGACCAGGGTGCTCTGTGAAGAACTGCGCGACATGGACAACAACATGCAGCGACAGGAGGATGCCCGGAAACTCTGTTTCATCGAGGCGGAAAGAGAGCTGCAGCCTTCATAACGCAGATAATGGGACAGCAAGAGCGCATCTTGCTCAGCTACCAAGACCGCCAATTCCAGTTCCTGGAACACATCCTACCTCGCTTTGTGGGTAACAACATGCTCCCAGCTAACCAAGGCCCTACTGCCTCTGAGCATAGCTACCCCCCGTATTCAAGAGGTCCATACTATGACCCTCCTAACCCGCCACCATCCTCACCTGAATACCCTATATACAGACAATTGCAATAGGGATTTTCACATTGTTTGCCTGTTTTAGTGCACATTTCCTATTTAGGGGGGGGGGGGGTTAGGGTGGGTTTTGTCTTTAGGGTGTTATATTTATGTTTGATGTGCACTTGATCTTTTTTTATGCCTGTGTACAGTCCAGGCAATTGCAATCACCAATGTTTGGCTTTCTACTACAGTTTTAAATTTTTGGCCTTTTGTAAGGTCCTAATGTTTATGGGGCGGGGGATGTACGTGTTAAATGTGTTATCCAGATGTTATACTTTTGCGCCCACAAATAGGCAACGTTTTACACTTTATATGCCTGTTCATGTTATTTGCAAAAACTTTTTATTTGCAAAAAGTAAAGCAAAGCCTGAAACACTACAAATGGTTTCTTTATGTTATTAACAGTAACTACTCATAGCATCTCATTTAGGTGGTTACAAATAGTTTCCCTAATAAGTTCGGCACTAGAAGAATGTTGCCCCTTATCAGCCGTCAAATCCCCAATACAGTGTGGCACTTCAGGGTCCTGCACAGTCCACTCCTCTAGGAAATGTTCCTTCTGCATCTCACATAAGTTGTGAAGGATACAGCAGGCCCCGACTACATGTGGCATGAACTTCAGGTCCACGTCGTTCCTCTTCATGAGGTAGCGCCAACATCCTTTTAGGCGGCCAAAGCCATTCTCCACCACCATCCTTGCCGAACTGAGAGTGTGGGTATATGCCACTTGAATGGGAGACAGCTGCACATGCTGCGTGTACCCCTTCATTAGCCAGGGCCGCAAAGGGTAGGCTGCATCCCCGATAATGTGGACTGGGATTTCCACACCATGCACAGTCTTGGATTTCTGCAAAGAAATGCAAGAGTATGAGTATCATTTTAATACAATGCTGAAACAGGTATGGGATGTAAAGGCATAGATATATTTAATTATTATTTACCTCTCTGGGAAAAAGCCATCCTCCCTGCTTGTCCTCCGCAATCTTATATAAGTCAGAGTTGGCAAGAACACGAGCGTCATGTGCTCGCCCAGGCCACCCAATAAAAACATCAGTGAAACTACAAGAAAGTTTAGAACAATTTTTAGAACAATGAAGGGTATACTGCATTTAAAAAATAGATCATGAAAAATATGCTTACCAGTATTTATGGTCGACCACAACCTGTAACACGATGGAATGCCATCCTTTCCGGTTATAATAATCGGCAGGGTTGTCACGGGGGGCAATGATTGGTATATGGGTCCCATCGATGCCACCGGCACACTGGGGGTACCCACGTCTCAAAAAAACATGGATGGTGTCATCTAGGTGCTCTCCTTGTGGCAAACAGATGAACTTTTTTATAATTTATCCAGAATAGCCTTTGTCACCTGGTGCACAATTATGCAGACAGTGGAGATACCAACCCCGAACAAACAGGAAATTGTGCGGTACTCTCCTGGCGTAACATACCACCACAGTGCAATCGCGAGTCTCCTCCTTGCTGGAATAGCTGACCGGTAGTGGGTGGTCTGCAACATAAGTGCATGGGTGAGTAGGCCCAGCAAGTAGTCAAATGTACCACGTGACATGCGAAAGTGGGCCATCCACTGCTCATCCTGAAACGGCTTGCCCACCCTCCTTCCAAAACTGCCACCCCCAGACTCTCCAGGTGGACCAAACAGAGGTAGAAGGAATGTTCAAGAGGGTCAACCCTAGGAAAGCTGGAGGCCCAGACGGAGTGTCTCCATCTGCCCTCAAGACCTGTGCAACACAGCTCGCCCCTATCTTTACCAGGATTTTCAACACTTCACTAGAAATGTGCAAGGTCCCCACCTGCTTCAAAGGCTCAATTATCGTCCCGGTTCCCAAGAGCTCAACTGCGAAAGACCTCAATGACTACAGGCCGATTGCACTAACATCGGTGGTCATGAAAGTGCTTGAACGTATGGAGCTGAACCACCTGAGAGTTGTTACAAATGCTCACCTCGACCCCCTGCAGTTTGCCTACCGCTCAAACAGAAGTGTCGAGGATGCAGTCAACCTAGGGCTGCACCACATTCTACAGCACCTGGACAGTCCAGGCACCTATGCAAGGATACTATTTGTTGATTTCAGCTCGGCATTCAACACTCTCATCCCTCACATCCTGGAGACAAAACTCCGTTCAATAGGAGTCCCAGAACCTACATGCTCCCGGATCACTGACTTCCTGACTGAAAGGAAACAGGCGGTGAAAGCAGGCGCATTCATTTCAAACACATGCACAATTAGCACTGGTGCCCCTCAAGGATGTGCCCCCTGCTCTTCTCCCTCTACACAAACGACTGCACCTCAGCAGAACAGTCAGTAAAAATGATAAAATTTGCAGACGACACAACGGTTATCGGCCTAATCATAGTTGGAAGCGAGTCGGCAAACAGACGGGAGGTGGATCGGCTAACTAAATGGTGTAGCGGAAACAACCTTGAACTCAACCCCCTCAAAACGGTGGAGATGGTGGTGGACTTCAGAAGGAAACCAAATGCCATGCACCCACTCATAATATCTGACAGAGTAGTGTCGAGGGTCGACTCCTTCAATTTCCTAGGAACAAAGATTTCCTGCGACCTCAAATGGGGTCCCAACATCATTACAACTGTCAAGAAGGCTCAGCAGTGGTTGTTCTTCCTGAGGCAACTCAAGAAATTCAACATCCCGCAGGAGCTGCTGCTCATCTTCTACACTGCCATAGTAGAGTCTGTCCTTTGCTCCTCGATCACAATCTGGTTCGGAGGAGCAAACGAGAATGACAGACAAAGGTTGCAAAGAGTGGTGAGGATGGCAGAAAAGATCATTGGGGCGGAGCTCCCCACTGTCCAAGAACTATAGAAATGCAAACTATTTATAATTTTAACACCCTTAAGCCCAATGGCATTAACTCAGACTTCGAGCTAAAATGGTATTTATAAATGGTTTTTAAACAGATTTCAATTATGCCTTTTATAGTATCTCTTATATATTTGGCTACATCTGTCACTCAAAGTGTGTCTGGAGCTGTAACGCTGGGTTGTGGACTTCCAACTTAATTTATGATTGTCATCACCTGTTTTAAACAGGGTAATTGATAAGAAAGGTGTTTAAGCACAGGTGATGGTAATCCATAAATTAAGAAGAAAGTCCAGAAACAGAGCAATGTGTCCCTCCTGGAGAGGGTCATGTTGGGAGGTATGCACCTCCCTCCCTCCCTCCCCCCCCCCCCCCATTCACGGCATCCCCACGATTAAATGGCACATGCAAAACACTGACATGGCTATGGTCGACAATGAAAAAGGTTGACAAGATTTATGTTTCACTTTTTCAATGTTTTCATATTCATTCTCATGTGTCGAAATGCACACCAATGAAGTGCCACACTTATGTCAACATTTACATGTGTTGACCTTTCTGTGTTGATTTTTTCTTGTGGCGATTCGCGGCACCCCCCGCGACCCCCCTCCCGCGATTTGCAGCACACCCCCCGCAATTCGCGGCACCCCCGGTGACTCCCGCGATTCGCGGCCCCACCCCGTGACACACCCCCCCCTCCTGCGATTCGCGGCACCCCACGACCCCCCTCCCACAATTCGCGCCAACCCCCTGGGCCCCCCTCCCGCGGTTCACGGTGCCCACCACGATTCCCCACCCCTGACCCCCCTCCTGTCATTGCGGCAACCCCCCGCCCCCGCGACCCACCATCCCGTGATTCACTGCAACCCCCCGCGCCCCCCCCTCCCACAATTTGCGGCACCCACACCCCCCCCGCGACCCCCCCTCCCGCAATTCACGGCATCCACCCATGACCCCTCCTCCCGTGATTCGCGGACACCCCTCACCTCCTCCCTCCCCCCCCACCCCCGCGCGTGATTCACGGCAACCCCAGGATTAAATGGCACATGCAAAACACTGGCACAGCTATGGTCGACAATGAAAAAGGTTGACATGAGTTTTTGAAGATTTATTTTTCTTTTTTTGAATGTTTTCATATTCATTCTCATGTGTCAACATGGACACTTATGTCAACATTTACATGTGTTGAACTTTCTGTGTTGATTTTTTCTTGTGGCAATTCGCGGCACCCCCGCGACCCCCCAAACGCGATTCAGCACACCCCCCGCAATTCGCGGCACCCCCGGTGACTCCTGCGATTCGCGGCCCCACCCCGTGACCCCCCTCCCACGATTCGCGCCGCCCCCCCTCCCGCGGTTCACGGTGCCCCCCACGACACCCCATACCGCGATTCCCCTCCCCTGACCCCCCCTCCTGTCATTGCGGCAACCACCCGCCCCCGCGACCCACCCTCCCGCGATTCACTGCAACCCCCCTGCACCCCCCCTCCCACAATTCGCGGCACCCACACCCCCCCCCCCTCCCGCAATTCACGGCATCCACCCACGACCCCTCCTCCCGTGATTAGCGGACACCCCTCACCCCCTCCCTCCCCCCCCCACCCCCGCGCGCGATTCACGGCAACCCCAGGATTAAATGGCACATGCAAAACACTGGCACGGCTATGGTCGACAATGAAAAAGGTTGACATGAGTTTTTGAAGAGTTATTTTTCTTTTTTGGAATGTTTTCATATTCATTCTCATGTGTCGACATGGACACCGATGAAGTGCCACACTTATGTCAACATTTACATGTGTTGAACTTTCTGTGTTGATTTTTTCTTGCAGCAATTTTTTCCCAGTGACAACTATGAACTATGTGCACACACATCATCAACCAATTCTTTGTATAATATATAACACCTGTTCTGTTTTACTGTAGGTGTTTTTAGTCAGACCTTTTACTGCTACTATTACTGTTTATGTAAATGCATTCTGAATGACAGCAACATCCTACCATCCTTCTACAAGAATATATAACCAACTAGGTGATTCATCGCGCCCCGTGCCCCCCCTCCTGCAATTTACGGACCCCCCCGCGCACCCCCCTCCCGCGATTCGCAACCCCCCTCGCGCAATTCACGCCCCCTCCCACGCTTTGCGGACCCTCTCCCGCGATTCGCCGACACCTGCGCCCCCCCTCCCTTGATTCACGGCACCCCCGCGCCCCTCCCGCAATTCACGGCACCCCTAAGCCCCTCTTTAGTCCCCCATACACTCACACACCCCTATCACTACCCAGCTTCCTGCTCTCCTGAACCGTAACTTCCACCACTGGGGAGTCGCTGACACTGTTTTGCCCACATGCCCCTATCATGTCTCATAGCCCAGCCTCCTGCTCTCATGCACCCGAACTCCCACCCAGTAGGAGGAGACACTGACTAAGGGCCACCATCCTGTACTGCCACGCTGGACCCTCACCCACTGGCAGAAGCTGCACAGTATCTCCCACCCTCCTCTTTAGTCCCCCTTATGCCCACACACCCCTATCACTACCCAGCCTCCTGTTTTCCTGTGTCGTGACCTCCACCAGTGGGGAGCCGCTGACTCAGAAACACCCTACTATACTATTGCACACACACACCTAAACAACATGCACACACAGCCCACACCCACAAATGTCACTGTACCATCCACACTATCAATGTACATCTTACTCTGTAACCGCTTTTTAATTAAACAAAACAATACACACCCCCTTCCACATCATATGCTCTCTATTTAACACATTTCACCTATAACTCAAGTTGCAATACAGGCCATCTTTCATACAATTCTAACCATCTTTCTCATATGCAAATGTTCACAAATTAAGGGGGCGCAGCCCCTAACGACGGTGTGAAGAGCGCCCGTAGGGCGCGATGAATCACCTAGTGTATATTATGTAGTTATTTATTCCATTCTTCATTTATCTCTATCTAAGGTTAATCGCGTATGCCCACAGTCTGTATGGGCGGAAGTCAGACACGTATGAATGGCATCATCTCCCGATCATGTGAGAGTGGCAGTGATCACATGACTGGGTATAGGAGATGCCTAGAATAGCGGAGATGAAGGAAGCTATTCAGAGCGTCATCACATAGTGACGCGGACGCAACCATGGACGTCAGCACGTTTACGCGAACCCGGAAGTGTCGGGATCTCGCGTACTAATGCGTGATGACGGGGACGCCGCCAGAGACGTCATCGCGGTGCCGCGAACCCGAAAGTGCCGGGGTTTTCGCGTAACACCGTGAGATTTGAATCATACAAAAGGACTGGACATATGCACACAAGGATAAGCCTTGAAAAAGGACTCAGATCGAGTCTGAAACGTGTCGGCGGGCAGAGGCATTGGACTGGACTGGGGGACTGTTATCCTGCAGCAGCGTGTGATCCTGATTGTGCCCGGGCGATCGTGGAATCATTCTTGCATGCTCACTTTGAACTATATTGACTTATGGTTCACTGGCCATCTGGTAACTACCTCCAAGTTCTTTATCTGATGCACTAGCCACTTTGGAATTTTTTATTGTGTGCAAATTGTATATTGATGTTTTGATGTTTTTATATGTATGTGATATCCCCATGTTATAGATTAAAACAGTATACACTATGTCATGTATATGCTCTTTTTTCATGTACAAATGAATACAAGTTGAGCAGAAGGAAGCGTATGACATATACAAGTGTATACAGAGAAAGGATTACACTCTTAAAAGGAAAGTAATAAATTATTTTATTTATCCTATGCTGGTGGTGGTTGAACCTACCTTTTTTTCTATTGCATACGTCTTTGGGTGTCTGAGAAACGCCCCCAGGTGATACCCACCCTAGCACAAGGTGCGCACACATAATTGCACTTGCCCTCTTGTTTTGGTACATTGTCTTTTTCTCTATAAGTGTATATTGTTAGTGCAGCAACATGTTCAAATATAAAGAAAACAGAAGAGCCACATTTGAGAAACTCTTCAAAGATGGGGGAGAACGTATAGAACTTCTAGACGAGAGTCTCGAAGGTGTGATGAAAAAACTTGAACAAATCCTCCTTAAAGAAAATAGAATATGGTGGGAGACAGTCACACTGGAGCAGTACGTAGCCCACCAACTTATTCCAAGAGGTCTCAGAATTAAGAAAGAAGCATCTTTCGACACTGCATCAGAAGACTTTCAAAATGAATGGGCTAAAATCACTAGGAACTGCTCCTTCGAGCTTATGAACCTCATCATAGGAGAACGCAGGAAAGAACTTAACATCCTGGAAAAAGAGATTAAAAAATATAAAGATTTAGTGGTACCTTTTGAGAATATGCCAGAGTTTAAACTATTGGAAGCTAGGATAGAAAATAGTATTAAAAAGAACGAGAACGCCCTATTAGATAAAAAGATGCGTAAACTCATAAGGGACAAGAGAGAAAATCAAGACGATACCTATGATGAGGAGGGAGATGTATCAACCTCTGACATAGAACACGAAGCAACCTGTCCCCTCAATACACCTAAAACTAAAAAGAAAACAGCTAGACCCAGCCAGACTGAATCTTATCACAATATCAATCAGAGAGACCATCCCCCAAGAGAAACATACCAATCTAGAGTCCAATTCAAAAAGTTTAGAAGGGAAAGGAGATCCCCCATAGAGTATAATTCTAAACAGAACCATCATAAAAATTATTTTAAAAGATATGAGAATTATGAGCACTTCAAAAATACAGATTACTTCAGCAAACAAAGAACTAGGATGAGATCCCAAGATCATAATGACAGTCCGGTAGAGTGGAGACAACGAGGAGACAGACACCCCAGAAACCAGTATATATCGCTCACCCATGACAGAGAGAATGCCCATTTTTTAGGGAAACGTCATACTTACCGTCCCAATTGAGAAACAGGACTAATAGGGGAAAACGAGGGGGGAAAATTAAACATCAAAAAAGAGATAGAAAAAGATCCAAAAAACCTCCAAAAAATAATCCTATCCCTAGCAAGGAAATTAAACAACAAGTCAAAATTTTTAACATCAGTAAGCATAATCTCACCATAGATGAGCAAGGTGTTTTACATAAAGGATTAAAGTATGCACCAACTACAGCACTAAATAAATTCAACACCTTTGTTGATATTAACAAATTTATACGAAAAATGTGTTTAAAAAAATTCTTTAAAACAAACAATCTAAAGGATAGAGAGGAAGTCCAACCTATCACACCTTTTAAACCTAAATCGATATTTTTTCCTTCCCATGTCAAAGGGAACTGGGTTGAGTCATTCAGCCAGCTAGTACAGGACGACGTCAAAAAGATGAATATCAAAAATAAGAAATCGAACCTGACGACAAATGAACAGAAGGCACTCAAGGATTTAAAAGGAAATAAGGAGATCACCATCAAACCCGCCGATAAAGGCGGGGGCGTGGTGGTTATGGATACAGTGTGGTACGAAAATGAGGTCTTACGACAACTGGGGGACAAAGACACTTACCAGAAGCTTAGATCCGACCCGACAAAGAAAATTATGGATAAGCTAAAGACCATACTAGACATTTACCAACGAAATGGCACTCTGACGGAGAAAGAATCCAAATTCCTATGGATACCAGAACCTGTGATCCCAGTTATCTACGTGTTACCCAAGGTACACAAGGATCCCTTGGTACCCCCTGGACGCCCAATCGTTGCAGGGATAGACTCGGTGACGTCTAATCTATCCGAGTTTATTGATTATTACCTGCAACCTTTGGTATTGGGTAACCCATCACATCTGCGAGATACCAAAGATATCCTGCAAAAAATACCTAATCTAGAATGGAAAGATGGATACACACTTATAACAGCAGATGTGAAGTCGTTGTATACGATTATTAACCACCAACAGGGAATCGATGCCATCTCAAGCACTTTATCTAACAGCACTTTAGAACCAAATCTCCAAGAATTTTTAATACAGGGTGTGACCTTCATTTTAGAAAATAATTATTTTATGTTTAAGGGTGATTTTTATGTACAGCGGGTCGGGACAGCAATGGGCACCAGGTTCGCTCCAAGTTATGCGAACTTATTTATGGGACAGTGGGAACGTGATTTTATATGGAATAATAATCCGTTCGGAGCGAGCCTGGTGTCCTGGACCCGATACATTGATGACGTTCTGTTTTTATGGAGAGAAGAAAGATCACTTTTAAATGACTTTTGTTCTTATCTAAATACCAATAATTTTAACATCGAATTCACTTTCAATATTAGTGAGTCGTGTGTTAACTTTCTAGATATCACTATTTATTCAGAAAACGGAGGTTTGAAGACTAAAACGTATACCAAACCGACCGACTCACAGAGCTATATCCATGTGGGAAGCTGCCACCATAAGAACTGGTTGAAATGCATCCCACAGGGACAGTTCAAACGAATTAAAAGAAACTGTACGGAGGACCAGACCTATAGAGACCAAACCGCAGTAATGGCTCAAAAATTTAAGGAAAGTGGATACGATCCAATGATTATTGATAAAGAGAGAGAAAGGGTGGATAAAATTGAACGTGTTGCTCTGCTCCAAAACAAAGGGCCTCAAGTCCAGGTAGATAATAAAAAGTATGCCTTCATCACTAACTACAGCCAACAACACAAGCAATTGGAACATTCCATTAAAAAGAACTGGAATCTATTAAGAAGGGATCCTATTATAGGTATGGATCTACCCGAGAGACCATCTTTCGTCTACAGGAAGGTTGCCAATCTGGGTAACCATTTGACAAAAAGTATGCATCCATCTAACCTGGAGAGACGTCAAATAAGAACCAAGGGGTTCCACAGATGTGGAAGTTGTTGTGCATGTATTAATATCAAAGGGGATAGAAAGGTGGAAAAAGTGAACATCAATGGAATGGAACACCAAATTAGGGAATTTATTACATGCAATACCAAAAATGTGGTATATGCCATCGGGTGTACGTGCAATTTATTCTATATTGGCAGAACATCCCGGCCACTTAAGATTCGATTAAGTGAGCATATCAGGAATATCAAGAAGGGAATAGAAACGCATTCCCTCCCTTTGCATTTTAAAACATACCTCAATAGTTCCCCCAATGAAATTAAGATATTCCTGGGAATCAAATATGTGGAAGGACATTGTCGCCGTAGGGACATAGATGTTCAACTGGCCAAGATAGAAATGCAAACTATTTATAATTTTAACACCCTTAAGCCCAATGGCATTAACTCAGACTTCGAGCTAAAATAGTTTTTATAAATGGTTTTTAAACAGATTTCAATTATGCCTTTTATAGTATGTATATTATGTAGTTATTTATTCCATTCTTCATTTGTCTCTATCTAAGGTTAATCGCGTATGCCCACAGTCTGTATGGGCGGAAGTCAGACACGTATGAATGGCATTATCTCCCGATCATGTGAGAGTGGCAGTGATCACATGACCGGGTATAGGAGATGCCTAGAATAGCGGAGATGAAGGAAGCTATTCAGAGCGTCATCACATAGTGAGGCGGACGCAACCATGGACGTCAGCACGTTTACGCGAACCCGGAAGTGTCGGGATCTCGCGTACTAATGCGTGATGACGGGGACGCCGCCAGAGACGTCATCGCGGTGCCGCGAACCCGGAAGTGCCGGGGTTTTCGCGTAACACCGCGAGATTTGAATCATACAAAAGGACTGGACATATGCATACAAGGATAAGCCTTGAAAAAGGACTCAGATCGAGTCTGAAATGCGTCGGCGGGCAGAGGCATTGGACTGGACTGGGGGACTGTTATCCTGCAGCAGCGTGTGATCCTGATTGTGCCCGGGCGATCGTGGAATCATTCTTGCATGCTCACTTTGAACTATATTGACTTATGGTTCACTGGCCATCTGGTAACTACCTCCAAGTTCTTTATCTGATGCACTAGCCACTTTGGAATTTTTTATTGTGTGCAAATTGTATATTGATGTTTTGATGTTTTTATATGTATGTGATATCCCCATGTTATAGATTAAAACAGTATACACTATGTCATGTATATGCTCTTTTTTCATGTACAAATGAATACAAGTTGAGCAGAAGGAAGCGTATGACATATACAAGTGTATACAGAGAAAGGATTACACTCATAAAAGGAAAGTAATAAATTATTTTATTTATCCTATGCTGGTGGTGGTTGAACCTACCTTTTTTCTATTGTATACCTAGCCAGGGTCAATAAGCGTGCAGGAAAGATCTTGGCGGACAAGCTACACCCTGGCCACAACCTGTTTGAACCCCTTCCGTCAGGCAGACGTTTTAGGTCCATCCCAGCAAAGACGACGAGAACGACAAAAGGCTTCTTCCCAATAGCTGTCCACCAACTAAACCGTATTGAACATACCAAATACTAAATAAACTCGAACTTTTCTAGATACATGTGAAATGTATGTGATGTATGTTTATGCCTCTCTTCCCACCCCCTTTGTGTTCCCTGATTGATGCTGCACCGTTACCACAAAAAATTCCAAGCATACGCAAGTATACCTGGCCAATAAAGATGATTCTGATTCTGAAAAGCCTCCACAGTATCCATGAAAACATCTCCATGTGGCCGGTCTCTGGCCCACATCCTTCACTCGCTCCTGGTACATAACAGAAGCCATGGTCTGCTAAATCAGGGTTCTCCTCCTGCGAGAATACTGATGTCGAGACCTGGCCCTAGCTGCCAAGAAAAGCTCTCTCCTCCTCCAGGTATAACTCTGCACAATAGAGCAAAGGGTTAGAAGCTGCATCAGGCTCTCACTTGCTGGGTCAAACAGCAGTAAAGCCCAAAATATCAGAAACACAGGCAGAGACAGTGCTACTGAATCGGCCATGATTGCTGCAATGAGGTGAGCAGGCCCACCCTCCTTCTCTCCCTCCCTCTACCCCCTCCCTCTCTCTAGTGACCTCATCTTTGTGAGCCTAAAAAGTCCATTTGTAATGACATTCTGATAGAAATGCAGGGTAAACCCGGGTTCAGTGTGAAAGGTGCCGACGCGGGTTGTCCCTGCTTCAAAAGCATGTGTGAATGGGTCCCAACCCGGGAATGTCCCTGCTTGTCCCGGGAACTTATTTGGGTTTGTCTCTGCATTTCTGGTGTGAATGGGGTATAAGTAAGTAAATTTATTGGTAAACCATTATGTTATCCTGTGTACACTGCTGACTCCTGTAACTTACTATTTCTGTGCTGTCAGTTTTCGCTTCAACTACTGGACTTCTACATTGTTTACCCTATATGTATCAACCTTAACAGGACTACCACATTGTCACCTATATGTTGGCCTCTGGTGTATATACCCTCATTTGTGAAACTTTTACAAATCAAGATTGCACAAACCATGAGAGCCATTGTTTAAAAACAGAAATGTTGGTGCCAACTACAACCCTTACCCTTAAAAATGCCAATGAATACCTTAGTTTATGCTTCCAATATGACATTTAGTATGTCATAAGGAGAAATGGCAGTATGTTAAATAGAGTTCTCTCATATGCCTTGACTTACCAATTGAAAAAGCCTAAAGGTAAAATTTGATGGTCTAATGAGTTACTAACAGGGTGATCCAAATTGGTGGTCAGTGGATGAGGGCTTTTGAGAAAGTCTATCTAATTGCTTGTGTTATAGGAGCATGATGCTAAAAAGTTTTTGGCAACTGGTGGACCCTCTCTTTTTGGAAAATATTTTTGTGCCACTCACTGAATTATTTAAATGGTGCCCTCTTACACTAACATTGTTCAATATAGGTTTCTTCTTGTCTAGTTATGTTAAAGTGAATTAATGACGTTTACTTCACTTTCATTTTTGATATCATTTAAAAATTGTAATTGGTTATGAGATTTGATTAAATTGGCACTTTTTATTCTTTAGATTGTTAACTAAAGATTACATTTACTAAAGCTTCTAAAAATGAAAAAAAGTGGTTGTGTTACCCATAGCAACCAATCACATTTTACCAATATTTTTGTTTATTTCATCCTAAAAAATTATAGACTGAATCTGATTGGTTGCTAAAGGAAACACCACCACTTGTCTGTTGTTAGTTTTTTGTTTTGTAAATTGACCCCTAAATGTCTGTGTTTCTATTGACCAGGCACAATATTAAGTACATACCTTTTGATTAGGTTGAGCCACAACAAAACAGCAAACATTGCCTCTGTGGTATTGGTTTGACATGTGCCATTTTCCACTACAAGCAACAATAAACAGATATGGGAGGAAAAACATTTTTAATTTTTACTAAAGTAATATTTATTAAGTTTCGTATATGAGAAGGGTACATCAAAACCTGTACATGCTGAATAAACCAGTATACATCCCATATGGATAAGTAGAGACTCGTTGAGAGAGATAGTGGGCGGTATTCAATGAGCCGGAATCGCCAAGTTTTATGGCGATTCTGTGTTTTTTTCATGTGTGCCGGCGATTTTATGAGCTGTATAAGCGAATCACCCTATTCAACGTCGTCTATTCGCCGCTGACGACCGGTGAATGAAGCACCAATCGCCAAATGTGATTCTCTACAAATCGCCGGTATTTGTCTATAGGAATTTTCATGGGGATTCGCCGGTAGTCGACGGGAATCACCCATGAATCGCCAAAAGTGTATTCAATGTGAAGTTGGCGATTCTTATTTCTTGTTTCATATCGCCGTTCCTCACCGAGTGTCCCTCGTCATCTTTTTATGGTGAACTTTTTTAGGAACCTGTGAAATAATTGGTTTTAAGTGTTCAATTTAACTCTGCAAGTGTAATGTATTATTATTTGCTGCCCTGTTGTGATGTGATGGTCGTAGAAGTGCTATACAAATATATATTTAATTTTTTCTGGTATTTTTTTTTTCTCCCACAACGCACTGTTCTTACCCATGGTGCACCTCACTTACCCATGATTCTCCTCCCCACCTCACTCCTTCGTTTGGCCTTTGAGGAGATTACACAGCTTTTGCAGTCTGCTGTATTGGAAACGTTTTTGTAGGGTAATTTGCGTTTTTTTGCATTTCACTGCAATTTCTTTAACACTGACTACAGTAATGGAGCTGTTCAGGGATACTATTGTTGTTTTCATGCTGAATGCCAGTGTGGAGGAGGAGGTAGATATGATGGAACATGACACTAGTATTCCGGCGATAGCTCCATTAGGTGAGTCGGTGCGGGTTTCAGTCCCACGTCCACGCCACTTTCGTACTAGGCGTGAACTGGGTGATCTCACCGAGGCGGAGGTGATTTCTAATTATCGCCTTTCGTCTGCGGCAATCCATATGCTGTACGATCTCATGGAGCCAGACCTGGTAGCACGGAAACGGGGCAATCACGCACTCACCGGTTTCCAGAAACTGTTGGGTGCGTTGCATTTTTTTGCGTCGGGCACATTCCAGCCCACTTTAAGCCAAACATGCGGTTATTCACAGCCAACCCTCTCCCGCTGTATAGCACAGGTCATAAAGGCATTCCGCAAATTAACGACCCAGTATATTAAATTTCCTGATCAAGACAGCGAATGGAATGAGATCAAATTTGGCTTTTTCTCAAAATGGAAGTTTCCCAGTGTTTTGGGCGCGATCGACTGCACCCATGTGGCGTTCAAACCACCGCGTGCATCAGAGGAATGTTTTCGGAACCGAAAACACTTCCACTCGATGAACGTTCAGGTGGTTTGCGACCACCAAATGAAAATAACCAACCTCCTTGTGGGTTTTCCTGGGTCGACCCACGACTCGTTCATTTTAAGCCAGTCCGCCCTGTATGCCGATTTCGAGCACGGCCGAATGCCGGACGGCTGGCTGTTAGGTAAGTAGTATGTTTTTTTTGGGTGGGGGGGGGGGGTTTGATTTGTCTTGAAATCCAGACATTGTTAATAATGTCATATTTTTTTTTTTGGTTTCCATAGGTGATGCGGGTTATCCCAATAAGGACTGGCTCCTGACCCCATTATCTGATCCTGTGGGCGAAGCTGCTGAAAGGTACCAAAGGGCTCACACGACAGCGAGGGCTGTAATTGAGCGAACCTTCGGTGTCCTTAAAAGCCGGTTTAGATGTTTAGACATGACCGGCGGAGCCCTTTTATACTCACCGGCAAAGGTTTGCGGCATAATTAATGCTTGTTGTATTTTACACAACATTTGCATTGCAAACCGTTTGCCGGTGACCGTGGATGCTGCGGTTTTCCGGCATGGGGACCTTTCAACAGCTTTGCTCGCCGGTATGAATGAACGAGTGGATGCGAGAGCTCGACTCATCCGGTCATATTTTGCCCAATGTGAGTATTTGTAGTCCAAAGTTTGTGGCTTGTTTGATTAGTTATATGATATTTAACACTTTTCATTAATTTATGTTTTCTAGAGTTCCGTTTGGGCACGTTAGTGTTTTGGCCTGTTGCCGTTGTTCCTTCGGTTTTCTACGGTTCTTTTCCATTGTTGTGGATGTTTGCCGCTGTTGTTGCGTGGCTGCTATCCCAAGGCTACGTTTCAGTTATCCCGTGAGTATCGCTCCGCCTGTGGGAAGGAGGGGAGGGTTTGGGCCCTGTGAGGTGTCACTAACCCCTTTTTTTTATTTTCCGCAGCCTATTCCTGCTTAATACTTTCTGGAGGGCCCTACAAGCAGCTGGATCCTGTGTGCAGCGGATGAACCCCTGATGTGTGAGGGCTGCTGGCAGGTGTGGGTGCGTGATGCCTTTCCCATGGGCTACTGTGCAGTTACCCGGTGAGTATCGCTCCCCCTGGGCGAAGGAGGGGAGGGTTTGGGCCCTGTGAGGTGTCACTAACCCCTTTTTTTTATTTTCCGCAGCCTCTTCCTGCTTGATAATTTCTGGAGGGACCTACAAGCAGCTGGATCCTGTGTGCAGCGGATGAACCCCTGATGTGTGAGGGCTGCTGGCAGGTGTGGGTGCGTGATGCCTTTCCCATGGGCTACTGTGCAGTTACCCGGTGAGTATCGCTCCAGCTGGGGGAAGGAGGGGAGGGTTTGGGCCCTGTGAGGTGTCACTAACCCCTTTTTTTTATTTTCCGCAGCCTATTCCTGCTTAATACTTTCTGGAGGGCCCTACAAGCAGCTGGATCCTGTGTGCAGCGGATGAACCCCTGATGTGTGAGGGCTGCTGGCAGGTGTGGGTGCGTGATGCCTTTCCCATGGGCTACTGTGCAGTTACCCGGTGAGTATCGCTCCAGCTGGGGGAAGGAGGGGAGGGTTTGGGCCCTGTGAGGTGTCACTAACCCCTTTTTTTTATTTTCCGCAGCCTATTCCTGCTTAATACTTTCTGGAGGGCCCTACAAGCAGCTGGATCCTGTGTGCAGCGGATGAACCCCTGATGTGTGAGGGCTGCTGGCAGGTGTGGGTGCGTGATGCCTTTCCCATGGGCTACTGTGCAGTTACCCGGTGAGTATCGCTCCCCCTGGGGGAAGGAGGGGAGGGTTTGGGCCCTGTGAGGTGTCACTAACCCCTTTTTTTTATTTTCCGCAGCCTCTTCCTGCTTGATAATTTCTGGAGGGACCTACAAGCAGCTGGATCCTGTGTGCAGCGGATGAACCCCTGATGTGTGAGGGCTGCTGGCAGGTGTGGGTGCGTGATGCCTTTCCCATGGGCTACTGTGCAGTTACCCGGTGAGTATCGCTCCAGCTGGGGGAAGGAGGGGAGGGTTTGGGCCCTGTGAGGTGTCACTAACCCCTTTTTTTTATTTTCCGCAGCCTATTCCTGCTTAATACTTTCTGGAGGGCCCTACAAGCAGCTGGATCCTGTGTGCAGCGGATGAACCCCTGATGTGTGAGGGCTGCTGGCAGGTGTGGGTGCGTGATGCCTTTCCCATGGGCTACTGTGCAGTTACCCGGTGAGTATCGCTCCCCCTGGGGGAAGGAGGGGAGGGTTTGGGCCCTGTGAGGTGTCACTAACCCCTTTTTTTTATTTTCCGCAGCCTCTTCCTGCTTGATAATTTCTGGAGGGACCTACAAGCAGCTGGATCCTGTGTGCAGCGGATGAACCCCTGATGTGTGAGGGCTGCTGGCAGGTGTGGGTGCGTGATGCCTTTCCCATGGGCTACTGTGCAGTTACCCGGTGAGTATCGCTCCCCCTGGGGGAAGGAGGGGAGGGTTTGGGCCCTGTGAGGTGTCACTAACCCCTTTTTTTTATTTTCCGCAGCCTCTTCCTGCTTGATAATTTCTGGAGGGACCTACAAGCAGCTGGATCCTGTGTGCAGCGGATGAACCCCTGATGTGTGAGGGCTGCTGGCAGGTGTGGGTGCGTGATGCCTTTCCCATGGGCTACTGTGCAGTTACCCGGTGAGTATCGCTCCCCCTGGGGGAAGGAGGGGAGGGTTTGGGCCCTGTGAGGTGTCACTAACCCCTTTTTATTTTCCGCAGCCTCTTCCTGCTTGATAATTTCTGGAGGGACCTACAAGCAGCTGGATCCTGTGTGCAGCGGATGAACCCCTGATGTGTGAGGGCTGCTGGCAGGTGTGGGTGCGTGATGCCTTTCCCATGGGCTACTGTGCAGTTACCCGGTGAGTATCGCTCCCCCTGGGGGAAGGAGGGGAGGGTTTGGGCCCTGTGAGGTGTCACTAACCCCTTTTTATTTTCCGCAGCCTCTTCCTGCTTGATAATTTCTGGAGGGACCTACAAGCAGCTGGATCCTGTGTGCAGCGGATGAACCCCTGATGTGTGAGGGCTGCTGGCAGGTGTGGGTGCGTGATGCCTTTCCCATGGGCTACTGTGCAGTTACCCGGTGAGTATCGCTCCCCCTGGGCGAAGGAGGGGAGGGTTTGGGCCCTGTGAGGTGTCACTAACCCCTTTTTATTTTCCGCAGCCTCTTCCTGCTTGATAATTTCTGGAGGGACCTACAAGCAGCTGGATCCTGTGTGCAGCGGATGAACCCCTGATGTGTGAGGGCTGCTGGCAGGTGTGGGTGCGTGATGCCTTTCCCATGGGCTACTGTGCAGTTACCCGGTGAGTATCGCTCCCCCTGGGGGAAGGAGGGGAGGGTTTGGGCCCTGTGAGGTGTCACTAACCCCTTTTTTTTATTTTCCGCAGCCTCTTCCTGCTTGATAATTTCTGGAGGGACCTACAAGCAGCTGGATCCTGTGTGCAGCGGATGAACCCCTGATGTGTGAGGGCTGCTGGCAGGTGTGGGTGCGTGATGCCTTTCCCATGGGCTACTGTGCAGTTACCCGGTGAGTATCGCTCCCCCTGGGGGAAGGAGGGGAGGGTTTGGGCCCTGTGAGGTGTCACTAACCCCTTTTTATTTTCCGCAGCCTCTTCCTGCTTGATAATTTCTGGAGGGACCTACAAGCAGCTGGATCCTGTGTGCAGCGGATGAACCCCTGATGTGTGAGGGCTGCTGGCAGGTGTGGGTGCGTGATGCCTTTCCCATGGGCTACTGTGCAGTTACCCGGTGAGTATCGCTCCCCCTGGGGGAAGGAGGGGAGGGTTTGGGCCCTGTGAGGTGTCACTAACCCCTTTTTATTTTCCGCAGCCTCTTCCTGCTTGATAATTTCTGGAGGGACCTACAAGCAGCTGGATCCTGTGTGCAGCGGATGAACCCCTGATGTGTGAGGGCTGCTGGCAGGTGTGGGTGCGTGATGCCTTTCCCATGGGCTACTGTGCAGTTACCCGGTGAGTATCGCTCCCCCTGGGCGAAGGAGGGGAGGGTTTGGGCCCTGTGAGGTGTCACTAACCCCTTTTTATTTTCCGCAGCCTCTTCCTGCTTGATAATTTCTGGAGGGACCTACAAGCAGCTGGATCCTGTGTGCAGCGGATGAACCCCTGATGTGTGAGGGCTGCTGGCAGGTGTGGGTGCGTGATGCCTTTCCCATGGGCTACTGTGCAGTTACCCGGTGAGTATCGCTCCCCCTGGGGGAAGGAGGGGAGGGTTTGGGCCCTGTGAGGTGTCACTAACCCCTTTTTTTTATTTTCCGCAGCCTCTTCCTGCTTGATAATTTCTGGAGGGACCTACAAGCAGCTGGATCCTGTGTGCAGCGGATGAACCCCTGATGTGTGAGGGCTGCTGGCAGGTGTGGGTGCGTGATGCCTTTCCCATGGGCTACTGTGCAGTTACCCGGTGAGTATCGCTCCCCCTGGGGGAAGGAGGGGAGGGTTTGGGCCCTGTGAGGTGTCACTAACCCCTTTTTTTTATTTTCCGCAGCCTCTTCCTGCTTGATAATTTCTGGAGGGCCCTACAAGCAGCTGGATCCTGTGTGCAGCGGATGAACCCCTGATGTGTGAGGGCTGCTGGCAGGTGTGGGTGCGTGATGCCTTTCCCATGGGCTACTGTGCAGTTACCCGGTGAGTATCGCTCCCCCTGGGGGAAGGAGGGGAGGGTTTGGGCCCTGTGAGGTGTCACTAACCCCTTTTTTTTATTTTCCGCAGCCTCTTCCTGCTTGATAATTTCTGGAGGGACCTACAAGCAGCTGGATCCTGTGTGCAGCGGATGAACCCCTGATGTGTGAGGGCTGCTGGCAGGTGTGGGTGCGTGATGCCTTTCCCATGGGCTACTGTGCAGTTACCCGGTGAGTATCGCTCCCCCTGGGGGAAGGAGGGGAGGGTTTGGGCCCTGTGAGGTGTCACTAACCCCTTTTTTTTATTTTCCGCAGCCTCTTCCTGCTTGATAATTTCTGGAGGGACCTACAAGCAGCTGGATCCTGTGTGCAGCGGATGAACCCCTGATGTGTGAGGGCTGCTGGCAGGTGTGGGTGCGTGATGCCTTTCCCATGGGCTACTGTGCAGTTACCCGGTGAGTATCGCTCCCCCTGGGGGAAGGAGGGGAGGGTTTGGGCCCTGTGAGGTGTCACTAACCCCTTTTTATTTTCCGCAGCCTCTTCCTGCTTGATAATTTCTGGAGGGACCTACAAGCAGCTGGATCCTGTGTGCAGCGGATGAACCCCTGATGTGTGAGGGCTGCTGGCAGGTGTGGGTGCGTGATGCCTTTCCCATGGGCTACTGTGCAGTTACCCGGTGAGTATCGCTCCCCCTGGGGGAAGGAGGGGAGGGTTTGGGCCCTGTGAGGTGTCACTAACCCCTTTTTATTTTCCGCAGCCTCTTCCTGCTTGATAATTTCTGGAGGGACCTACAAGCAGCTGGATCCTGTGTGCAGCGGATGAACCCCTGATGTGTGAGGGCTGCTGGCAGGTGTGGGTGCGTGATGCCTTTCCCATGGGCTACTGTGCAGTTACCCGGTGAGTATCGCTCCCCCTGGGCGAAGGAGGGGAGGGTTTGGGCCCTGTGAGGTGTCACTAACCCCTTTTTATTTTCCGCAGCCTCTTCCTGCTTGATAATTTCTGGAGGGACCTACAAGCAGCTGGATCCTGTGTGCAGCGGATGAACCCCTGATGTGTGAGGGCTGCTGGCAGGTGTGGGTGCGTGATGCCTTTCCCATGGGCTACTGTGCAGTTACCCGGTGAGTATCGCTCCCCCTGGGGGAAGGAGGGGAGGGTTTGGGCCCTGTGAGGTGTCACTAACCCCTTTTTTTATTTTCCGCAGCCTCTTCCTGCTTGATAATTTCTGGAGGGACCTACAAGCAGCTGGATCCTGTGTGCAGCGGATGAACCCCTGATGTGTGAGGGCTGCTGGCAGGTGTGGGTGCGTGATGCCTTTCCCATGGGCTACTGTGCAGTTACCCGGTGAGTATCGCTCCCCCTGGGGGAAGGAGGGGAGGGTTTGGGCCCTGTGAGGTGTCACTAACCCCTTTTTATTTTCCGCAGCCTCTTCCTGCTTGATAATTTCTGGAGGGACCTACAAGCAGCTGGATCCTGTGTGCAGCGGATGAACCCCTGATGTGTGAGGGCTGCTGGCAGGTGTGGGTGCGTGATGCCTTTCCCATGGGCTACTGTGCAGTTACCCGGTGAGTATCGCTCCCCCTGGGGGAAGGAGGGGAGGGTTTGGGCCCTGTGAGGTGTCACTAACCCCTTTTTATTTTCCGCAGCCTCTTCCTGCTTGATAATTTCTGGAGGGACCTACAAGCAGCTGGATCCTGTGTGCAGCGGATGAACCCCTGATGTGTGAGGGCTGCTGGCAGGTGTGGGTGCGTGATGCCTTTCCCATGGGCTACTGTGCAGTTACCCGGTGAGTATCGCTCCCCCTGGGCGAAGGAGGGGAGGGTTTGGGCCCTGTGAGGTGTCACTAACCCCTTTTTATTTTCCGCAGCCTCTTCCTGCTTGATAATTTCTGGAGGGACCTACAAGCAGCTGGATCCTGTGTGCAGCGGATGAACCCCTGATGTGTGAGGGCTGCTGGCAGGTGTGGGTGCGTGATGCCTTTCCCATGGGCTACTGTGCAGTTACCCGGTGAGTATCGCTCCCCCTGGGGGAAGGAGGGGAGGGTTTGGGCCCTGTGAGGTGTCACTAACCCCTTTTTTTTATTTTCCGCAGCCTCTTCCTGCTTGATAATTTCTGGAGGGACCTACAAGCAGCTGGATCCTGTGTGCAGCGGATGAACCCCTGATGTGTGAGGGCTGCTGGCAGGTGTGGGTGCGTGATGCCTTTCCCATGGGCTACTGTGCAGTTACCCGGTGAGTATCGCTCCCCCTGGGGGAAGGAGGGGAGGGTTTGGGCCCTGTGAGGTGTCACTAACCCCTTTTTTTTATTTTCCGCAGCCTCTTCCTGCTTGATAATTTCTGGAGGGCCCTACAAGCAGCTGGATCCTGTGTGCAGCGGATGAACCCCTGATGTGTGAGGGCTGCTGGCAGGTGTGGGTGCGTGATGCCTTTCCCATGGGCTACTGTGCAGTTACCCGGTGAGTATCGCTCCCCCTGGGGGAAGGAGGGGAGGGTTTGGGCCCTGTGAGGTGTCACTAACCCCTTTTTTTTATTTTCCGCAGCCTCTTCCTGCTTGATAATTTCTGGAGGGACCTACAAGCAGCTGGATCCTGTGTGCAGCGGATGAACCCCTGATGTGTGAGGGCTGCTGGCAGGTGTGGGTGCGTGATGCCTTTCCCATGGGCTACTGTGCAGTTACCCGGTGAGTATCGCTCCCCCTGGGGGAAGGAGGGGAGGGTTTGGGCCCTGTGAGGTGTCACTAACCCCTTTTTTTTATTTTCCGCAGCCTCTTCCTGCTTGATAATTTCTGGAGGGACCTACAAGCAGCTGGATCCTGTGTGCAGCGGATGAACCCCTGATGTGTGAGGGCTGCTGGCAGGTGTGGGTGCGTGATGCCTTTCCCATGGGCTACTGTGCAGTTACCCGGTGAGTATCGCTCCCCCTGGGGGAAGGAGGGGAGGGTTTGGGCCCTGTGAGGTGTCACTAACCCCTTTTTTTTATTTTCCGCAGCCTCTTCCTGCTTGATAATTTCTGGAGGGACCTACAAGCAGCTGGATCCTGTGTGCAGCGGATGAACCCCTGATGTGTGAGGGCTGCTGGCAGGTGTGGGTGCGTGATGCCTTTCCCATGGGCTACTGTGCAGTTACCCGGTGAGTATCGCTCCCCCTGGGGGAAGGAGGGGAGGGTTTGGGCCCTGTGAGGTGTCACTAACCCCTTTTTTTTATTTTCCGCAGCCTCTTCCTGCTTGATAATTTCTGGAGGGCCCTACAAGCAGCTGGATCCTGTGTGCAGCGGATGAACCCCTGATGTGTGAGGGCTGCTGGCAGGTGTGGGTGCGTGATGCCTTTCCCATGGGCTACTGTGCAGTTACCCGGTGAGTATCGCTCCCCCTGGGGGAAGGAGGGGAGGGTTTGGGCCCTGTGAGGTGTCACTAACCCCTTTTTTTTATTTTCCGCAGCCTCTTCCTGCTTGATAATTTCTGGAGGGACCTACAAGCAGCTGGATCCTGTGTGCAGCGGATGAACCCCTGATGTGTGAGGGCTGCTGGCAGGTGTGGGTGCGTGATGCCTTTCCCATGGGCTACTGTGCAGTTACCCGGTGAGTATCGCTCCCCCTGGGGGAAGGAGGGGAGGGTTTGGGCCCTGTGAGGTGTCACTAACCCCTTTTTTTTATTTTCCGCAGCCTCTTCCTGCTTGATAATTTCTGGAGGGACCTATAAGCAGCGGGATTTGCAGTTTCTTTTGCTGGTCTCTGGACGGGGAAGTCTCCAGCGGGTGAACCCCTAAAGTGTACAGGACCTGCAGGACCAAAGGCTGTACCTGTCATGTGCGAGCACATTCATTAAAACCAAATCTGGGGTGAGTATGGAACTACGTGGGGGACTGGTGGTGGGAGGCTATAGGAGACAGTCACCGATCATTAACCCCTTCTTTCTTCTTTGCAGTTTCTTTTGCTGGTCTCTGGACGGGGAAGTCTCCAGCGGGTGAACCCCTAAAGTGAAAAAGACCTGCAGGACCAAAGGCTGTACCTGTCATGTGCGAGCACATTCATTAAAACCAAATCTGGGGTGAGTATGGAACTACGTGGGGGACTGGTGGTGGGAGGCTATAGGAGACAGTCACCGATCATTAACCCCTTCTTTCTTCTTTGCAGTTTCTTTTGCTGGTCTCTGGACGGGGAAGTCTCCAGCGGGTGAACCCCTAAAGTGAACAAGACCTGCAGGACCAAAGGCTGTACCTGTCATGTGCGAGCACATTCATTAAAACCAAATCTGGGGTGAGTATGGAACTACGTGGGGGACTGGTGGTGGGAGGCTATAGGAGACAGTCATCGATCATTAACCCCTTCTTTATTCTTTGCAGTTTCTTTTGCTGGTCTCTGGACGGGGAAGTCTCCAGCGGGTGAACCCCTAAAGTGTACAGGACCTGCAGGACCAAAGGCTGTACCTGTCATGTGCGAGCACATTCATTAAAACCAAATCTGGGGTGAGTATGGAACTACGTGGGGGACTGGTGGTGGGAGGCTATAGGAGACAGTCACCGATCATTAACCCCTTCTTTCTTCTTTGCAGTTTCTTTTGCTGGTCTCTGGACGGGGAAGTCTCCAGCGGGTGAACCCCTAAAGTGAAAAAGACCTGCAGGACCAAAGGCTGTACCTGTCATGTGCGTGCAAGGTGTTAAGTAATGTTGTTTCTCATCAATAAATTTTACATGTTTATTCACCTCTCGTCCATGAAACCAGTTCATGTCAAATGGAATATAGCTAGCTTGAGTTTGTGTTTGATTTTGGTAGAGTTTTTAAACTATTGAAAATAGTGATAAATCAATCAATTATATGGTCAAATCTAAGTTATCTAAGCTATGGGAACACTCTCCCAAAATCATTTGCTTTCTGAAACTATCACCCTGTAATAGGCCCAGAAATTCGCTTTTTGGATCAATCACTACTGTTATGAGATGGCGGGGATTGCTCCCAATATTTCACTGAGACACCTTCAGAAATCTATTTAGGTGTATTTGGCAAGAATGACATATTTAAGGAAAAGCATCAGTGAAATATAAACCCAAAAAGTACTTGGTGTAAACCGGCACCAATCTGGAAACTCCTAGCTTGTATGCATGTAAAATAAAAAAAAAACCTTAATATTTATCTGACACTGACCCTTTATCATTTTTTTCAGTCGTTTCAAAAGAAAATGGTTCACAACTGAAAAATGGAATAATACTCATCTGATACCTTTTTAATAACATTCAGAAGCAAGAAAGCAGTCAATATATTTGAAAAACTTTATTTAACTTTTTTTCACATGTTAAATTCCGAAATAAATTAATACCATGGTAAAGACTTTCCCGGTGTCAATTCTTCATCCTTACCGTCGGTATAACCTGCAAAAAAGGAGAGCAAAGTTTTGAAATTGGTATCAAAAACCTATTTGGGAAAAGATGTGAGTTGCAAGCTGTGGGCACCGGATGCAGAGTAAGCGTTGTGGTAACGCACAAGCCAGCCACACTTCAAATGCGCCTGGTCTGTGCGTTAGCACAAGGGACAAGATGTGACTTGCAAGTTGTGGGCACCGGATGCAGAGTAAGCGTTGTGGTAACGCACAAGCCAGCCACACTTCAAATGCGCCTGGTCTGGGCGTTAGCACAAGGGACAAGATGTGACTTGCAAGTTGTGGGCACCGGATGTGGGCACCGGATGCAGAGTAAGCGTTGTGGTAACGCACAAGCCAGCCACACTTCAAATGCGCCTGGTCTGGGCGTTAGCACAAGGGACAAGATGTGACTTGCAAGTTGTGGGCACCGGATGCAGAGTAAGCGTTGTGGTAACGCACAAGCCAGCCACACTTCAAATGCGCCTGGTCTGGTTGTTAGCACAAGGGACAAGATGTGACTTGCAAGTTGTGGGCACCGGATGTGGGCACCGGATGCAGAGTAAGCGTTGTGGTAACGCACAAGCCAGCCACACTTCAAATGCGCCTGGTCTGGGCGTTAGCACAAGGGACAAGATGTGACTTGCAAGTTGTGGGCACCGGATGCAGAGTAAGCGTTGTGGTAACGCACAAGCCAGCCACACTTCAAATGCGCCTGGTCTGGGCGTTAGCACAAGGGACAAGATGTAACTTGCAAGTTGTGGGCACCGGATGTGGGCACCGGATGCAGAGTAAGCGTTGTGGTAACGCACAAGCCAGCCACACTTCAAATGCGCCTGGTCTGGGCGTTAGCACAAGGGACAAGATGTGACTTGCAAGTTGTGGGCACCGGATGTGGGCACCGGATGCAGAGTAAGCGTTGTGGTAACGCACAAGCCAGCCACACTTCAAATGCGCCTGGTCTGGGCGTTAGCACAAGGGACAAGATGTGACTTGCAAGTTGTGGGCACCGGATGCAGAGTAAGCGTTGTGGTAACGCACAAGCCAGCCACACTTCAAATGCGCCTGGTCTGGGCGTTAGCACAAGGGACAAGATGTGACTTGCAAGTTGTGGGCACCGGATGTGGGCACCGGATGCAGAGTAAGCGTTGTGGTAACGCACAAGCCAGCCACACTTCAAATGCGCCTGGTCTGGGCGTTAGCACAAGGGACAAGATGTGACTTGCAAGTTGTGGGCACCGGATGTGGGCACCGGATGCAGAGTAAGCGTTGTGGTAACGCACAAGCCAGCCACACTTCAAATGCGCCTGGTCTGGGCGTTAGCACAAGGGACAAGATGTGACTTGCAAGTTGTGGGCACCGGATGTGGGCACCGGATGCAGAGTAAGCGTTGTGGTAACGCACAAGCCAGCCACACTTCAAATGCGCCTGGTCTGGGCGTTAGCACAAGGGACAAGATGTGACTTGCAAGTTGTGGGCACCGGATGTGGGCACCGGATGCAGAGTAAGCGTTGTGGTAACGCACAAGCCAGCCACACTTCAAATGCGCCTGGTCTGGGCGTTAGCACAAGGGACAAGATGTGACTTGCAAGTTGTGGGCACCGGATGTGGGCACCGGATGCAGAGTAAGCGTTGTGGTAACGCACAAGCCAGCCACACTTCAAATGCGCCTGGTCTGGGCGTTAGCACAAGGGACAAGATGTGACTTGCAAGTTGTGGGCATCGGATGCAGAGTAAGCGTTGTGGTAACGCACAAGCCAGCCACACTTCAAATGCGCCTGGTCTGGGCGTTAGCACAAGGGACAAGATGTGACTTGCAAGTTGTGGGCACCAGATGTGGGCACCGGATGCAGAGTAAGCGTTGTGGTAACGCACAAGCCAGCCACACTTCAAATGCGCCTGGTCTGGGCGTTAGCACAAGGGACAAGATGTGACTTGCAAGTTGTGGGCACCGGATGTGGGCACCGGATGCAGAGTAAGCGTTGTGGTAACGCACAAGCCAGCCACACTTCAAATGCGCCTGGTCTGGGCGTTAGCACAAGGGACAAGATGTGACTTGCAAGTTGTGGGCACCGGATGTGGGCACCGGATGCAGAGTAAGCGTTGTGGTAACGCACAAGCCAGCCACACTTCAACAAATGCGCCTGGTCTGGGCGTTAGCACAAGGGACAAGATGTGACTTGCAAGTTGTGGGCACCGGATGCAGAGTAAGCGTTGTGGTAACGCACAAGCCAGCCACACTTCAAATGCGCCTGGTCTGGGCGTTAGCACAAGGGACAAGATGTGACTTGCAAGTTGTGGGCACCAGATGTGGGCACCGGATGCAGAGTAAGCGTTGTGGTAACGCACAAGCCAGCCACACTTCAAATGCGCCTGGTCTGGGCGTTAGCACAAGGGACAAGATGTGACTTGCAAGTTGTGGGCACCGGATGTGGGCACCGGATGCAGAGTAAGCGTTGTGGTAACGCACAAGCCAGCCACACTTCAAATGCGCCTGGTCTGGGCGTTAGCACAAGGGACAAGATGTAACTTGCAAGTTGTGGGCACCGGATGCAGAGTAAGCGTTGTGGTAGCGCACAAGCCAGCCACACTTCAAATGCGCCTGGTCTGGGCGTTAGCACAAGGGACAAGATGTGACTTGCAAGTTGTGGGCACCGGATGCAGAGTAAGCGTTGTGGTAGCGCACAAGCCAGCCACACTTCAAATGCGCCTGGTCTGGGCGTTAGCACAAGGGACAAGATGTGACTTGCAAGTTGTGGGCACCGGATGCAGAGTAAGCGTTGTGGTAGCGCACAAGCCAGCCACACTTCAAATGCGCCTGGTCTGGGCGTTAGCACAAGGGACAAGATGTGACTTGCAAGTTGTGGGCACCGGATGTGGGCACCGGATGCAGAGTAAGCGTTGTGGTAACGCACAAGCCAGCCACACTTCAAATGCGCCTGGTCTGGGCGTTAGCACAAGGGACAAGATGTGACTTGCAAGTTGTGGGCACCGGATGTGGGCACCGGATGCAGAGTAAGCGTTGTGGTAACGCACAAGCCAGCCACACTTCAAATGCGCCTGGTCTGGGCGTTAGCACAAGGGACAAGATGTGACTTGCAAGTTGTGGGCACCGGATGCAGAGTAAGCGTTGTGGTAACGCACAAGCCAGCCACACTTCAAATGCGCCTGGTCTGGGCGTTAGCACAAGGGACAAGATGTGACTTGCAAGTTGTGGGCACCGGATGTGGGCACCGGATGCAGAGTAAGCGTTGTGGTAACGCACAAGCCAGCCACACTTCAAATGCGCCTGGTCTGTGCGTTAGCACAAGAGACAAGATTTGGGGACAAGATAGATTAGAGGGTGCACTTGGGTATTACTCACCAATAGGTATGTAGCTTTGGCATTCTCCCCGTTTTGGATTTTAGGAGTTCAAAATCAATTTCCAATGCACTGCACCCTGAAAAAATGAAAAAAAAAAAAAAGGTGTTTGCACTGGGTGTAATTTTGATAAATATTAACAAATGGTTTAAAGGTTGCATTACAAGGGTAGAAATGTGGGATCAGATTGCTCTTTTTATGGCCCATTATTACATCCACCATATGTAAGGAGCTTTCATCATTTCCCAACAATTATCAATGCATGCACGCGCATGCATTGCATAACTGTTACGCCCAACTCCTTAGTGAACACAGCTGTAGAAAAAATTTGCAAGGGTTAAATAATCATAAGAAAAGACAAACTGAAAGTAGGAGAAAAGAAAGCTTTGTATATTAACATAAAAACAAACAACATGTAAAATAAATGGAAATATACGACCGTGTTCACTGTGCAGGGTCCTCCTCCGCCGGTCCCGGCCTTTGGGCGGTTGAAGCTCGAGCAGGAGATGTGCGATGTGGTGGCGTCCTTGGTCTTTGGCTGGAGGGTGGAGGAGGTGGATACATTCCAGCGTAGCCTTGGTATGCCTGAGAAGATCCAGCCCACGATGTTTGGAGATGCGCAGGCTCCTGATGCCGACTTGATGAAGATGGTGGCATCCACGGTGAAGGGGTGGCTCTCGCTGGTTGTCCCACGTTGTCCGGATTGTATCTCCGCTGCAGGGAACTGGCGATCATCATGCAGCTTGCCGCAATTTGTGTCTGGCAGGTGGAAATTTGTCTCAGGGTCTCCTGTTGACACGCTGCATTCTCAACCAACTTGTAGATCCCGGTCATCATCACCTGGTTATCCTCTCGACGTCTGCGTTCGGATTCCACCCAGTCTTCATGCCGTCTTCGCTCTATTTCGGCCCAATCCTCCTGGCGTCTTCGCTCGATGTCGGACATCGTTGTGGCCAGTGTTTCAAGATGCTTCTCCATGGCTGTCATCCTCTGCTCCATCATGATCCGGTACTGGTTCTGATGATCTTCTATTTCAGATGCCAATTGCCGGACTCTATGGACGCGCGTTGGAGCCTGTTCTCTCTGGATGTCCTCCACGAGCTGCATTCCGGCTATAAAAAAAAAGGACAAGATAAATAAATTTTATCGATTCCACACAATGTAATCTTTAAAAAAATAAAAAAAAACCACAAGGTTACAAACAAATGGCAAAAGCTTACAATCCATCAGTGGTGGTCTGGTGGGATCCACCTCCTCCTCATCTTCAGACGCTTCCTCGATGTCCTGGATGGAATGATGATAACTTGGAAGCTGATGGGCCAATCCTCCACTTGCTGTAGATCCTTCTTCACCCAGTGGGGTTTGCAAGCTGCTGTCTTCAAATCCTTGAGAGGTGTCTTCTGTTTGAATGGACGATTCAAACTGACTGATCGAGTACAGATCCAGGGTGATGGTCTCTTCCTGTGTTGACGGTTCTTCAGCCGGTTGGCTTACATGGGTGTCTTCTGTCCGATCTTCAGCAACGACAACTGTTGAAATGAGAATATACATTTTAGAACATTGCAATATAATTTTAGAGAGAGCAAAGTAGTACAAATAATTACCCTGCTCCTGAGTTTGCGAAGGTGCTGTTTCTGCAGGTGTTGTCTTCCGTCTTCTTCGTTGCGCAGGTGGAATTTGCGCTTCCAGAGCATTCAACACTTCTGCTCTGCGGACATTGGACTCCACAGAGCCTGGAACACCTTCCACCATGATTGGATTCATGTGTTCCTGGATGGCTCGTTCCCACGGCTGCCATGAAACTTGTAATGGTGGTCCGCCTCCAGTCCCAATTAGATGTTGCCTGACTTGGCCCATCTTCCGTTTTGTGTGCCGTCGACAATCATTGTATCGTTTGTGGCATTTGTCGATCGACCTGACGTTGCCACTCACTGCTGTAATCTAAGATGCAAAACATCACATTATAAACAATCAAATAATGCACTTTTTTAAATGGATTTATTTTAATAAAAAAAAAAGCAATGAACCTTCTCTGCAATCGAGGCCCATATTCTTTTACGCTCTCTACTGCTCGTTTCCTGTCTTCTTTGTCCACACAGTTGGTCATAGAACTTGTGGACCATTTCAACCAGCACGTTGCTTTCTGCAGTAGTGAACGGGATGCTCTCTTCTTCTCCCTCGGCAAGTTGGTCTAGGGGAACCTTTTTTTTCCTGCCAGGTTTCTTTCTCGCTACGGGTGGTTGGACCCCAGAACCACTGGGTTGTTCGTCCAGTGTTCTGTCTGTAGCCTTTAAAAAACAAACAGTGTCAGCAAAATTACACATAGATTTAGCATATATTAAACATTAACTTCATGATGTATTAAGTATTTGGCCACGCCCCTTTCCGTCATATGTTGTTCGCCTGCATCTTTCTGCGTTTCAGCAAAGAGAACTGCAAAATGCCGGCGATAACCGGAAATTATCACGGACTGTATTCATATCTGAGCTGGGTTCCCCAGACTGCTGTATATAGGGGACATCACAGGGCTGTATGTCGGACAATAATAGGATGTTATACTGAATAATCCAAACAGGTTATTCAATTAGGATGAGTATGTGTGCTACTGGAGGGAAATATTCCCTCATGTTATATAAATGGCTGTAATATGTTCCCTAAGCTTTGTATACTGTATCCCATACGGCTACATATGCATATGAAGGCAAGAAGAGCGTTTTATGAACACAAGAGAAACTGGGAGGATAAGCGTTGCCCGTGGTTACGTCACTGCCTCCTGGTTATGTTGTTAGTAAACTGTGATGGTAGCATGAATAAGGGATTTGCTACAATGAAGTTAATTATGGCAGTCTTCCCGAATGCTTAATACCTAAAGAATATAACTGTATATCTAGAGTCAAATGGTCCGGCTAGAAGCGACCAAAAGCTTAGATTAGAATCTGTTTAGTTTGTGTATATTTTTTGGTTCTGGGATCAAAGGGCCTCTTTATATATCATGCAACCGCACCCAGCATAGGAAGGGTTAAAAATTCCAGAGGGTGGTGGAGAGGGGTGCCTTTGGGATTTAAGTGGGTGTTTGCAGGGAGAGAGAGGCAGAGAAGTGTCCGAGCGTCAGCGCTGGGAGTTGTGGACTAGCGTGTCCTGGCCATCTGATGTTAATCTGAAGGATAACATGGTAAGGTTCTGATAATGTGAATAATACTGATGACCTTTCTGTATATAATGTATATAGACTTTAAATGCTGATTTTACATGTAGAACCCGTGTGTAAAATAAAGGTAATACTTTGGTATCTTTGCTATTGTTTATTCCTGTGCAATCTTTGGAACTAGGAGTGACCCCGGGGCTCTGCGTGAGGCTTAAGTCGCGCTGCGCTGCTGCATGATCCCGGGATCTTCACACTGGTTGCCAAGGGGGGGGGTGTCAGCAGAGTAGGTGAGCAGGCTATCAACGCGGCGGGGGACTGGACCAGCTGACACGCTGATCTAAGTCACATTTGCATCATCCTTTACCCCGCCACCCTGACAGTGTGCAGATCTACTCTGCTGAGAGCGGCTGTTACAGCATCCTTTCCTGTCCCCACCCCCCACCCCTCCCCACTGCTCTCAACAGCAGAGTGGACTTAGGATGCAGAGTTTGAAAAGTTAACCTGCTCTCATGCAGGGTTCGTGATGCGCAGCAGCAGCAAAATATATAAAACCTACAGTCATCGGCGTCCGGTGGCCACTGTTTAATGGGTCCCGGCGCCCACTTTTAGGGTAAAATACGCGCTAGTGCGTTGTTGCGAAACCTGTCTATTCATCAAGTTTTAAAGAAGTTACCTGTGTCCTTCTCCTTTTAGTTGTTTGTCTTGATTGAGGTGTTCCTTCTCGATCTCCATGCTCCATGTCGTCCTGCACCGGCCGGCCAGGGTTACTTGTGGATATCCTATCACCATCTTCCTCCCTTGTAGTCATCTCCACTGGACTCGTCTCACCTGAAATAGAAAGAAGAGGGGAAAGGGGTTCCACGGTCCTTGTCCGATGAGACATTCCTGTGGAATATAAACACAGATATAGCAATATTAATTTACATTTTTTTACCTTTACTGTGCAATTAACCTACCTAAAGAAAATTTTGTGAAAATGACACTTAGGGGCGAGGCAAACCCAAGTGGGGTGCAAGGTGCAGGCACGCTTGTCAGGGATGCTGGGGTGTAGTGGGGGGGATCCCGACATGCTATGTTCGTGACCCAGGGCCCCCATTTTAAAATGGCTGCAGGTTTTTTTTTTTTTTTTTCCTTTTTTTTTGGCTGCAGTCATTTTAAAATGGGGACTCACGACCACGCCCAAAGCATGAAGGGCACCCACCACAACACTCCAGCACCCCAAACAAGCATGCAGCATGGCCGCACATGGCACCCACACATGATCCACAATAAAAAAAAACCCAAACAGGCAATTTTGTGAAAATGACACTTAGGGGCGAGGCAAACCCAAGAGGGGTGCAAGGTGCAGGCACGCTTGTCAGGGATGCTGGGGTGTAGTGGGGGGGATCCCGACATGCTATGTTCGTGACCCAGGGCCCCCATTTTAAAATGGCTGCAGGTTTTTTTTTTTTTTTTTTCTTTTTTTTTGGCTGCAGTCATTTTAAAATGGGGACTCACGACCACGCCCAAAGCATGAAGGGCACCCACCACAACACTCCAGCACCCCAAACAAGCATGCAGCATGGCCGCACATGGCACCCACACATGATCCACAATAAAAAAAACCCCAAACAGGCAATTTTGTGAAAATGACACTTAGGGGCGAGGCAAACCCAAGTGGGGTGCAAGGTGCAGGCACGCTTGTCAGGGATGCTGGGGTGTAGTGGGGGGGATCCCGACATGCTATGTTCGTGACCCAGGGCCCCCATTTTAAAATGGCTGCAGGTTTTTTTTTTTTTTTTTTCTTTTTTTTTGGCTGCAGTCATTTTAAAATGGGGACTCACGACCACGCCCAAAGCATGAAGGGCACCCACCACAACACTCCAGCACCCCAAACAAGCATGCAGCATGGCCGCACATGGCACCCACACATGATCCACAATAAAAAAAACCCCAAACAGGCAATTTTGTGAAAATGACACTTAGGGGCGAGGCAAACCCAAGTGGGGTGCAAGGTGCAGGCACGCTTGTCAGGGATGCTGGGGTGTAGTGGGGGGGATCCCGACATGCTATGTTCGTGACCCAGGGCCCCCATTTTAAAATGGCTGCAGGTTTTTTTTTTTTTTTTTTACCTTTTTTTTTGGCTGCAGTCATTTTAAAATGGGGACTCACGACCACGCCCAAAGCATGAAGGGCACCCACCACAACACTCCAGCACCCCAAACAAGCATGCAGCATGGCCGCCCATGGCACCCACACATGATCCACAATAAAAAAAAACCCAAACAGGCAATTTTGTGAAAATGACACTTAGGGGCGAGGCAAACCCAAGTGGGGTGCAAGGTGCAGGCACGCTTGTCAGGGATGCTGGGGTGTAGTGGGGGGGATCCCGACATGCTATGTTCGTGACCCAGGGCCCCCATTTTAAAATGGCTGCAGGTTTTTTTTTTTTTTTTCCTTTTTTTTTGGCTGCAGTCATTTTAAAATGGGGACTCACGACCACGCCCAAAGCATGAAGGGCACCCACCACAACACTCCAGCACCCCAAACAAGCATGCAGCATGGCCGCACATGGCACCTACACATGATCCACAATAAAAAAAACCCCAAACAGGCAATTTTGTGAAAATGACACTTAGGGGCGAGGCAAACCCAAGTGGGGTGCAAGGTGCAGGCACGCTTGTCAGGGATGCTGGGGTGTAGTGGGGGGGATCCCGACATGCTATGTTCGTGACCCAGGGCCCCCATTTCAAAATGGCTGCAGGTTTTTTTTTTTTTTTTTACCTTTTTTTTTGGCTGCAGTCATTTTAAAATGGGGACTCACGACCACGCCCAAAGCATGAAGGGCACCCACCACAACACTCCAGCACCCCAAACAAGCATGCAGCATGGCCGCACATGGCACCCACACATGATCCACAATAAAAAAAACCCAAACAGGCAATTTTGTGAAAATGACACTTAGGGGCGAGGCAAACCCAAGTGGGGTGCAAGGTGCAGGCACGCTTGTCAGGGATGCTGGGGTGTAGTGGGGGGGATCCCGACATGCTATGTTCGTGACCCAGGGCCCCCATTTCAAAATGGCTGCAGGTTTTTTTTTTTTTTTTCCTTTTTTTTTGGCTGCAGTCATTTTAAAATGGGGACTCACGACCACGCCCAAAGCATGAAGGGCACCCACCACAACACTCCAGCACCCCAAACAAGCATGCAGCATGGCCGCACATGGCACCCACACATGATCCACAATAAAAAAAACCCCAAACAGGCAATTTTGTGAAAATGACACTTAGGGGCGAGGCAAACCCAAGTGGGGTGCAAGGTGCAGGCACGCTTGTCAGGGATGCTGGGGTGTAGTGGGGGGGATCCCGACATGCTATGTTCGTGACCCAGGGCCCCCATTTCAAAATGGCTGCAGGTTTTTTTTTTTTTTACCTTTTTTTTTGGCTGCAGTCATTTTAAAATGGGGACTCACGACCACGCCCAAAGCATGAAGGGCACCCACCACAACACTCCAGCACCCCAAACAAGCATGCAGCATGGCCGCACATGGCACCCACACATGATCCACAATAAAAAAAAACCCAAACAGGCAATTTTGTGAAAATGACACTTAGGGGCGAGGCAAACCCAAGAGGGGTGCAAGGTGCAGGCACGCTTGTCAGGGATGCTGGGGTGTAGTGGGGGGGATCCCGACATGCTATGTTCGTGACCCAGGGCCCCCATTTTAAAATGGCTGCAGGTTTTTTTTTTTTTTTTTTCTTTTTTTTTGGCTGCAGTCATTTTAAAATGGGGACTCACGACCACGCCCAAAGCATGAAGGGCACCCACCACAACACTCCAGCACCCCAAACAAGCATGCAGCATGGCCGCACATGGCACCCACACATGATCCACAATAAAAAAAACCCCAAACAGGCAATTTTGTGAAAATGACACTTAGGGGCGAGGCAAACCCAAGTGGGGTGCAAGGTGCAGGCACGCTTGTCAGGGATGCTGGGGTGTAGTGGGGGGGATCCCGACATGCTATGTTCGTGACCCAGGGCCCCCATTTTAAAATGGCTGCAGGTTTTTTTTTTTTTTTTTTCTTTTTTTTTGGCTGCAGTCATTTTAAAATGGGGACTCACGACCACGCCCAAAGCATGAAGGGCACCCACCACAACACTCCAGCACCCCAAACAAGCATGCAGCATGGCCGCACATGGCACCCACACATGATCCACAATAAAAAAAACCCCAAACAGGCAATTTTGTGAAAATGACACTTAGGGGCGAGGCAAACCCAAGTGGGGTGCAAGGTGCAGGCACGCTTGTCAGGGATGCTGGGGTGTAGTGGGGGGGATCCCGACATGCTATGTTCGTGACCCAGGGCCCCCATTTTAAAATGGCTGCAGGTTTTTTTTTTTTTTTTTTACCTTTTTTTTTGGCTGCAGTCATTTTAAAATGGGGACTCACGACCACGCCCAAAGCATGAAGGGCACCCACCACAACACTCCAGCACCCCAAACAAGCATGCAGCATGGCCGCCCATGGCACCCACACATGATCCACAATAAAAAAAAACCCAAACAGGCAATTTTGTGAAAATGACACTTAGGGGCGAGGCAAACCCAAGTGGGGTGCAAGGTGCAGGCACGCTTGTCAGGGATGCTGGGGTGTAGTGGGGGGGATCCCGACATGCTATGTTCGTGACCCAGGGCCCCCATTTTAAAATGGCTGCAGGTTTTTTTTTTTTTTTTCCTTTTTTTTTGGCTGCAGTCATTTTAAAATGGGGACTCACGACCACGCCCAAAGCATGAAGGGCACCCACCACAACACTCCAGCACCCCAAACAAGCATGCAGCATGGCCGCACATGGCACCTACACATGATCCACAATAAAAAAAACCCCAAACAGGCAATTTTGTGAAAATGACACTTAGGGGCGAGGCAAACCCAAGTGGGGTGCAAGGTGCAGGCACGCTTGTCAGGGATGCTGGGGTGTAGTGGGGGGGATCCCGACATGCTATGTTCGTGACCCAGGGCCCCCATTTCAAAATGGCTGCAGGTTTTTTTTTTTTTTTTTACCTTTTTTTTTGGCTGCAGTCATTTTAAAATGGGGACTCACGACCACGCCCAAAGCATGAAGGGCACCCACCACAACACTCCAGCACCCCAAACAAGCATGCAGCATGGCCGCACATGGCACCCACACATGATCCACAATAAAAAAAACCCAAACAGGCAATTTTGTGAAAATGACACTTAGGGGCGAGGCAAACCCAAGTGGGGTGCAAGGTGCAGGCACGCTTGTCAGGGATGCTGGGGTGTAGTGGGGGGGATCCCGACATGCTATGTTCGTGACCCAGGGCCCCCATTTCAAAATGGCTGCAGTTTTTTTTTTTTTTTTTCCTTTTTTTTTGGCTGCAGTCATTTTAAAATGGGGACTCACGACCACGCCCAAAGCATGAAGGGCACCCACCACAACACTCCAGCACCCCAAACAAGCATGCAGCATGGCCGCACATGGCACCCACACATGATCCACAATAAAAAAAACCCCAAACAGGCAATTTTGTGAAAATGACACTTAGGGGCGAGGCAAACCCAAGTGGGGTGCAAGGTGCAGGCACGCTTGTCAGGGATGCTGGGGTGTAGTGGGGGGGATCCCGACATGCTATGTTCGTGACCCAGGGCCCCCATTTCAAAATGGCTGCAGGTTTTTTTTTTTTTTACCTTTTTTTTTGGCTGCAGTCATTTTAAAATGGGGACTCACGACCACGCCCAAAGCATGAAGGGCACCCACCACAACACTCCAGCACCCCAAACAAGCATGCAGCATGGCCGCACATGGCACCCACACATGATCCACAATAAAAAAAAACCCAAACAGGCAATATTGTGAAAATGACACTTTGGGGCGAGGCAAACCCAAGTGGGGTGCAAGGTGCAGGCATGCTTGTCAGGGATGCTGGGGTGTAGTGGGGGGGATCCCGACATGCTATGTTCGTGACCCAGGGCCCCCATTTTAAAATGGCTGCAGGTTTTTTTTTTTTATTTCCTTTTTTTTTGGCTGCAGTCATTTTAAAATGGGGACTCACGACCACGCCCAAAGCATGAAGGGCACCCACCACAACACTCCAGCACCCCAAACAAGCATGCAGCATGGCCGCACATGGCACCCACACATGATCCACAATAAAAAAAACCCCAAACAGGCAATTTTGTAAAAATGACACTTAGGGGCGAGGCAAACCCAAGTGGGGTGCAAGGTGCAGGCACGCTTGTCAGGGATGCTGGGGTGTAGTGGGGGGGATCCCGACATGCTATGTTCGTGACCCAGGGCCCCCATTTCAAAATGGCTGCAGGTTTTTTTTTTTTTTTACCTTTTTTTTTGGCTGCAGTCATTTTAAAATGGGGACTCACGACCATGCCCAAAGCATGAAGGGCACCCACCACAACACTCCAGCACCCCAAACAAGCATGCAGCATGGCCGCACATGGCACCCACACATGATCCACAATAAAAAAAAACCCAAACAGGCAATATTGTGAAAATGACACTTTGGGGCGAGGCAAACCCAAGTGGGGTGCAAGGTGCAGGCATGCTTGTCAGGGATGCTGGGGTGTAGTGGGGGGGATCCCGACATGCTATGTTCGTGACCCAGGGTCCCCATTTTAAAATGGCTGCAGGTTTTTTTTTTTTTTTACCTTTTTTTTTGGCTGCAGTCATTTTAAAATGGGGACTCACGACCACGCCCAAAGCATGAAGGGCACCCACCACAACACTCCAGCACCCCAAACAAGCATGCAGCATGGCCGCCCATGGCACCCACACATGATCCACAATAAAAAAAAACCCAAACAGGCAATTTTGTGAAAATGACACTTAGGGGCGAGGCAAACCCAAGTGGGGTGCAAGGTGCAGGCACGCTTGTCAGGGATGCTGGGGTGTAGTGGGGGGGATCCCGACATGCTATGTTCGTGACCCAGGGCCCCCATTTTAAAATGGCTGCAGGTTTTTTTTTTTTTTTCCTTTTTTTTTGGCTGCAGTCATTTTAAAATGGGGACTCACGACCACGCCCAAAGCATGAAGGGCACCCACCACAACACTCCAGCACCCCAAACAAGCATGCAGCATGGCCGCACATGGCACCCACACATGATCCACAATAAAAAAAAACCCAAACAGGCAATTTTGTGAAAATGACACTTAGGGGCGAGGCAAACCCAAGTGGGGTGCAAGGTGCAGGCACGCTTGTCAGGGATGCTGGGGTGTAGTGGGGGGGATCCCGACATGCTATGTTCGTGACCCAGGGCCCCCATTTTAAAATGGCTGCAGGTTTTTTTTTTTTTTTTTCCTTTTTTTTTGGCTGCAGTCATTTTAAAATGGGGACTCACGACCACGCCCAAAGCATGAAGGGCACCCACCACAACACTCCAGCACCCCAAACAAGCATGCAGCATGGCTGCACATTGCACCAAGCACAGTAAAAAAAAAAAAAAAACACTCAAGCAAAAAAAAGTTTAAAACCCCCCCAAAAAACGGGGGGCACACATACTGCAAACAAACAAACACTCACCCACCCCATACAACAAACCCCCATAGCATTGCAGTACAAACACATCACAATACTCACCTGCAAAAGAAAATATGCACTCCACTCCACGCTCCACGCTCCACGCTCCACGCTCCAGGCTCCACGCTCTGCTCTCTGCTCTCTGCACGTGTCCTGGGAGAACTATTAGCTGCAGCAACTCACTCCACCCCTGCTGAAAGCTAATAGCAGAGCTACGCAGCAGGGAAGTCACTTATATATTAGATGGAAGAGCGGGAATGTATACACCCGCCCTCCACCCAGTCACCAGATACGCTGGATTGGCTGAGAATCGCCGTTGGGGGCGGCGATTCTCAGCCACGTTGAATAGGGTGACACAGCTAGTCCCGGCGACTAGCGACGAATCCCTACGCGTGGCGAATCGCCGTCAAAAAACCAGCGATTCAGGTCATTGAATACCGCCCAATGAATAGAAGTGGCTTCCAGAGCATTCCAAAGCCGGAGCTGTGTGTCAGAACGGATTGAGTGAGATGGGCCGCTAAATAGTATTTGTGAGAACAGGGAAGTCCCAGGATAACAACAGAAGGTGCTTGAAAGCAGTAAAGAAAGAAGATTAATTTTAATGATGTAACCGATTCATTTATTTATTTATTAACTGTTTCTTATATAGCGCATACATATTCCGCAGCGCTTTACAGAGTATAGTTGAACATTCACATCAGTCCCTGCACCAGTGGAGCTTACAATCTATATTCCCTACCACATGTACACGCACACACAGACAGTCTCAGGTTAATTTGTTAGGAGCCAATTAGCCTACCAGTATATTTTTGGATTGTGGGAGGAAACCGGAGAACCCGGAGGAAACCCACGCAAGTACGGGGAGAATAGACATACTCCGCACAGTTAGAGCCATGGTGGGAATTGAACAAATGACCTCAGTGCTGTGAGGCAGTAATGTTAACCATTACACCATCCGTACTGCCCATTCATGAAAGTATGTATCCATACCAGTTCAAAAGGTCCCTGTTAATGCAAGTCCAAGTTCTAGCTATTATCTAGAAGGTGTTAGGCATATAAACCAGTCAGTTTAAATATTTGTATTTAATGAGAGACAAATTATGGTGTACAACATTAGAAAGATGGAAAAATGACATCCCCAATATAGAAGGAACTGTATTTTTCCTGGACAATATGTTGACCTATTTCAGATATTTACACTTTGCTTCCCTTCAGGAAGTGCATTTTAAAACTCTTCAGAGGGCTTATATTGCCCCCAACCAGAGAGCCCATATGATACAGGGGGAGTCGGAGTGCTGACCAAAATGTAATATGAGGGTCGGCTACCTTCTTCCACAATATGTGGACATGTGGAAAAGTTTCCAGATTTTGGCACAAAGTAGTGGCGTTCATAAATAAATCTTTTGATACCAGGGTTATGAAACATCCTATGGCCTGTTTATTTTTGGAATTTTCTAACTGGCCGTCTATTACAAACAGGTCTGAAATTATACCAGTAGTATCAGTCATATTGACCATTGCCAAAAAGCAGATATTAATTAATTGGATAAAATGTGCTACCCCCTTCTTGGAGGCGGTAAAGTATGCTCTCATTAGGGTTTTATATTGTGAACGTCGTGCTTCCCTTCCAGATATAGAAAATGGTGTTAAAAAGTTTATGAAATAATGGGAATCGTTTACTATTAGCTTGGCCCCTGACGGACACATATATTTAAACTTTTTTTTTTTTTTACATCAATAGATTTTTATTGAAACAGAATTTTTTATATGGGGTACAGAAAAGAAAAAAGGGAGGACTTTTCGGGGGGGGGGGGGCAGACATCAGATTACAATCCAAATACAGTGTAATTCGCTATGCATAGCGTACATTATCAGCGTAGCAGGCAGTACAAAACACTAGGTACATTAAATAAATAATAAATAGCTATATAGTTACGGGGTATGGGTTTAAGTCAGATACATGAGTGTGCCTAATGAGTGGGTCCCGAAACACCAGCTTAACAGTTTTAGTCATAGTGGAGATTTTATTGTTGTTGAACCTCAGGAGATTCATTCAGGCTAAACTGGCGGGGATCTGTAGAAGAGGTGGATGGAAAGAATTTAGCTCCCTCATCTTGAGTTACATATGTGTGCCAAGTAAGCCAGCGTAAATGGGGGGAGGAGGGTGTAGCAGTAAACGGGATATAGTTTGTCTCCATAAGGAAGTGATGGTTTGTCTTTAAGATTACTTGTAGTAGAGGAGGGGAAGGCTATTTCCATTGTTGAGCTAGATTGACTCGAGCGCCAATGAGAATATGACCCAAGACATATCTTTTCTCAGGGGGGACAGCTTGAGGGTAAATATGAAACAGCGCAAGGGACGGATCAGGTGTGACGTTTATCTTGAGTACGGTGGAAATAAGGCCGAACACCTCGGACCAGTAGTTCAAAAGTTTTGGGCAGGACCAGAAAATATGAAATATATTGCCTACACATCCACACAACCTCCAGCATTGATTGGAACAAGAAGGCCAGAAAGTATGGAGACGATCAGGGGTCAGGTATAGTCTGTTAATTAATTTGATGTGCATCTCCGTGTGGTTTAAGCAGCGTAACATTGCATAAGAGGAAAGAAAGATCTGGCGCCACTGTGCAGGAGTAAATATTCTACCTAGGTCTGTTTCCCATTTCACATGGGCAGCTGTCTTGGAAAAGGTAGTGGAAGTTATTAGGGTCTTGTACCGGAAGGATATGTCTCCTCTAGTACTAACCATAAAGGGTCTGGCAAGAAGTGAAAGGGATCTAGGATCAGGAGGGGTGTGAGTGGGAAAGTAAGACTTCCACCAGTGTGATATTTGAATGTAGTGGAGGTATTCAGATGTAGGGATGGAGAATTGGCTTTGGAGGGTAGAGAAGGGGAGCAGGCAATGACCGTCGAGTATGTCTCCTAGCGAGGCAACACCAAAGGACTTTCAAGTATTTAAGTTTAGATTAGGGATGAGCTTCGCTACAGTGGTGATGGCGATGTTAGTTATAGAGCATGCCTGGATAGGTAGAGTGGATAGTAGTTGGTCCCAGGCCTGCAGAGAGGCCTTAGTGGTTGGGAGTAGGGAAGGCTGTACAGGTCTGAGATGCCTGGGGATTCTGAGCATATCCGCAAGGGGGATGGAAGGGCTCAGGGCTTGTTCAATGGCTACCCAGCCTGTAAGGGAGTTGGTTGCAGTAAAGAATTTAAGAGGGGCTAGGAGACACGCGTTTTGGTAGTGATATAAATCTGGGAGGTCCAGACCTCCAAAGGCTCTAGGTAGTGCCAACTTAGAGCAGGCCATAGATGGGGGCTTGGACGTCCAGACGTAACTTGTTAACATGGATGTGCAGAGTTGTAGGGATTTCTTAGGGAAGGTGTAGGGGATAGTATGGAACAAATACATCAATTTAAGGAGTAGAGACATCATAAAAGCTGCCATACCTCCCATCCAGGAAACATCATACGACAGCCAGGATTTAGACATGTTGGTCAGGGTTGTGATAAGAGGGGTGAGATTAACAGTGAAGACAAGGCGTGTATGGGGGGGATATGGATGCCCAGGTATTTTATTGAATCTTTTTGCCAGTTGTATTTATAGAGTGATTGTAAGTGTGGCAGGAAACCAGAGAGGTTAATCGGGAGGGCATCTGTTTTGGTTGTATTCAATTTATAGTAGGAAGCCGCAGTATATGAGGCTAATGTAGTGTGAAGAAAGGGGAGTGTCCTAACGGGGTTAGTTACAAAGAGTAGGACATCATCAGCGAAAAGGCTTAACTTATGGTGATGTAGGCCTACCTGTAAACGATTAGGATCGTTACGTATAGTAATGGCTAAGGGTTCTATTGAGAGGACAAATATTAAGGGGGAGAGGGGACAACCCTGTCTAGTGCCGTTTGTGATCTGAAAAGAGTCTGAAAGAAAGCCGTTGCTGAACACCCGGGCCGACGGCGAGCTATAGAGCGTCATGATCGATGTGAGGATACGATCCCTGAAGCCAAACCGTGAGAGCACCTCTCGCATATATTGCCAATTTAGCCTATCAAACGCTTTTTCTGCGTCTAGGGATAGGAGAAGAAGGTCCTGATTGTCGGAGAGGGAATCTATTAAGTTGAATACTCTCCTCGTGTTATCCGCGGCCTGTCTTCCTGGCACAAAACCTGTCTGGTCCGGGTGTACCAGCAACGGGAGGAACTTATTAATACGGAGTGCCATCAGTTTTGCAAATAGTTTGATGTCGCAATTCAGTAAAGCTATAGGGTGGTAATTTTGGCAAAGGGCAGGGTCTTTACCTGGTTTAGGAATAGTGACAATACGTGCTTCTAATAATTCTGGGAGGGTTGTGCCCAGGGAAGATAGCTCATTAAAAAGATCTGTTAGGTGTGGGGTTAGGAGGTCTTTGAATGTGATATAGAAATCTGTAAGGAATCCGTCCGGGCCGGGGGCCTTGTTACGGGGGAGGGATTTAATGGCTGATTGGATTTCCATATGGGACCATGGGGTGTTAAGTGAGTCTAGTTGTTCTGGAGTAAGAGAGGGAATCTGTATGTTATTCAGGAAGGAGGAGATTGTTTCGCTAGAAGGCTGGGGCGTGGAGGGATCAGAGGCTTAAGGCCCATACAGACACAAAGATGTGCTAGTAACGACACATCGTTGACGACCGTCGTTTGCTATCACCTTTGAAGGGCAAAACGAACGACAAGCTGAAATTCAAAACAAAAGCACAAAACGATGTCATACGACGGACGACAAACGATGACCGATGATCAACGATCTGTGGTCGTCGAGGTCCATTTTATAAATCTGTCAGTCAAAAAAATGGGCAGGAATGTGGGCAGGATTATGTACAGTAAATAAATAGGCTCGGCCATTTTAAACTCTGCATTTGATGCTCTGTGCTAGTTCTGTGAGGATTATTCCTGCTGAACGCTTTCGCAGTGCTATCTTTTATGTTTCTTTTTGCAATGGTTCCTAATGGTACAAAGTGATGGCAGCGTATGTTGGAGTCGCTTTGTTAGTGGACAAGGAGAGATTGAAGAAACGTAAAAGGTTTCGTTCTTGCTGGTCAAAGAAGTGGCTCCAGAAGAGAGATTCGCTCTCTCACATGGTTCTGCTTTCTGAGATCCACGAGGACTGTCCTGACGATTTCAGAAATTTTCTCCGCATGGATGATGCCACGTTCACGGAGTTGTTGGAACTGGTTAGGCCTCATATCCAGAAGCAGGATACAAGGATGCGCAAGGCAATTCCTGCGGAGGAGAGACTGATCGCCACTCTGCGATTCCTGGCGACCGGCAGGTCCTTGCAGGATATGAAGTTTGGAGCGGTCATTTCCCCACAGTCTCTTGGTCTCATTATACTAGAGACATGCAAGGCTATCTACAGTGTCCTCCGTGAGCAGTACTTCAAGGTAATAATAATTTACTTATTTTGTATGTTTTGTTTGTAGATTTTGAAATGTTATTTTTTAACTAATCTAGAATTTTGAAATGATTGCATCCGTTATGGATTTCTCCTCCAGCAATGTGCAAAATGTGTTCACCCTCCATGTGGTTGCAGCTGCAATGAAAGTATATTTGCATAGTTTTCATAAACCCCCATATACTGCAGTTTTTTTTGCCAACCAGTGTAATGTGAATCCACAGTGTTTAGGCAGAGTGTTGGTGCAACTGTTTTTTAGCCTGCCTGGTGCTTGCAATACTGCATTTCCCTGGTGCAACTGTTGTTTTGGCTGCCTGGTGCTTTCTATACTGCCTTTCCCTGGTGCAACTGTGTTTTAGCCTGCCTGGTGCTTTCTAAACTGCATTTCCCTTTTGCAACTGTGTTTTAGCCTGCCTGGTGCTTTCTATACTGCATTTCCCTGGTGCAACTGTGTTTTAGCCTGCCTGGTGCTTTCTATACTGCATTTCCCTGGTGCAACTGTGTTTTAGCCTGCCTGGTGCTTTCTATACTGCATTTCCCTGGTGCAACTGTTGTTTTGGCTGCCTGGTGCTTTCTATACTGCATTTCCCTGGTGCAACTGTGTTTTAGCCTGCCTGGTGCTTTCTATACTGCATTTCCCTGGTGCAACTGTGTTTTAGCCTGCCTGGTGCTTTCTATACTGCATTTCCCTGGTGCAACTGTTGTTTTGGCTGCCTGGTGCTTTCTATACTGCATTTCCCTGGTGCAACTGTGTTTTAGCCTGCCTGGTGCTTGCAATACTGCATTTCCCTGGTGCAACTGTTGTTTTGGCTGCCTGGTGCTTTCTATACTGCATTTCCCTGGTGCAACTGTGTTTTAGCCTGCCTGGTGCTTTCTATACTGCATTTCCCTGGTGCAACTGTGTTTTAGCCTGCCTGGTGCTTTCTATACTGCATTTCCCTGGTGCAACTGTTGTTTTAGCCTGCCTGGTGCTTTCTATACTGCATTTCCCTGGTGCAACTGTGTTTTAGCCTGCCTGGTGCTTTCTATACTGCATTTCCCTGGTGCAACTGTGTTTTAGCCTGCCCGGTGTTGATTGTAGTGCGATTACCTGGTGTCATTTCGTTCCCCTTCTCATATACTCTTGTTCTTTTGCAGTTACCGTCCTCAGAAAAAGAGTGGCTCAAGGTCGCAGCAGATTTCCGTGACAAGTGGAATTTTCCGAACTGTGGCGGAGCTGTCGACGGGAAACACGTGGAGATAATTCCTCCACACAATTCTGGGTCCTTGTATTATAATTACAAGGGATACTTTAGTATTGTTATGATGGCCATTGTGGATGCCAATTACAGGTTCCTCTACGTGGACGTGGGAAAGAATGGTCGTGCCTCGGATGGTGGTTCCTTTAAGGACACCCTATTTTACCGCAGCCTTATTTCTGATAGCCTCCGTCTGCCCACATCCTCTCAGTGTACAAATGGCATGAACTTTGTATTTGTTGCTGACGAGGCCTTTGCCTTACACAAACATGTCATGAAGCCCTATGCCAAAAGGGGGCTAACTCAGGAAAGAAGAATTTTTAATTACAGACTATCGCGAGCGCGCAGGACAGTTGAGAACGCATTTGGGATTCTGAGTAATCGCTTTCGAGTATTCCACACAGCGATAAATCTGCGCATGGACAAGATTAACTGGGTGGTCTTGGCGTGCTGTGCCCTTCATAATCTACTGCGCACAAAGAAAATGGCCCGCCACCACCCATCCCATACTGAACCTCCCGAACCACTTCAGCCACAAACCCCTACACCAGCAGTGTAGTAAATACACTGCAGCAGTAAATACAAATACGAGTGTCCCATCATTAGGAATACGAATTGTTGTATTTTCGGGATTGTAAATCCCGAAAATACAAATGTGTAAAAAATAGGTGTATTTCTGCCTACGAATACACCTATTTTTTACGAATCCATTTTGGTAAATTTCCCCCATAGTGTTTTTTTTTTTGTCTGGTGTCTCTTCCTCCCCTACCTCTCCCATTCCCCAAATTCTCATATCTGTTTACTATATGTATTATGCTTTGGTGATAATCTCTCTTTCTCTTCTTTTTCTGGATATGTAGCAGATGCAAATACTGTGTTTTATGTATGCAGATATACAATCTTTGTATTTGTATTTTTATACGATTACTTTTTAATCTGATTTTGGTATATTGTTAGTACATTTGAAATGCCATTGTATTCTATATATTATACTACTTTATATGTTAAAAAAGCAATAAAAAATTGTTTCTTTAAAAAAAAAACAATAAACAAGTCAGTTTGAACGTAGGGCCTGATTCGAACCCGCCAATTAGGCAGCATATAAGCATATATCCAGTTCCTATTGAGCGGATAAGCGTGGCCTACCGCCCAGACAAACACCCGCAAACCCCCCCCCCACTGTCAGTGCAACCCACATACCCTCGGTAACACGGGAGTGGATGTGTCCGAGAACACATCCCCTCACATGTGTCCAAAGGGAAGAGACATCTTTTGATTGTCGCTGACCATCGAATGAATTCTCTCCCATACAGAAAATACTCAGCATTTCATACACAAGTATGCTCCTGGCTGCACTATTGAAAGACCTGCTGGATGCCTTGTAGCAAGTCCATAAGGAGGGGTATGCAGGCAGTGCAATGGCACCATCCACCTCTTCTGTTGATTATTAATGATGGTGGGGGTATGGGGAGGCATAGGGAGCATTGGTGCCCTGTTATTATGCTGCCTAGTCACCTTTCCTGTGTTCAGCAAACTGTACCAACATATTTGTTAAGATGTACCGGCCGCTCACTCCCCCTGCTCGAGAGTCTCCTGGGCTGGTTGCTCGGCAACCAGGGACACCGGGGGACGTAGCGTCCGGGCACCGCTTCCACTGGCTGTGGCAGTGGTTACCCTGCAATGGTTGACGCTGGGCAGCATCACTTCTCCAGCTCTGTGGTTGCCAGGGCGATGCAGGCACGCAAGCCAGCGTGCCCATCCACAGCTGGGGGGAGATTGAGTTGGAGGCTGGGCAGGAGCCGCTAGGCCGCAAGGCGGCCAATAGCGGCATTCGGGAGGCGGAGCCGCACGATGTACACAAACACCGTGCGGCTCAGCTGTCCGGCCTGGTTTCGCGTGTCGGTTTGTTTTTTTGTAAAGACCCCTTACTTGGACTACGTCGCCCTGGGACAGGTGAGTATGGTTTCCTTCCATAGGTTCCCACATGGATTTCGTCAGACTCCGGACGCCGACGCCATCGCCGACATGGACAGCGATGTCGACATGGACCAGAAGACGACACAGGACATCTGGACATCAGGACCAGGGCTACCTACGGGAAGAAGATAGGTAAGTATCAGTATGTAAGGGCTTTGTATGTATTAAAGTTTTATTTTAAATGTGTGTGTCAGTGTGTTTTATTTTACTATTTTTAATACTGTGGAACTACAAGACCCAGCGGGCCCTTTAATGCCCCGCAGGCTGGGACTTGTGGTTCTCCAAGTCCCAGCTTGCGGGGGAGGCTTGCTGGGACTCATAGTGCCCCAGTATTAGACAATAGATTATTCTATTTTTTACACCACTATCAGCTCGATGCCCACCACCCAGGGACATCGAGGACAGCACCAGGCTTCAGCCTGGTCAAGTAAGTCCTGGAGGGGGGGGACCCCTTCATTGGGGGGGGGGCCCCACTCCCCCAGGGCCCCTGGCCAGGCTGACTGGTCGTTAGGGTTAATGTTTTGGCCGGGGGACCTTATATCATAAGTGTCCCCCGGCTGTGACATTACCCTGCTGGCTGGTTTGGCCTGGGGCTGGTTCTTAAAATGTCCCCCGTATTTTGGGAACCAGCCCCGGACCTGGAGCCTGGGGCTGGTTGTTAAAAATCGGGGAACCCCTATTTGTCGGGTTCCCTGATTTTTAATTACCGGCTCTGGCTCCTTCAGCCTGGTGCTGGTTACAGCTGTGGGGGGGGACCCCACGCTGTTTTTTTTTTTTATATTTATTTATTTTTATATTTTTTTTTACACCTTGCAGCCTGCACGGATCTGACTGATCCGTGCAGACTGCCTGTACGAATTCGTATTAGCGGGCGTATATATGGCCAGCTAATACGAATACCTCGGTGGGTTACAAAGCAGTCGTATCTGACTGCTTTGTACATTCCCCTCCGGAACACGACTTTGCATACGACTGAAACAGTCGTATGCAGTCGTAGGTAAAATACTAATATGAAAAACTAGGTTTTCCAAATTGGTAAATTTCCCCCACAATCTTTGTATTTGTATTTTTATACGATTACTTTTTAATCTGATTTTGGTATATTGTTAGTACATTTGAAATGCCATTGTATTCTATATATTATACTACTTTAAAGGTAAAAAAGCAATAAAAAATTGTTTCTTTAAAAAACAAACAATAAACAAGTCAGTTTGAACGTAGGGCCTGATTCGAACCCGCCAATTAGGCAGCATATAAGCATATATCCAGTTCCTATTGAGCGGATAAGCGTGGCCTACCGCCCAGACAAACACCCGCAAACCCCCCCCCCCCACTGTCAGTGCAACCCACATACCCTCGGTAACACGGGAGTGGATGTGTCCGAGAACACATCCCCTCACATGTGTCCAAAGGGAAGAGACATCTTTTGATTGTCGCTGACCATCGAATGAATTCTCTCCCATACAGAAAATACTCAGCATTTCATACACAAGTATGCTCCTGGCTGCACTATTGAAAGACCTGCTGGATGCCTTGTAGCAAGTCTATAAGGAGGGGTATGCAGGCAGTGCAATGGCACCATCCACCTCTTCTGTTGATTATTAATGATGGTGGGGGTATGGGGAGGCATAGGGAGCATTGGTGCCCTGTTATTATGCTGCCTAGTCACCTTTCCTGTGTTCAGCAAACTGTACCAACATATTTGTTAAGATGTACTGGCCGCTCACTCCCCCTGCTCCAGAGTCTCCTGGGCTGGTTGCTCGGCAACCATCGACACCGGGGGACGTAGCGGCCGGTCGCCGCTTCCACTGGCTGTGGCAGTGGTTACCCGGCAATGGTTGACGCTGGGCAGCATCACTTCCCCAGCTCTGTGGTTGCCAGGGCGATGCAGGCACGCAAGCCAATGCGCCCATCCACAGCTGGGGGGAGATTGAGTTGGAGGCTGGGCAGGTCTCCATGCTTGAAATTGGACAGTGTAACCCTTTTAAGGGAGGCTATCCTTTACTTACCCGCTGGTGATAGCTTCTGCCTTGTGCTATCCCTGCCTGCTCTCAGGTGGTGTTCCAGCTCCTGTCTGCCCCGGGGGACGTGTCTCCAGTGGCATCTCCCAGCTTCACGGCTTGTCCCTGGCTCTGTAAGTTCCCCTTTAGGGGACCCGGTTATATATTTATTTCTTGCTGCCCTCCTGGACATTCTCATTAGTTTGTCTCTCCTCTGGGGTTACCAGAGGGAATTGCAGCATTACGCTGGTTCTTTATTTGCTGCCGTCTGGGTGTTTACCCCATCACGGTGTTCTCAGTGTTATCCATATTTTACGTTCTGTTTGTTGTGTGCTTTTTGGTGTGGTGTATTTTTCTTGTGTATGCGACGCAGTTGTTGGTGGTCTCGCGACTAGATCACTGGTGCATTTAGCAGCGTTAGACAGTTCGGCAAGTTGCCATTTTCTTATTTTTCCCAGTTAGGCCCTTTTAGTTAGATCTCCTTTTGGCTGTACCCTTTTGGGATCACTGATTCTTTATCACCCCCTAACACCTGGTTGCACCGGAGCTGTGGCGGGATTAACTCACCCCTTCAAACGTGGTGACTAAAGGCGAAGCCTAGCATTTGCAGGAATCAGCCATCTCGCTTCGGGGGTCAACAGACTAGTAGGTTTTGCTGTGGCCGTTCCAAACAGCGATCCCTTCTGCGGGTTCACACCAGAAATCTGTAACATTGTGGAGGGGTTAGGCAGTGCCTGGTCCCCTAGGTCGATCATGAAGTGATTATGATTTGTGTGCACAAAAGTTAGAAGAACTATAACAGCTGGGTACTTGTTTCCTAGCACGGCGTCCAATCTTTTGATCGTAGTACATCTTATACAATCGGTGATTAGATTTTTAATTGTACAAGCATGCTGATGGGTTCGTTTAATGTTAAATGCACCCCCATTGGCAACGCCACCCCCACTATATACCCCAACCCAAAGCGTGGTGAGCGCAGCGGTACGCGTCCTCCAACCTTTTCATACCCCCACTATCTAAAAATCAACTCCACGCCGATAGTGGATAGTGGGGGTATGAAAAGGTTGGAGGGCGCGTACCGCGGCCCCTCGCAGGCTCGCTACGCTCACCATGCTTCGGGATTGGCGTTGATAGTGGGGGTAGCGTTGACAATGGGGGTGCATTTAACATTGTAAGCACCCATCAGGGTGCTTGTACAATTCAAAATCGCATTGCATGCCATTTGCTGCAATGCTATGCAATATTTCATTGTACAAAGCACTCCTGTTAATTTAACATGAATATCGCATCGCATCGCACACCACTAAGTATGGTATGCGATGGGCGCCGTGCTAGGAAACAAGTACCAATAGCTGTACTTTATTACTATGTCTAATGCAAGGGTACTTGTGCAGTTGCACGATGGCAGCCTAAGCTATGTTTGAATTTACGTTGTAGCGTAAAACAGCATAGCCCAACGGCTGCCTTACTTGTGTCGTTTCACGGTGGCAGCCTAAGCTACGTTGTCAGCATAGCCCAGCGGCTTCCTAGTGTATTAAGCATACTGTCTCCATGGCCTCTCACACAGGTAACTGCCAGATCCCCTGCACTGGTGGATGCAGGTGGAGAGGGGATCATGCGGGCACCGGCGGAGAGGCGCTCCACCTGTATGAGACGCTTGTGTGTCTCAGTTCTTGTGCGTCTCAGTTATTATTGGGGCAGGGTACGGCAACCCTGCCGACAGGGTTAGGGGTTCGGTATCGCATGCGTCTTCTGCACAAAGGGGGGTGCGGTGCGCAAATGCGTCTCATGCACAATAAAGGACACATTTGCCAGTGCTCCGTGTTACTTACTTGCAAATGCCTCCTTTTCAAACCCCCAGTTTCTACACCAGCCCGAAGTGTGGCGAGCGCACACGTTACGTGTCCTCCTGACCTTTTCATTCCCCCAGTATCCACGTCGGCGTGGAGTTGATTTTATAAAGTGTGGCGATCGTAGCGGATTACTTTACATGTAATCCACGTCCCCTCGTGGGGCTTGCTGCGCTCTCCATGCTTCGGGCTCGGTGGCTCGCTGCGCACACTTGTGCGTCATAAAATCAACTCCACGATGATGTGGATAGTGGGGGTATGAAAAGGTTGGGAGGACGTGTAACGTGTCCCCTCGCAAGGCTCGCCACGCTTCGGGCTGGCATGGATAGTGTTAAATATTGTTACATTTTCGGCAGCCGTAACTGACAATGTGACTCCGCTAACTGCGTACCGCTGACTGACTATGCTGACCACAGAAACAGTAGCTGGCTCTGACAGAGAAGCTAGGAGAACACGAATACTTTACAAGAAGTATATCGGGTTCAATAATATTGGTTTCTTAAAAGTAACCACAGCTATATATAATTATGCTGCTCCCAAATGAAAATATATTCAATGAAAAATCAAAAAGAAAAAGAAGAGAGCGCACTGTGTTGATCTAGCAATTTAATATATATATATATATATATATATATATATATATATATATATAAAAAGAATCAATTAATGATACACATAACCATACATAAATAAAATTACTAAAAACAATAAAAATCGAGTTCGCCGCAGGTCACTCACAGCGGGCGGCCAATCTTTTGCGGTAGTCCTGGGAACCGGTTAGAAGGTACAGGCTGGAGCTGGGTTCAGGATAATATTTGCAGAGCAATGCTGGATGTATGACATCATACATACGCTGATTCTGATAGGGACGCTTGCGGAAACACTACGCTACTTCTGACTGACGATGCTAACTACGCTGGCCATGGGAACACTACGCTGATTCAGACAGGGACTCTACGCTGACGGCGTAACTGCCGCCTTGAAACTACACAAGTACCATTGCAAGTACCACATGGGGCTAAAATACCCACCTTACTGTCTTGTCCCTGTTCAGCTGACAGCAGATGTGGACCTGTCACTGCAAATGAATGGGGTACAAAAATATATATATTTTCGTGTCAAGGTTTGAAGATCTGGTTTGTGAATACTCGCAGGTTCTATTTTCGCATTAGATATTCGCTATAGCTGAATCGGCTCCAGTCTTCAAATTAATTGAAAATTATCAAATTCAATTATTTCTCCACTTGAAGTACCTTACTAGTCTAAGCAACTTTACTTAACATAATAGACTTTGTTTTGCTTTTTTAACAACTACCTTCTTTCCACAATAACACCGTACTCCACCCCACCCCCGGACGCCGCCGGGAGGCAAAGAAGGAGGCCGGAAGCCCAAGAGCAGAGCGCAGGAGAAGATCTCCGGCGCCTCCTGCAAGGAGAAAAGAAGCGGCTCCGCCATTGGCCAGGACAGGCCAGCGGCAAAAGAAAGAAGATGGCGGCTCCTGGAGAGGCCAGCGGGGAAGGGATGAAAAAGAGCTAACGAAGCTCCGCCGGAGGTCTCTCTCAACGCCAGGTAGGCGGCCCCAGGACCACCTACCCCATACCTCCCTAGACCACTGGGTGATCGGGCACTAGGCCCGTGGGTATAGTCAGGCCCTTCTGACCTGTGAGTACTATAGTCGGGCCCTCATGGGCCTCGGGCCACTGAGTTGTTGGGCCCTTCTGGCCCATTGTCTTTAAGTGGGCCCTACTGGCCCCCCCACATAGCTTGGGCATTAAGCTCATCTAGTTGGGCGCGAGGTCCTATAACTGGGTGCTAGACCCGTGGGCTAATTGAGTCAGGCCCCAGGCCTGTGCGCCATACCAGGCCCCAGGCCTGTGCCCCCAGTCAGGTACTAGGCCTGTGGCCACAGACAGGCACTATGCCTGAGCTTCAGATTGTCTGTAGGATTGTAAGTGACTTTGGCATTAGGCCAAAGCCACTCTAGAGGTGGATAGGCAGGCACTAGGCCTGTGAGTATTCTTCAGGCCCCTAGGCCTGCAGGTGGGTAGGGAAGGGCTCTAAGCACCAAATTGTGAGTTATCCAGAGCGTGGGGTGTCCAGTGGGTGGTTGGGGTTCAGAGGTGGATGGGCTTAGTGGCAGTCCCCTCATTAGGCCCCCAAGTAGTTAACTGGAATATTTTAATGTGCATAGTCTGGGCAGCTTTAGCTAGGTAGGAAGTGTAACAGTTAGGCAGAGGGTTGAAGGGATTGTTTTGTGGAAAAGTCTTGTACTGTTTGGACATTCTGTCCGTGCAGAGCAAAGTTGTTTAGACTGTTATAGTTTTGTAGCACCACACACACTTAGTTCTAGGGCTTTGTGTTGTAGTTAAAGTAGTTGTATCACGTTTAGGTTGTGTTAGGCTCTGCACGTGTCTGGTGTTTTTGTCTCCTTACAGGGACCTGTGAGGAGAACCAAGGGTTGCAGTACAAGAGTGAGGACGTTGAGTGTCATCTTGTCCATCTGTGTGTTTCTTCCTGCCTGTCTCCCTTTCTTCCTCAATCCAGGGCGTACGTGGACCTCGCATCTCCGTGTGAGGTCAAGGCCTCACCTATGTGCGTGAGTGCCTATAGGTGACACTCCGGGCTCTGAGGCTGTGCGCCGTTGATGTTTCCCGGAGCACGGGGGTTCCAATTGTAGAGACGTCGCGGGATGGAGGGTGATTCGGTCTGCTTCCAGGAAGAACCGTATTCTTCACCTCTTCTTCCCCCTAGGAGTTCGTGTCCGGGTGCCGGAGAATTCCAGGACCGTGGTTTGTTACGGCCTGATGGTGAGAGGGTGCAGCGCAAGGTAAGTGGTCTGGAGACAGCTGCATGGCAGCAGGCACCGCACCACCCCCAACACCCCTCTCACAATAACATAGCAGGTAGTCCTCATTGAGACATACAAAACATTCATATCTCCTCACTAACGCTGGGAGGAGGGTTGGTAGTGCACTGCTGAGCCTGCTTGAACAGTGAAAATTCCTCAGACCACAGCCACACCTCCTTCCAGCATACAGGGAGGTGCAGTGGAGAGGACACAAAATTTATTGTAAAAAAGAAGCTAAGCTTTTAGCATCCGGAATCCGGATGTTACTATAACGTCTTATCTATAGAGAGAGCAGGCCATTCTTTAGCCAACAATATTTCTGAACTTCTGCAGATGATGGGCTTACCAGAATATCGAGCAGAAGACTGGCCGATCTTCTTGGATAGTTCTAAAAGGCGCTTAAAATGCTTATTAGTGAACAGTAGGAATAAATTTGTTCTGATTCCTATCGGTCATTCAACACAACTTAAAGAACAGTATGATAATATCAAATTAGTCTTAGAAAAAATTGCTTATTCTTAGCATCAGTGATCTGTTTGTGCCGATATAAAAATTTAAAATATTGTTTTTGGGAAGAAAAGTGGTTATTCTAAGCATCCGTGTCACACATGCTTTATGGGATAGTCATTCAAAACAAAAGCACTGGCAGCAAACTGTATTTTTTCCAATAGAATTTATAACTGTAGGAGAAGCCAAAATCATTCATGAGCCCTTAATCGACAGGGAAAAAATTCATGCTGCCACCTTTCCATATCAAACTGGGTTTAATGAAACAATTTGTAAAAGCATTAGACAAGTCAGGCGATTGTTTCAAATATATTTGTTGACCATTTCCATCTCTTAGTATTTAAAAAAAGAAAGCAAGGAATTTTTGACGGGCCAAAGATACGGAAACTGGTGAAGGATACAATTTTTTTACCAAATCTGTGAATTAAACCAAGTGTATAACTACCATACTGTAGGTGCAAGGGGTGCAGCTGCTATGGGGCCCAGAGCTGAAGGGGGCCCATCTTTGCTGTCTAAGTAATATGTTTTACATACATTTATCACCATCAATTGCTAAATAGGGGACCCTTACAAACTTTTGCTATGGAGCCTACGAATATCTAGGTACGCCACTGATTGAAACCAAATCTGAAGCATGGCTGAGTTATGTGTCTGTCATTCCGAATTTTTTTAGGCAATCGCAAGGCAGACAACTACCAGGAATTAGTCCACAACTTGCTAAAATGTTCCAACAAAATATGTGTCACCACTAGTATTAAAGTACATATTTTGCACAACCATTTAAATCACTTACCATCCAATCCAGGTGATTTAAGGGAAGAACAGGGTGAACCAGGATATTCCGGTAGTGGAAGAAGGATATCAAGGAAGGTGGGATCATCACATGACGGCCGATTACTTAGAGTCTGCAAAGGGGTTGCCCGCAACAAGAATACAAAATAAAATCCTACAAAAAATGGTTCTCATAGCTCAGTAACACTTATTAATGTAATTATCCTGTGTCCCTTTTTATAACATTTTATGAATCAAATTTAGTCAGAATAAAAAAAATCTGTATTTTAACTATTTTTAAGTGTTTCATTTAATTTTTCATAAATATTAAAGACATGTGGATATCTCAAAAACTAGAGCAGCATGGCATATTAATGATCAGGAGCACATAATGATTCAAAATTGACTTAAATTCCTGGAAACAGATGGACTGTTCCCCAGTGTCAGCTTTGATTCGGTAGTGCACCAAAAGCATATTAAGCATTTATTCCAGGAGGTAAAACAATAAATTGAATGGGTAATTAGAGCCATTTGATGCCACATTTTGTGCTGTGTTGTCTGTAGACATGGAGTTCTAGAAGAACTACCGACATGGTCCAAATGCTGACATTTACATTGTTGACATATCAAAAAGTCAAAAAAATGTGGGTGTGTCTATGTCAACATAGGTCGACATTGACACTGTATAAGTGTACAGGATCCCCTCACTGCACTCACCATGCTTTGGGCACAGTGCCGTGGTGTGCACGACACACTATTAAAATCTAACGCTATTCCAACTTGGATCGTGAAGTAAGAACAAGCTGGTTTCAAAGAAAAAATCATGAAAACTCAAGTCGACTTTTTGACATGTCAACATTTTAAATGTCAGCAGTTGGACCATGTTGGCATTTTCATCATGTCGGCATTTTGTCTGTCTGGCAATGGCTGGCAGTATTTTGACTGTCAGTAAATTGACTGCATCCCATATAGACAGGGCCACCAATAGTACAGCTGGTACAGCTGTCCCAGGCCCCGGCCTCTGGATGGGCCCCAGCAGTTCAATTTGCCCACCGCAACCCCCCGACTGCCTCCGATGTGCTGCGCTCAGTGCTCTGAACAAAGCAGGTCCCAGAGCGCAGGCTTTTTCAACCCAGGACTCCGGCGCCCAATTAAAATGCTGCTCCAGCTATTGAGCCAATCGGAGCTTGCGTATTGGCAGCCAATCAAAGCAGCTGCCGGTACGCGAGCTCTGATTGGCTCACTAGTGGGTGCTGCATTTAAATTGGCTGCCAGTATTCAGCTGGGCTGCGGCTTAGTGGAAGAGGAGATGGGGAGCAGGAGCCGGGTTCCGGTAAGTCAGGTAAGGAGTCCCGGGCCCAAAAATTCCTGATGGCAGCCCTGCAGGTAGACAATGAGGTGTTGCATACTCGCATTATTGTAGCAGTGTATAGTTAATGAAAGTAATAGTTTCTTTCTCCAAAAGCAACTTCTCTGCACTTTCTGAATGCAAAAATAGCTTTCATAAATGTATCCCAATTGATTTTCAATGGAAGGCAAGAGCCCCTAATATCACAATCCTGATGAATAAAAAGGTTCAAAGAAAAAGCTACCACTATTTCTCTGTAAATTGATTTCAGTCCAATCATGGACTTTGAACCTCCGGTAAAGCAGATTTAGAGATGATATAGCGGAGTAATTTTATTGTTGTGCGCGGGTGCATGTTGCAGTTCAGGGTATAGAAAGTACGGCCTTGCTAATATTCTTTATTTGTTCAGTCTTTTCAAAATGAGTAGATTGATGATAGATATCAAAGGTGAATAAGAGAGGGTTATGAACTCCTCCTAATTTTTCAACCCACAATTGAGAGTGAACAATACGGAACGTCACTGCCTGTTTTATCTCGCAATCCCATAAACACAGTTTGGCAGATGAGCACTATGATATAACTTATAAACCTTTTAAAATATCAGCATGTTTCAATAGTCTGCTTCCTTTTGTTTGAAAATAATATCAAGGTGTCATTACTGAGACAAATGTGATATCCCTATTTAGAAGCAATGCCCCAAACCAGGGATTTTATACATCTAAATGCACACAAAAACAGAATTATTACCTTTTGTATTATCTAATGTCAATAAATAAAGTTGAAGTTACTGTTACTATGAGGCTTCTCTCTGACACCCTGCACAGCAGATACTGTAGAGAGGGTTCAAGGTTAAATCATTAGAGATGGGGGTAGGGGGAGTTGTGAATAAATATGACTCATTGCAGCTGTACCCGTTCTGTAACACATAAGAACAATGGGGGACAGAACAAAACAGAAGTTTCATTGATATACGAGAAGGGAAGAGCATACAGTACTGTATATCTATACTAAAAGAATGTGTGACATTGTTATTGTTTAATGTCTTATGCTTGTCATATGATACACTAAGGAGATATGCAACTTTTCTATATGAGTCTCATTCTGTAAAATGTTTCTCTTTTCCGTTTAACGATTTCTCCAAGGACAATGACAGTGGAACATATATCTATCAGCCATAAAAGCATTGGTGGGCATTGTGTTTAAGTCAAGGATTAGAAACCTTTCAGCCGTTTACATATTAAAGATAAAATATACGGAAAATGTTCTTTATAAACATTGTCATGTTTAAAGTCGGGATAAGTGCCAGGGCCGACAATTTGGATTTGGATTCATCGCCGGATTGGATTTGGCTTTGTCGAGCGGCGGTGAAAAGCTTTGGTTTGGGATTTTTTTGAAAAATGGTCAAAAAACGCCCAAATCACGTAATTTTATTTTTTTGTCCCTGGGGTAATATTAACCTCAATAACATAAAGTTCAAGCCCTTCCCAGACAATTTTGACCACTTTACACCTCATAATATTGTTTTTAGGGCAAAAGGTTGCACCAAGGTAGCTGAATAACTATGCTAAGCCACACAAGTGTGCGGCACAAACACGTGGCTCATCTAGGAGTGGCACTGCAGCGGCAGACAGGATGGCAGTTTGAAAAGCTAGGCACCGAAAAGCATCAGATTAACACTCAATAAGACCCCTATCTGGCTTGATTGTGTTTACAATGTGCAGCCGAGGAGCAGTGGGCGTTTGTGCAGCAGTGACTTGTTCTGCAAGTGTGTATCTGTTTTTGTCAGTTTTATAACCAATAAGCCCCTAAAAGAAAACCTAGGCCCCAAAAAGTACATAATGGCAAAAAAGAGGTGCAAGATGGAATTGCCACTGGGTCCACCCACAATAAAAGAACCAATGATCAAACAAAATAGTGCATCATTCATATAATAATTAAATTTTATAACGAAAAGCAATCCATATGATTAACTCATTGCTCAACTCTGTGATTATTACCACTTGTCTCTCAATACATTGCCTAATGGGTGGAGGGGAGGGGGGTAATTAGATGGCAGATGGAAAAGAGTTCCCCCACATCTCTAGGACCACTTTTACCCCTGGGTTGGAGATTCATACCTGTTCAGAAACCGGGGGCTTCCTTCCTAATCATACGTGTCAGTTTAACACCCAATAAGAGCCCTATCTGGCTTGATTGTGTTTACGATGTACAACCGAGGAGTAGTGGGCGATTTGTGCAGCAAAGCAATATCTGCACTGCAGAGCTCCAAAGGAATGGAACCTACTGACCAGACATAACCACCCTCCCTTCCTTATATCCCTTTTAGTATATGGGGTGTGCCAGTGAATCTGCATATGAGGTATATATTTGTAAGTTGGACAGAGGTAGCTGGATGACTATGCTAAGCCACACAAGTGTGCAGCACAAACACGTGGCTCATCTAGGAGTGTCACTGCAGCAGCAGACAGGATTGCAGTTTCAAAAAGTAGGCCTCAAAAAGCACATAATGGCAAAAAAAGAGGTGCAAGATGGAATTGTCCCTGGGAACGCCCACCCACCCTTAGGTTGTAATAGGACATTGCACACTTGACAAACCAGTCATCTCAGCCAGAGGGACTGCCAAACCTGTGACTGAAATGACTGGTTCGTTTGGGCCCCCACAATAAAAGAAGCAAAGCTCAAAATAGCGCATCATATAAGAAGAAGAATCTCAATAAAAAAAGGCGCAAGGTGGAATTGTCCCTGAAACCGCCCACCCACCCTGGTTGTAAATAGGACATTGCACACTTGACAAACCAGCCAGAGGGACTGCCAAAATGACTGGTTCAGTTGGGCCCCCACAATAAGGTACAGACTGACTGATGTCATCATTCACCATCCTAATCTTCACTCTCATCAGTGTGTACATCCTTGGAGTCATCATCATCACACAATATCAGTTCATCACTGCTGGAATCCTGCATGAGCGATGTCTGTGTTTTGCGATGGAATTGGTGGGAAAGGTCTTCCTCGTGAAATTTGTAGTTAATTTTTATGAACCTAATTTTTTCAACATTTTGAGGAAGTAGCCTCCGACGACGATCACTCACAAGATTCCCAGCAGTGCTAAAAAACTCTCTCCGAGTACACACTGGAGGGTGGGCAGCTTAAGTAATACAAGGGCCTCCATATTGCCTTTTTTTCCAGTATGTGAAAGGACTCTCTGACATGCCTACAATGACGCTGTCCTGAAAATAGTCCTCCACTAACCTCTGCATGGTGACCGTATCTGATGGAGTAGTCGCGCTAGAGGTGTCACTGATACTGGCCAAATCACTTAGACCCAACCAGATGTCCAAAAAATGTGTTTTTGTGGACTGCTTTTCACCCCCACTAGATCTTTTTGGAAAAAGCAGTATTTTACAGGCGGATTCGTGCGAAATTGAAGGAGGAGACGTCACTTCAGCTGCCAACTTGCTCACCAGGATTTCTTTGCATGTCGTAAGATCTGCGTCAGTTGGAAAGAAAGACACAGCATAGAACTTGAACCTCGGATCAATCACGGTTGCCAAAATGTAGTGTTCCGCTCTCAACATATTGGCAACCCATGTGTCCTGTCGAAGACAAAAAAGGACTTGATCTACAAGTCCAGCATATTTTGCACATGGGCCTTGTTTGATCTCCTCCTTCAATTTCGGAAGTTGATTCTCCAAAAGCCTAGATACGGGAACCACCTGGCTCAAACTAGCAGTCTCAGCACTCACTTCACAGGTGGCTACTTCAAAGGGTTTCAGCAGCTTGCACAGCAAAGATATGAGTTTCCAATGTGCTGGGCTAATGTACATCCCCCTCCTCTCCCAAAGTCATGGCTTGTTGTATAGCTGTAAATGGCTTTCTGCTGTTCTTCCATCAACTGAAGCATATACAGGGTGGAATTCCACCTTGTTGGCACCTCCTGCTTCAGCTGAAGGAAGGGCTGATTAAATTAATCTTGCAGCTGCTGCAATCTCCTGCACGGTGTTGCAGAATGCCAAAATGTGCTGAAATTTTTCGTGCAACCCACAGCATCTCTTGCATGCCCTTGTCGTTCCTTAAAAATGCCTGATCCACTAAGTTGATCTCGTGAGCAAAACAGGGGATATGTTGGAATTCACCCAGCTGTAATGCTTTCATGATATTACTGGTGTCATCTGTATTGATAAATTCTGAGGATAGTCCAAGTGGGGTAAGCCATGTCGCTATGACATCTCTCATTTTTTCCAAGAGGTTCTCAGCGGTATGCCGGTGATACATAGAGTAGCCTGCCTAGTATAGATGAGCTGGTGATGCTTGCTAGATCCTACTGCTGCTGGAGGGGATTCAACTGCCCAGTGGGCAGTTACAGTCATGTAATCCTTGGTCTGTCCACTGCCGCTTGTCCACATATCAGTGGTTAAGTGGACACTGGCGGTACTTATGTATTATCTGGGCTCCCATGTTAAATGCACTCCATTTTTTCATACCCCTACTATCCAACTACGCATGGAGTTGACTTTATATAGTGTGGCGAGCGTAGCGAGCCACCGTGCCCGAAGCGTGGCGAGCGGACGCGGTCTCATAAGAAAAACGGGAGCCCAGATATTACATAAGTACCCTGGCTCCAATCCCACTTTTCAGGCCATGGATTACTTTAGACTTGATGTCCTGGTACAGCTCAGGAATGGCTTTCTGGATAAAATGGAACTGAGATGGAATCTGGTACTGGGGACACGCAGCCTCCATTAATTGTGTGAAACCCACAGAATTGATGGCAGATATTGGATGCACATCCAATACTATCATGGCAGTCATGGCTTCAGTGATCCTCTGTGCCACTGAGTGAGAACTGACATACTTGTTTTTCCTCGCCAAGCACAGCTGAACAGTCAGTTGTTTTTTCAAAGTAGTATAATGGGTTTTGTTGGGACACTTCTGGGTTGAAGAACTAACTCCAGCAGTAACAGAAGGCCCTTCGATCAAGGATTCTTCTGCAGAATTATGGAAATGGGAGGATTCTTCTAGCACCACAGTAGTATCAGAAGAACCATCCCTGGTCATTACTGAGGATACTGAAGTTGTTGGTGTTGGTAGTGGAGATTGCAAGTGGTGGGGTCCACTAAAGAGAAGCAACACATTTGATGCTGAACCCATGAGCTCGCTGCAGATGACGTAAAAGGGTAAATGTTCTGAGATGCTTAATGTCCTTACCTCGACTTATTTTGTTTTCACAAAGGCTACAGATGGCTTGGCAAATGTTTTCTGAATTAGTGTGAAAATAATTCCACACATAAGACATGCATTTGTTGGTCCTCATCCTCAATATCCAATTCCTTAGTAGTGCCATCGTCTGCTACACAAGTCAACCCATCATCCTCTTGCTGTAACTCGACGGGAGTGGAAGGCGGCTTCTCTGAGAGATTAGGCTCACACGTAGCACTCAAGGACACACTTGGACTCCCCTCAGTGCTTTGTGACATTTCTGTTCCTAGACGCAAAGTTTATTTCGATGACTTAGTGGTTTGGCCTGTTTTCTCACTTAGGAAAGCGTAATGACAAGGTCTTTCTTTGTCAACATATGAGATGCCTCACTGGCAGCTGCAGATTCCCAAGTCTGACTCAGAAATAGAGGGCAAGCCCGGAGTCTTTCCTTGCCACTGCGTGATGTGAATGGCATTCTGGCAATTTTCATTCTTTCAGCTACAGGAGGAACAAAATTTATTTTTCTTTTTATTCCTGTTGAAGGTTTATTTTGTTTAGAAACTTTTTTGGGTAACTCTCCTTGCCTGGTTTGATGATGAGCATCAGCGACAGTGTTAGTTCTAGTAGTAGTACCATATTCATCTCCATGAATGATGGCAGCAGCTGGTGCAGGAGTATTTGGTCCAAACTGTTTGTTCTCCATTTTTAAATTAAATTTAAATAAGAGCAAAATATAAAATGTTCTTGTTTTTGAGGACTGAGCTTGTATAACGCTGCGTGAAGGCCGAACAATCACACACCCACCTTCTGACAGTATATACTATAGGTGCAGTACATACAAAGAATGAAGGAAGACGAGAAAAATTGATTAGGATTTTTTAAATGTAATTTGTTTTTAATGCACAGCTTGTATAATGCTGCTTGGAGGCCGAACAATCACACTCCCACCTTCTGACAGTATATACTATGGGTGCAGTACACACAAAGAATGAAGAAAGACAAGAAAAATGTATTAGGATTTTTTTAATTTAATTTGTTTTCAATGCGCAGCTAACAGCTGCGTGAAGGCCGAACAAACGCACCTTCTGACAGTATACTATGGGTGCAGTACACACAAACAATGAACAATAATTTTTTACTTTTATTATTTTTAATACGCAGCTTTTATAATGCTGCGTGGATGCAGAACAATCACACATGGAACTTGTGGTGTATACTATTGGGGTGCAGTATACAGCAAAAAACACAGAACAGCAAAATTTATTTTTATTATATTGTATTTTTTTAATGGATGGGCCTTGGATAACACTGCATGGACCGTGGAGGCAGAACAATCACACATGCAACAAGATTTTTAAGATATGACCTAAATTGGCGCCCTGCAGCCTGAGTGTCTGTACTAATCCCTGGTTATCACCCTATAACCACAGAAAATACCAAACATACAAGAAGTGGGATGTTTCCAAATCTCCGGCGCAATACTTGAATACAGGTGAGTCTGAAAGTCCCCAGATATCTTCACAATTTTCAATTAATAGTTCTCAAAGGAAGAGAAGAAGAACGGGATCAGTTGTTATACTGATTCATATTGTATAAATTATTAATGAGGCATATGCACAAGATGGATAAATGGGCGTACCCCACTCACGGTAAGTATAGCAGTGTACAGGCACGTAGCGGTTTCTTTCGACCTGGTCCTTTAATCTTCCTTTTTCCTTGTGATTTTCCTCCTTTAGATGCAGATGTTTCCACTCGGTGAGTTGTGTAAAATATGAAAATAAAAGTTCCAGATTAGTGTATGAGTTAATAGCGTAATATAACACCCCGTGTGGTCTGGAGAAAAACTAGGTGGTCGTACCTTACTCACCCAAGAAAAGAGTAAGATACGTGTATAAAGGTATCTTTATTTAGTGTATATATTAGATCCAGTAATAAGTCATGAGTTGTGCGTACCGCACTTACGTGAAGAAAAGCTGGGTATATGCCCGTAGCGTGTTCTTGTGTTCACTGTGTGTCCACAGAACCCCGCTATCTGGGGACTTTCAGACTCACCTGTATTCAAGTATTGCGCTGGAGATTTGGAAACATCCCACTTCTTGTATGTTTGCTTCTGAAAGTTGTATATGGTATATTGGATTGCAGTGCAGGACACCACAGTGACCACACACCACAATGAAAAAAAATTAACAAAAGCTGACTGACAGCCTGCCTGTGTACTACTGTATCCCACTACACTGACTGACAGCCTGCCTGACTAACATATAACCAGTACAATTACAATATAATTAAGTATACAGGTTGAGTATCCCTTATCCAAAATGCTCGGGAGGGACCATGAGCATTGCGGATAAGGGAATTTTCTGTTTTTTGGAATATTTTTTTTTTTAGACATACTTACCTGTCCCCTGGTGGTGCCCGGGGGTCCCTCGGCGTCCACGTTGTCCCCCGGAGTCCACCTTCAGCACCGTCTCCGGAGTCTCCAGCGGTCCCAGGAGTGCTTTGCCCAGGAGTGCACTCATGGGACCGCTGGAGACGCCGGAGAGGATGCTGAAGGCCTGCTGTGGACTCCGGGGGACTTGGTAAGTATAAAAAAAGGGTTGGGGGACCAAAAAAAAATTTCAAATTGTTCCAAAAAACCACGGTTTTTGGAATAATTCGGATAAGGGATCTACGGATATGGGATACTCAACCTGTATTTAATTATATATATAATATTAATATATATAACCCAGCACACAAACCCCTCTGCAGTCTGCACAGCACAAACCCCTCTGCACTGCACAACACCCCTTTTCTGAGTCTGCACTGCCACAAACTCCACTGCACAGCACAAACCCCTCTGCACTGCACAACACCCCTCTGCACTGCACAACACCCCTCTGCACAACACAAACCCCTCTGCACTGCACAACACCCCTCTGCACTGCACACCACTCCTCTGAGTCTGCACAGCACAAACCCCTCTGCAGTCTGCACTGCACAACACCCCTCTGTCTGCACTCTGCATTGCACAGCACCCCTCTGTCTGCACTGCACAGCACCCCTTTGCACGACAACACTCCTCTGCACACTAATGATTGATGACAAGTTCAAGTTTAACACCCCTGCACAATGCCCAGACCCGCCACGAGCAGAGCTGTGCGCAGCTGGAAGCGTGTCTGTGAAATGGCACCGAATTAGCGGGACGCCAAGCTTTTATAGACTTGAATCCGACACCATATTCCCGCGTTCGGCCGCACTCAGGTTTCCAAACAAAGCCAGAAACTCGCCAGCATGGCTCGAGGGACGTCGGGTCGGCTATGTTCGGAATCCGAACCGCTCATCTCTAGTTTAAAGTGGAATTTTTATGCTATTTTTCTTACTCAGACACTCCATTGCTTTACATCTATCTGTCTGTCTGTCTCTTCTAAGGAGGGCGACCATCTCCATCTATCCATTGTTAAAGGGACAGGAGTGGGTGCTACATACCTCCCAACATGACCCTCTGCTCCTGGACATCACTCCAACATTGGCTCAGACCTGTTTACAAATCTCTATTCGGCGCATGCACCAGCCATCTGCGATCATAGGAGATCTCTGTTTCAGTGCTGGCCTGTGGAGGTGCGGGACATGGCATTTTGAGGGAGTGGTCCAGACAATAGAGGCGTGGTAGTGCCATGGCAGCTGCAGGATGTCACATGCGGTCAGTATGGTAAAGTGGTTTTTCTGTGTAGCAAAGCCCTTGCACTGTAGCTATGGGTCTCAAATTTTTGTGGGCACATTGCAGGGCGGTGTCTCAGTGAGGAGAGGCAGCCTTGCCCTGTGCTGGGCACCCCACCAGCAGCCTAGCGCAGCCAGTGGCAGTTTTGCAAAGTTTCACAATACTGCAACAAACTCTGAATCAGGCCTATTGAAACAACATCAATTGCACCATTGACTACTTTAGTTGCTGTTCTCAGTTAAAACTAAATATGGTCTCTTACGCAGTGGATCTGCAATGGGGAATGAAGCAGTGCTTATAGACACGCCCATGAAACTGCCCTTTTTTGCATGCATGTCACGTCCCAGTCTCCATCCTGCTGGTCATTCTGTTGGGGGTAGCATGAAATCTGCTGTCTATAATTGTTGCATTTGCCCTTGAAGGAAAATTATGGTTGGCAATTGGTTAATTTTTATCAGAACTCTAATAACAAAAAAAAAAGGAACAAATCTAGGAGTAATAGTGCAACATCACCTTGATTGATTGTCTAATTGAACCATGACAAGTTATGTCCAATAAAGCAATTGTTCCACTTTGCTTTTGTGAATAATTGAAGTGATACAAATTCAGTGACAAGCCACATACTTTTACAGAATAAAAGAGAACAGCTAATCGTTTATTTCTCTACTGTTTATGCTTATAATACACAGTTTCTATTGTGGAATTAAATAGTCTATAGCTAATCACAGTAATTGCTTCAGATCTGTGTTTTCCTCTGACTATAATGCTTCCTTTGAAAAGTGACATTTATTATATAAACTGTAATATTTGTTATTTTAAATGAACTGACACAGCTCTTCTCATATTGGGTTTAGAAAAGTATATCAATTAATACCTTGAATAAGACTGTAAAGATCATGATACATTTCAATGCAAATTCAGGAAAAGCGGAACATATGGCACATCAGGCAAGACCGGCAACAGAAATCTTGGGGCACCATACACTGATATCTCTGGGGGTCTTCCACCCCTCAAACGCTATCAACTCTCCCCCTATGCTAAAACATAAACCGGACTTACTGTGGCCTGCGCTCAATCACACTGACACCCGCCATCACATGCGGAATGTGTTCTATCACACTGATGCCCCCTCTCTCTCCCTAGAACATGCGCTCCATCACACGTCACATTACCCCACGGCCTGCATTCCATCACATCGTTGGAGGGCGATTGGGTCAACGATTTTTACAGAATCCATCCGCTACAAGCACTTACAGTGCAGCATTTCTAATGGGAAGGATGATCAATTCTAAATATATTGTATGAAGGGCAATTTTCAAGAAACTGCAAGAATGAGGCACTAGTTAGAAACCCCTAAATATGTACTTAAAACCTGCTGGCCCAATGGCTACAGTGGTGTCTCTCCATCATGTAGCTGCTTAGACACGTTCAGCTATAATTTTACTGCTCAGTGGTATCTCACATAACGTGGCTGCTCTGTGGTGTCTCCCCACTGTTTGGCTGCTCAGTGATGTCTCACAATCATGTGGCTGCTCCGTAACATCTCACCATCATGTGGCAGCTCTGTGATGTGTCTTCATTATGTTGCTGCTCAGTGATGTCCGCCCATCATGTGGCTGCTCAGTGATATCTCCCATTCATGTGGCTGCTCAGTGATGTCTCATCGTCATGTGGCTGCTCAGTGATGTCTCATCGTCATGTGGCTGCTCAGTGATGTTTCACCGTCATGTAGCTGCTCAGTGATGTCTCACTGTCATGTGGCTGCTCAGTAACGTCTTGCCATCATGTGGCTGCTCAGTGATATCTCACCATCATGTGGCTGTTCAGTGATGTCTTGCCATCATGGGTGGCAGGATTTGAAAAAAACGTTTTGAATAACTGGGTGACCCTCTGATGAGAGAGCTCTCTTAACCAATATAGTGCAGTTAGGGAAGCCAATCAGGATCAAGCCCAGCCCACTGAAGGCGGAGCTGGGCTAATCATTCATAGCTCACCTGGTGAAGAGTCATAAGACTGAAGGCTCCATGCAATGTGCAGCACAGTGTACACCCGGCCGGTGGCGACATATTGGACACACTGTGGAGCCAGGATTCTTCACTCAGGAGGCACAGAACACGCCACCATGGTCACTGGACAGAGAGCTCAGCCCACCAGAGTGCAAACTCAGGGATCCCACTGAAGATCAGCCAGTGATTGGTTATGACTGCAGTCTGCAGTACATAATCCATCCCCTCACAGACTGGACACCCAGTAATTATCTGTGTAGACAGTGAGTGGGGGGGGCCTTCAACTAGCGTGGTGCGCGGCTTGGGCCTCTAGCATTGTGGGGCCCTCGGGCAACTGCCCTTTAAGCCCATATGTAAAGACAGCCCTGCCCTGCGCCCCCGTGGTGCCGGCTCCCCCCTGCCACCGCTAGGGCTGCAGAGCCCTAGCTACGCCACTGCCGCACATCATGTCTGGTGACACATGCAATGGCATGCAATCCATGCGATTTATCGAAATCACATGGATTGCTCACATGTATGGGTACAATGACACATATAAACACAAACTTACCAGAAAATACAAAAAACGTACCAATATATCATACCTTTGCTTCTGGGCTCCTACTGTGAGTTTGCAGATTGTTTCTATTCAAATATGCTCTAAATTTTGAATGTTCTGATAATTGTTTGTAGGTTTAGCTACAAATTTGCTGAGTAACCTTGGTTCTAGGTTTGGCATTCAACTATTTATTAATTTCACAGTGCAGGTAATTAGGGAAGACCATAACTCTAGATATAGCTAGACTGTTTTTGCAATATTCACAAGCTTCAGGTAAAGTCTTTACACACATACACAGAGCCAGAGTAATTGCCCCTAGGCCCTCCTCACTGAAAGAGCCCCCCTCCATCAGCAGCAGATCGGATTGATGTTATTGATCCGATCTGCAGTGCTTCTCCTGCCAGTGACCTCCACTCCATTACAGCCGCTGATGCTGCAGAGCCAGCAGTGGCTGTGACGTCTGATCCTCTGAAGCCATTTCAATATGCTTAGCAGTCTAGTGGACACCAGACTTTTAAGCAGCTGTGACAAAACACAAACCTCCACATTTTACATAATATCCCACCCCCCCCACTGAGACTTACCAAACATTCGAACAACTCATTATTATGATTTCCCCCAGCGGAGCCCAGAAACACCACAGATATCGTTACACCCCAGATAGTATCCAATCTTGTCCCTTTAACACAGCGTTTTTCAACTACTGTGCCATGGCACACTATTGTGCCTTCAGCTGTTCTCAAGTGTGCCCCCAGAGCTAGAGATTTCCACACCAGTTTCCAGCCAACAACACCAGTTCAACTTTTATTCACTTGCTCCAGTCCTGTCTCTATATTATCTACATATGAGACCACCCCTATCAGGTAGGCAGTGACTCGTATGGTGTTCACAGGATGGCATTTTTAACTATACCCCCTTGGGTATTACACACTGAAAACAATTGCCAATGGCAGAAGGTCTCTCCTGTGTTCTGCAAGCAGATGAGCCTAGCACTGACTGTTCTGTGTTCATCTGGTGGTCAATGTGTTTTCTTTTTGTGTTCTATTGGAGACAATGCGATTAACTATTTTTTTTTATGTGAGGACCACCGTGATATTTGTTTTCATGTGGGGGCCATTATAATCTATTTTTGTTACCTGTGGGGACTAGTGTAATTGTTTTTTTTTTTTTTTTCATATTGTTTTTTTTTTCATATGGGGGTTTGGTTTTTTCCTGTGTAATCTAATGTATTTTTCCCTGTGGGAGTCTAAACGTGTGCCGCAAGTTGAAAGAGGTTGAAAATCACTACTTTATGAGATGTCACAGTGGATATCAATGGGTGCTCGCTATAGATGAGTATTTGCAGCATTGGTTACTCTGCTCTATGAACAGGTTCTTTGTGTGGGAGACAGGTTCAGGATGGGGCCACTACTCTGTGCAGGGCAAAACTTTTAGAAAATATAGGTCACTGGCCGACAGGTGGCCTCACTTCAGCCTAGCCCGAATCTTACAGATAAGGTCTATGGCTAATCCGCCCCTGCAAGTGTGCATTACAGCTAATGCTGAAACAATACTGAGCCTATAACTGCTGGCATCATCCTGGGCATTACACTTATTGTTTTGTATATCACTGTGTACTGGTAGATACAATAGTCTCCTCTGTCTCCATTCTACTCTTCTGCACTTAGACCTCATGATAGATATGTTAATGCAGATTATACATTTTCCCTACCTAACACTCTCATATAAAACATATTATGCAATAATATTTGACTATACTATATTGTAGATGCTATAATTCTGGGGTAATTCAGAGCCATAATGTGGGTACTCCCAATCACAATCACGTGGTGACAGCCATGCATACGCAGGAGGTATTCCCGGGAACAATGCAATCCCCTGAGTAGGGAAGTGACTGCCGATCTCCTCCCATTGCCAGAATGGAGGCATCGCAAGACCGGTATGTATATGTGATTACATCTGCTAGCCGGGAAGTGGAATTGATGTCACCGCTAATGGTTTTTCAATTTCAAATACAGCTTTTGGGTAAGTTAGTAACTTACTTCTGATGAAGTCCAGCAGAGCTGGACAAAGGATGGAACGCGTTTAGGTACGTTGGAGCCCTCTCATGCACGATTCACTGTATGTTGCATTTAACAGACCTCAAAGAGGATGTTGGAGAAAGAGATAGAGAAGAAAAATGAGTGAGAAAGTGGGAAAAGGGGGGATCCATGATAAATCGGGATTGAAAGAAAGAGAGTGACAGAGAAAGAAAGGGGTTGGGGCAAGATAGAGAGGTACAGATGGCAAACAGTAGCGAGAGAGAATGTCATAGGAATAAATAGAGAAATAGGGAAGGAAGGGAGAGTCAGAGTGCCAGGGAGAGAACGGAGGGAGAGAGCGAGAGTGTAGGGTTAATATAAGTAGAGGGTGTAAGTAGTAGAGGAGGAGAGAGGGGGGAGTAGAGGTCAAGGGTGGGAGTAGAGATCGTGGGAGGATAGTGGATGAGAGGGGTGGTATAGGTTGAGACGGTGGTTGATAGAGGACAGTGGTTGAAGGGGGGGGCAATGGAAGAGAACCAGGGGGGACCGTGTGTGTGTGTGTGTGTGGGGGAGGTTAAATATAGGACCAAAGATGGCTGCGGTGAACCAGAGGGGGGGGGGGGTAGAGGACAGGAGGGGTGATAAGAGCACCAGAGCCAGAGGGGGGGGGGGGGAAACAGAGAACAAGAGGGATAACAGAGGACCAGAGGGGGGTTTATAGAGAACCAGAGGGGAGAGGGGTTGGAGGTCAAGCAGGGCTTAGAAAGCATTTTTTACAGACCTCACTTTGAATGTATACCTTGTTATGCGTCTATCCCTCTCCGCGCAGAGCTTCCTCCACTTGGTGCCAGGAGGGCAGGGTTCCCTTCCACAGTGTTGGGTCTCCCTCTCCCCCATCAGCAAAGCAGGTTCCTCTTCCTTGCACCGGGTCTCACTCTCAATCAGAGGCGTAACTAGAACGTTATGGGCCCCATAGCAAAAATTTTGAAAGGCCCCCCCCCCCCCACACACACAAAAAAAATTGTCACTGGGGTCTCCAGGGAAGAGGCCGCGCAGGGCTATTCATGGCAGTGGCGCCGGTGTCTCCAGGGCAGAGGCCCTGCCGGGCTCTTCATGGCAGCAGCGCCGGGATCTCCAGGGCAGCGGCAGCAGTGGGCTCTCCAGGGCAGCGGTGGGCTCTGCGGAGCAGCAGCAGAGATGGCGCTGGGGCACTCCAGGGCAGAGGCTGCACAGGGTATTTTACCATATGCTAAGTCTCCTAGGCAGTGCTGAATCTTGTATTCACCGGCTCTCCAATGCACGGCACAGGCAGTTGTATGTCTTGCGTGATGCCTGGTTTCCTGCTTCCATCGCCACTGAATGCATTGGGGACACAAGACACCGGTGCAGCCACTGCTGGCAGCCTGCGCTGTACTATTTAAAAAAGAAAATGGAAAAAAAATCAAGAAGGTGCAGGGGATAGCCTGCTGGTCCTTCGGGCCCCCCAAGCCCCCGGGCCCCATAGCAGTTGCATCCCCTGCACTTTCTGTAGTTACGCCACTGCTCTCAATATCCACCACAGTGCAGGGCTTCCGCTTCACACAGTGCCTTGTCACCTTTTCCCCACAGTGCAGGGTTTCTTCTTCCTGATGCGGGTCTCCTTCTTCCACACAGTGCAGGGCTTCTCAAAACTGGAGCTGTCTTGTGCTCCCACTCACCGGCGCTGCATCCACGTAGTGTGGGAGGTCGCCTTGAACAGTGGCGCAGCCACTGGCTATTATGATTGTTTTAAAATGAAAGGATATATACAATATTACATGATTACATATGTTTCCTCTGGGTGTGGTATAACATACCGACAGTCGGGATTCCGACAGTCATTAGCCCAACGTCGTAATCCTGACTGCACAGCGGGGGGCGCAATGAAACCCCTTGCGGACTCGCTGCGCTCGCCACCTATTTTATTCTCCCTCTATGGGGGCCGTGGAGCCCCCACGAGGGAGCAGTCGGATTCCGACATCGGGGTAATGACCTTGGGAATCCCGACTGTCCGGCACCCGTTTCCTCTATCCTTATGTACATATTTATGTGCCAATGGAATAACTTGCCGTGGGAATAATATACAAGAGAGCACCCAGACGAATGTTTGTTAATCTACATTACCCTGAGATATACTATTTGCACAATACAAGTGGTTTGGGAACCACTAACAGCTTTACTCCTTTACTTTTGCAGTGTCATCTGATCCACAGACTGTGGGCGAGATGTACTAACCCTTGAAAAGTGCTAAAATAAAGTGATGAACCACCAACCAATTCGCTCCGAACTGTTATGTTTCAAACACAGCCTGTAACATGGCAGTTAGGAGAGGATTATCTGGCTGTTTATCACTCTCCATTTTATCACTTTTTAAGCTTATTGCATCTGGCTGAGGAACACCTTAAACATATTACATTAGGAGGCACTATTCTCATTTTTATTTACAGATACTGTATGCCTACAACTCCCTGCTTAGTGTATAATTAAGTGTGACCTCGATCTCTCCTCAATGTTACCATTTCTTTGGCTGCCATATTGCAGCCTCTTGCAAATGGTATATGTGCTATATTTGCAAAAGCGACCTTTTGAGCTTTAAAGTTTCACTTTTAACTGCAAAGCAAATGTCCTGAAAGCTCTATATATACTGCTTTCGGAAAAGAAAGCAAATGTGTTAGGATTCTGCTTTTGTATTCTGCTGTAACACATCTAATATGTGTGAGGATCTTCAATTGATGAAACATATCAGACAAATGATGCTAAAAGTATCATTGAGAAATGAACACAGTTAAATGAGTGATTCTGTGGTTAATGGTGTACACAAAATGTACAGTAACTGAATCTAGGAAACTGTGTAAATGAAGATGGCTGTTCAGTGCAAACTGAGTAAGAAAATTGTTTTTAATTAGCACCTTCTCCAAGAACTGCTGATTAATACTGTTTGGTTTGGTGAAAAGCTTTCAGCTGAGTAATTTGTACAGCCATTACAACATTTTGTTAGACCAGGACTCCTGTTGTTAAACATAAACAGCAGATGATAATGGTGGATGATGAGTTTGTCATGTAACAATTTGCCTTATTAAACAAAAAAGAAAAAACACGGAAGAAGCTTTATACGAAACCTAGTACAGTAGACAAGAGCGGAAATCACATATTTAGAAACCACCAAAATTGCTGTCTTCCATGCTAGTGTTTTGGATACTTGAAGCAGAATCTAAATTACATTTATGTACAATTTAGTGGTATTGTCAAGAAGCCAGACTCTTTCAATTCACCACTGCTCAGATACAGGCTGCTGATCTCAGTTCTATCATTTAACACTAGTTCATGCATTTTATTCTTTTGTTTTAAAATCAGAAATGTTTAAATGTTTCACTACACCTAGGGGAAAAAAAAATATATATATTTTTTATTTGCTGGAACTGTTTAACTGTTTGCTTTTTGTTTTGTGTTTGTTTTTTATTTGTTGTTGTTTAAATCTTTTTGAGTTACTGTGTAAATTCAACAGATGACACACTCAGTATTTGGCATCTGACGTCTGCGACAAGCTCATCGCTTGGTGATCTTTAGGCAAATTGGTGTATTACAATATTTTTTTATGCTCTAGCCAAGGGAAATGAAAGCTGGAAAAATGTCTGCAACGCCATAAGAGAGAATAGGGGATTGTCTGCAGACTGGGATGCGGTAATAACAAGGGGCTGAGACTCAACGGCAGTGCCAAATAAGCTTCAGACAGCATAATAGACTGAAAAGAAAAGCCACAGAGTACTAATGTGAAAAAAGAACTTGTCCACCACATGCAGTACAAATCACCAAAGGTCATTTTATGGTAGCAATTGTGACACAAAATTGGTGGTCATGCTACATGTCTAATACTCAGCACAGCTTTATAAATGATGGGCCCCTTGCGATGGCTGTCATTAAGTGCTTTCATCATAATAAACTTTAAACTGTTGGCTTTATGAATTGCCAGTCAGCTTCAGCTGTTCCCTGGATAACACTTGCAGTGCTTTAAGTGTGACAAGACCTATTAGGAATTGCAACCATGTTTCAAACCTACTTGGCTTCCCCACTCCTGGGGTGATTGCTGTCTATTAAACTGCATCTGGGAAGATTTTCCTCCAGCAATCTCTGATCAAGAGCTTTTTTGGGCTTTGACCTGCATTTCCTTCAAGACTTTCTAAGGAGTTTTATAAGAGCAAGACTCCAGAGAATTTATAGCCACTTCTGATTAATAGCTTTTTGATTTTTTTTTTTTTTGCAGTAACTCTCCCACTGTTACATGGATGTTTAAAAAAAAAAAAAAAAAAAAAAGCTTTCATAAGATGCTTGTTTTTGGACTTACCCCTTCCTCCTTCATCTAGGCTGCATTCTCAGCTAAATGCTCTGGGCTTAGCCAAAGTCATGGTTAGGAATTTTGTCAACATTAAAAACACTGATGATGATGATGATGATAGTAATAATAACAACACATTAATAATAATAAATAATAAAAAAAGATTTTCGTTTAATTGTTTAACATTTCCATAGCCTAGCAAGATAACATTTGGAATAAATTCATACAGCTTTCACATTGCTTTCACATTGCGAAAACTTTTTAAAAAAATGTTGAAACGGTATTTAAAACAGGTCTGAGCCTTCACACTGCAGTAGATTACCGTTTTAAGTACCATTCACATCAGTCAACCCGTTTAATCCCCTGAACACGTTTCAAGGCAGAATGCAGGGGACATCCTATCACAGGTCTGTAATCTGATGTTTTTACTAAATACCGTTCTCACTGCATAAAAAAATGGCTCTGAAACGTGTAGGACTCTACTTTTTAAACGTTTTGAAATACCGGTTATCCGACAAGCCAGCGGTGACCCGGGTGAGCGGCTGGAAGTGCCGTCTCGTGCGCGCGCGTCCCCTTCTCGTTATGCAGATGGCGCAGGTGGGGGATGGTGGCTAGCGTCGCCATCGCCATCCCCTGCCAAGATGGGACGTGTCCCATCTATATATATATATATATATATATATATATATATATATATATATACAAATGAATAGATGCGTCACTCCAGGGGCTTCACCACAATAAATTTTAATGGCGCTTGTCAACGGCGTTTCGGGACACTTCCCGTCATCAGGACAATTCAATCAGGCCATCCTATATGGACAACGTTTCATTGCTTTTAATCAGCAATTTCTTGATGCCATGACCTGAAGAAATTGCTGATTAAAAGCAATGAAACGTTGTCCATATAGGATGGCCTGATTGTGATTCATTGACAAGACGCCTGGAGTGCTGCTTTTCCTCCCCCCTGCCCTCTATCTATTTATTGGAGCGGGCACCCAGCGCAGACATCCACCATACAGGGAGAGCCGGATCATCCCACCGAAAAACGATATATATATATATATATATATATATATATATATATACATATATATATATATATATATTTCGAGTGTCCGTGAGTCTATGAAACACTGCCATCAGCTGGCAGAGAGTGAAACTACATCTCTTTCTCACACATGCACAAACACAGACGGTAGCAGGCTTGCTCTCCATGCTTTTGCTTCGAGTGGGCTTACTAGTGTGTGTATATATATATATATATATATATATATATATATATATATATATATATAAAAGCACAGTAGCTGCTTTAAAGTACAGACATATAAAAGGATAAATATTGCTAATATGCTTCATGTATTATATATATATATATGTATATATATTTATATGTGTGTGTGTGTGTATATATATATATATATATATAAATATATAAAATCACACTGCATTATTAAAATTGTTACATTGTTTACATTAAAATATTTGTTGTAAGTAATTAAACAGGTAATATATTGAGTTATTTGGATGAAAATAAAAATTCACTTTTATTTAAAAATAAAAATAAAATAAAGAGTATTAAGCCCTTTTGCCGAATGTTGCTAAGGAATGGACTGTAAACACTTTGCCCAATATACAGTAGTTTGGACACAGGTGTTCTTGGTGTGGTAAAAGCTATGTGTGTACTAGATCTATTTAATGCTGTTATTAACATCTCATTAAAGCCAGGTAATGTCACATAAGAGGTTTAAATAAATGTCTCAGCCATGGACAATTACACAAGTAAATTACAAAACCTTTGCAAGATTAGAATTGGTATTTAGTGGAAGCACCTAGGGGTTTGGGTGTGGAGAAGCATTTTTTTAATGGTGGGAGAATCTCCTGCGGTGAGCAGCAGCCAACCCCTCACTTACTTGGAGAAAGGGACAGGAACGTACAATTCAAACAGATCTACATTTTATTCAAAGGGAAGTAGGAATTTAATTTGTTTTTAAATTGATGTTGTTATTATATGGTGTTTGTTTAAAACATGTTTGACAACCTTAAAGCAAAGCTTTGCTCTCCGCAACCAAGTATGTCACCGATGGACATGCCGTATTAATGTGCTTAGGCAGGTAAAATAAATTTGTGGACAGTTAACGTGTTCTAACATCCCTTATTTCCACTAAATGTCCGCATGTTACAGCTGATTCAGATTTGGTTCCACATAGAAGTATCATGTTACAGTGTAAGACCACCACTCCAATGTCCTAGCAGGTATGTTACGTATCGGTAGACATCAAAGTGGAATTTAGAAGTGGCAGTATGAAAAATGTCTGCGAATGGAATTGGATATTATTATTCAGATGCAACTGCCATCAGCTTACCCACAAATGGGCTGCACGTGTGCCCACATTGTGATATGCGACCTGTTCACAGGAGCATTCACAACCATGCAATCCTATGGTTTACAGTGCAGACTTTGCAGCAGGGGAGGGCAATAAGCGGCCCTCCAGCTGTTGATGAACAACACATCCCAGCATGCCTTGCCTTAGTTTTGCTATTTGGCCATGCTGAAACTAATGCAAGGCATGCTGGGATGTGTAGTTTATCAACAGCTGGAGGGCTGCTTATTGCCCAGCCCTGCTTTACAGAGTACATTTTCAGCTGAACCCAGTTGGAAATGGGGGAATGCCAGGGGTTGCCATGGGCGAAGGAAGTGAGTGGTAGGTCAAAGGGGAGCTGACAAAGGGGAGGACATAGATGAGAGGAGTAAGAGGTGGGGCCAGCCCACAGTAATGAGCCACACACTGTAGGGTCTGGAGCTGGCTGCAGTGGGACAAAAGGCTCTGGAGGCAGGTAGAGGAGGTCTATGGGGAGGGAGAAGATGGTTCAGCCCAGAAATGGTATTATCTTCCTCCTGACACTGCTCATATTAACTGTAGATGACACTGTGCCCCTCAACCCAGTACTTTGATTGGTACTTCTCATATATTTGGGGGTGGTGGGTGTGTTGCCTCCTTGCCCCCTGTTTCAACACATTTGATTACAATTGAGGAAATAGTAGAAGTGGTAGTATTTCAAACTGCCCTATACCGCCATATGCCACATACAGGTATTATTAAATTATTTGCTTTGTTAGTTTCTTGCTTTATCTCTTGGTCCCAACTTTCTGAAGCTATGTTAAGTGACTGCAGGATGTGTATTTATTATATGTATTCCCAGGGCCGGCACTAGTACCCGCTCAGCAAGACCTGCAAAGCAGGGAGGTCCTGGGTTCTAAAGGTGCTTTTCCTGCTCTGCATCCCTGCTGATGGCTGCTGCTTATGGCTGTTACAGTATGCCCTGGAGCCCCGGACCCCGGACCAGCCCCGGAACCAAGGCCCCAGACCCTGGACTCTGCAGCCCCGGACCCAGGAACCAAGGCACCGGACCCTGGAGCCCCGGACCCTGGAGCACCGGACCCTGGACCAAGGAGGCCCAGACCCAGGAGCACCGGACCCAAGGACCTACCGACGGGCTCAAGATAGGTAAGTATCAGTACATGTGGGCTTTGGATGTATTAAAGTTTTATTTTTCATGTGTCAGTGTGTGTTTATTTTACAATTTTTCATACTGTGGAACTACAAGTGCCAGCGGGCCCTTTAATGCTCTGCATGCTGTGACTTGTGGTTCTCCAAGTCCCAGCTTTTGGGGGAGGCTTGCTGGAACTCATAGTTCCACAGTATTAAACAATAGTTAATTATTATTTTTACACAAAGATCAGCCCGGTTACCACCGCTCCTGGGTCACCAGGGACAGCACCAGTCTTCAGCCTGGTCAGGTAAGTCCTGGAGGGGGGGACCCCTTTATTGGGGGGGGGGGCACTCCCTCAGGGCCCTTGGCCAGGCTGACTGGTCGGTAGAGTGATGTTTTGGCCGCTGGAACTTATATAATAAGTGTCCCCCGGCTGTGACCCTGCTGGCTGGGTTTGGCCTGGGGCTGGTTCTTAAAATACGGGGGACCCCTACTCATTTTGTCGTCCCCCCCCCATATTTTGGGAACCAGCCCCGGACCTGGAGCCTCGGGCTGGTTTTAAAAAATCAGGGAACCCCTATTTGCCGAGTTTTCTGATTTTTTAATACCAGCCCCGGCTCTTTCAGCCTGGTGCTGGATGCGGCTGTGGGGGGAACCCCACGCCGTTTTTTTAAAATTTATTTATTTTTCTATATTTTTAACACTGAAACCTGCACTGATCTGACTGATCCGTGCAGGCTAAAGCCAAATACGACAGGAAAATAAAGTGTATTTTCCCGGCGTATTTGCCCGGCCATTCGTGGCCGTTTTACGCCAATTAGCGGCCATTTTACGCCAATTAGCGCCCGTATACGGGCGCTTAGTAAATTAGGAATCACCATTCTTTTGAATGGTGATTTCTGTCGTATTCTATTGATGTGTAATCATTCGTATTTGTAAATACAAATATGAATGTCCCATCAATACGAATACGAAAATTCTTATTTTTGGCATAGTAAATGCCAAAAATACGAATACGCCCCCCAAAAAATCTTTTTTTCACGAATTTATCTTAGTAAATTTCCCCCATAATATCATACTAACAATGTATGGGGGAGTGTTATTGACATGTCAATGTGGATAGTACCATGTTAACAATGCCGGTGGGGGTGTTTTGTCATATCAACAATGTGTTCTTTGGGGTAGTGCCATGTTAACAATGTCTGTAACCCAGGTGACTCTACCCAGATGTCACCTCTCCTGTCTGCCACTGACTCCCTCTCCGTTACAGTTTTCTCCTGTCACCCACTGACTCTCTCCTGTCACCTCTCTCTCCTGTCACCCCGTCTCTCTCCCTCTCAACTCTCTCTCCTGTCACCTGCTGACTCTCTCCCTTTCCCCTTCACCTCTCTCTCCTGTCACCCGCTGACTCTCTCTCCCTCTCTCCATCACCCGCTGACTCTTTCCCTGTCACCTCTCTCTCCTGTTACTTGCTGATTCTCTCCCTGTCACCTCTCTTCTGTCACACGCTGACTCTCTCTCAGGTGTAAACATGGCATAATAATACAAGACTGGTGATTAGCCAACCATAGGATATCTTGAATATACTTATGTTTTGATTGCAAAAGCTTCTCTCCCAGTACTGAAAGTGAAGCAGTAGCCCTATTATAGTGTCACTCTGTCTGCTGAACACACATGTAGAAGTATGCTGTATGTGTATTGCAACACTGCTGCCAGCTTGTCATACAGGAAGTGTTTGTTACACAGGAAGTTCTTTTTATAGCCTCTGCAGTCATTGTTCAGCATGACTTCTTTAGTAAAGAAACACTTCTGGAGTTCTCCAGAGTCCTCTGATTATTTGAACACAGACTACTGTCATGGTTTCAGATGTCTTAGACTTCCGCTCAGGAAGGCCTGGCCCATATACTGTACTGCTGTGTTGGGCTCCCCGATTAGTTCAAAAAGATACAGTCATATATTTTGCTCAATCTTGATGAGACCAAAGCAGATAAATTTGTCTATACAGAGGGAAATGATCAGGAGGCTCAAGAAACACTAACAAAAAAAGCATGAGGTTATAAAAACAAAGTATCAAATAGGGCTGAGGTTACCTAAAGGTTAAAAATGTGGAAGATTAGATTGGCCCAGTGGTTCTATGTCAACACATGTCAGCAAGTTTGCTAGCTTAAGTGCTGATGTACATGTCATTCAACAGGATGTTCCAGAGTCATTACAACATTACATGGAGTATCTCTTTAAAGGATACCTTTCAGAGATGATTGTGGATGACATCCTTCTTTGGGGTCACACCATGGGAGAACACCATGGGCCACATGTAATGGGATGCGATTTTGCAAAATAATGAAAGTTTGGTGCTAAACTCGCATGTTTGGCTGATCTCGCGAATGTAATATGGTCCGAAAGGATAAATCTCGCAGTGAGAGTTTGTAGTTTGCACCCAAACCTTACCGAAAATCAAAAAATCAGAGGCCAGGTTCAGATAGATGAGTTTGACAGAAGCCTGCACAGAAAGACATGCAGCCCCTAGTGGAGCAAAGTGCTGGTTCTAAAAAAATACAGGGTAGCCCTAAATTTTCCCCCTTTATTTTTCGAACCAGGACGGTCCAAGAGCCTGGGGTTGGCTATGCTTTAGAGGAGGAACACTATTGCAGGAATCTCACTGATCTGTGCATGCTTCTGTTAAAACTATCACTAACTACTAAAAATTAAAACTAGATTGCACAGTGTAGTAGCCACAAGTTAAAACTTGTAGGCTATTACATTTGCAAGTTGTGGCACCAACTCACACCTTCTCAAAATGCAATTTTTCTTTCTTCTAAAAACTTGCACCACTTATTCTGGTTGACGTGCAAAGCTGCATACTGGATACATTTATAATCGCCGGTGGCAGGGTCGGTGTTCTCATTAAGAACACTAACCCTGACAGATTGCTCAGTTGCACATCGCTGTGTGCTAAGCGTTCTGAGTGATCTAGCATCGCTCAGAACTCTCATCTCCCCGTGCGGAGGCACTTTAACACTCATGGCTCTGCCTCCTTGTGCTTCCCAGGTGTAGTCACATGCACAATCAGTACAGAAAGCATGTTGCAAATGTTCCTTTGAGATACGTTGCTTATCGAAAGTAAATTCTGCCGTTTCCCAGTTGATGATGCCAACCGATGCATTTTCTCAGTAGTTTATGGTTGCACATATCTTAAAATAAATGTAATTGCAAATGCAGACGTGAAAGAGCTTTAAACACTCCACAAATCCTAATCTTTGTATGATTCAAATGTTTTACGATGGGAGGGAAAAATTACTTTTTTATGTTATTCTTCCTAATATATTATACACAGGTCTAAGTAGCGCAACAAGTACATTTCAGCATTGTGCAAATATAAAATTGTTTTTTAGATTTTCCATCTCTTTTTTTATTATTGTTAACACGCTCCAGATTTTCAGTCTGCCTCAGGATAACAGCAGAACTTATTTGCTTTTTATACACACCATAACTGCTTTTATGTACGTGGAAATGTTTTTTTTTTCTCTGTAACTCCCATTATCTTACCAGACACCCGCGCTATAGTTTAGCCTCCAATTCTGTGACTGGTAACAGCTTGATAAATAGCCATGAAATGACCACCAAATTTAGGAGCCATTGAAATCACCAGTCTACAACACACAGAGCTAAGCAAACAATTTATGCATTTACCGTGCACGAGACATTACTGTGTTTAATATTTATGCACTGGGCTTGTTGCCGACCAAATTGCTCTTTGCTCTGTTTGATATATCTTTTTTACAAGCCTCAGTCCAGCTTGATTACCATGGAAACACATATTGTAAAAGTCGGCAGTTTTTAAAATGGCCCAGAGAAGCAAAGTATTTGCACTTCCCCTTCTTCGCCCAGTGCATCATTCTACTTTACGCCGGCACCCATTTTAAAAAGAGAATCCTGTCACCTTTTGTGTCCGCCATTTGTGATACCATTTCAAAACATAAGTGGATGCATTAAATAACAGGTACTTAGGGGCACTCGGTAAGGAGGTAAAACCGTCCACTCAGTTACAGTCTTTCTAACACCTCAGATGTGGTTATTTAATACCACTTCTGTAGGATAAAAGATATGCGGAACTAACACAGTGTTTTTTTTTTTTTATGTCCATTTAGTGTATCTTGTGAAAATCCATATTTTCCCATTAAGTATACATGGAATTTGGTCCTAAATTGCTTTTGTTTCATAATGCAGCTATATAATTATGTCATCAGGGCTACATTTCTATGATAACCTTTTCAATGAAACAAAACCCCCCAAAGAAGTGGCCCTGCTTTACAGACATCTAATGAATCCGGTTACATTTGCTCTACTAAGCTGATATTACCAAGTGCTAGGAAGATCTTTGTCTCCAGTTTAAAAACAAGATTCTCATTTGGAGACTAAGATGATTTAAAAGAAGCAAATAAGGGCTTGCTGTACAGAAGGGAGCAGTGGTAGCTGCAGAAGAGGGGATGCAGCACAGTTCAAAATCCAAAAAGGGGAGCCGCACCAACTGCCAGTGAGTCAGTTTAGAATGGCAGTGGGCAGTGGCGTAACTATATTGTATGCGCCTCCCCGCCGATATTTTAGCAGCGCCCCACCCCGTGTGCCACGGCCGCCAATGTCCCCCCCCCTGTGCCCCCCGTGCCCCCCACCCAGTGCCTTACCTCTCAGGGACCCGCAGAACTTTTCATCTGTGCAGTCCCGGCTCCCCTCCGCTCCTGGCTTCTGTAATGAAAAACGGACCATCACAAAATGTCCGCCCCCATACAGCAGACAGTTTCAGAGTCTGCTATATGGGGGCGGACATTTTATGATGGTCCGTCTCCATACCATCAGAACAAGCCAGGAGGGGAGCAGGGACCACAGCGGAGGGGAGCTGGGACAAATAAAATCAAATCAGTGGGTCTGTGGTGGTGGCGTTTCAATAGCCCCGCAGCCCCCCGGCACCCGCACTCACTGTATATTAGATGGAACCCATTTTGAGTCGCCATTTTGCACTTCAGCAGAGATGCATATTTATAGATGCACTCCAGACAATGTAGTAAAAAGCTTGTTGCGTACAAACCCAAAATATGTAAAATTAGCAAACTACAATACAATACTATTAACACCCCCCCATCCACTCCCCATCTATGAGGACCAGCAATGAGGCTGAATAAAAGAACAAATAATCTTATAATGCTGGGTAGAACCAAAGTAGAGATGAGCGTGACTTGAATATGTTGATTAGATTCTTGCAGGTTCTTCAGGAAAAATTTTTTGCATGCTGAGAAAGAGAATCTACCAAAAGTGAAGGTCAGCGGTAACTACAGGGTGGCTAACCTGGCTAGGGACCCACCCCAAAATCAGTCACTAAATACTGACAATTAATTTGGGTGTATATGTTACGATTAAGTTACAATTGAGTTCAATTAAAGTTGTGACTAATAAAATGATACAGTGGTTTCATGAATGCCACTGCACCCAGGATCAGGGTCAGATTAACAATGGGGCGAATGGAGTTGCAGCTCCAGGCCTCCACATACAAATAGGTCCATCATCATGACAGCATGGTAATCACCAGCCAGACACCAGCTGGCCACATGGTTGGACTTAAATCATAAGTACAGGTCAGATCTCCCTTATACGTGTATTCCAAAAATATTCCGAAAACCGTGGTTTGTTACAGAATATTTCCTCCCCTCTCCCTTTTTCATACTTAACTCGTCCACTGATGTCCTCCGGGAACCTCTTCAGCTGCATCTCCTGTCCCAGGGAGATGCAGCTGAAGAGGATCTGGAAGGCCGCCGTGGACGCTGGGGGACACCGTGGATATCAGGGGACCATTGGTGCACCACCAGGGGACCAGGTAAGTATAAAAAAAAATCCAAAATCCAAAAAAATCCCTCATCCAAAATGCTTGTGGTCCTGAGCATTTCGGGTAAGGGATACTCAACCTGTATTAAAATTGCATTGCTATTTTACACATTTGGATGAATGGAAGTCCTGGGGTGGGCTTATACAGGAAGGAAAACTGAGAGAGCTGCGCCCTGAGTGCAGCCATTGCTGTGAGACACAGCACTGCCGATCCCAGGAGTCGGGCAGCTTTCACACATATTACATATAAAATTAAAGGCATTCATTTTTTATATATTTTAACTAGCTCCACCCCCCCCCCCCCGTTACTGTATGTGGTCCCAGTCGGAACTGATAATGCAGCTGGGTAAGTGCAGCTGATACACTTACAAAGCTTTGACAATATCTTGCTGCTCATCCTCACATATTTTTAATACATATGTGTCTCGCTACATTGTTGCTGTGTATAGCAGATCACTGTAGTGGTGCAGCACTAGTTCACGCCATTGCTGGGTTCCATTGAGGTAAACAAGAGGCAGACCCTGCACATGCCATCTCCCATTCACTTCAATGGCAATAATAGGAGCATGCAAGTGCCCGTGTCTCAGTATGCCATGTCATCCTGGCTGGGATGCATACCCAACGCAGCCAAGATGTAATTGGACACATCTGTAAGCAGGATACAGAAATTATTCAGATATGATAAAACACCTAAGGGTTTATAGAAGTCAAAATAATAGGCCCAATATTGAGGGTGTACTGTTGCAAGAGCTAGGAGATTTCGGTGCACATAAGGTGGGCTCTATAAAAGTCTTCTTGAATTGACTAAAAACTAAATATAGTAAAATATAAATATTTTGTATGACGGTTCCTTTGATTTTACTAAACAAGTTCACATGTGAATTGCCTCTGCAATTAGTAGAGAGGTATATATTGAGCTGCTTTGGACTCAGACATCACACTTCCTCCTGAGGAAGCCGGAGGACACATAATTGGGGGAACCGCGTAAAGTTATTTGATTCCTTGATACCATCCTGAAGTTATAGAGCACCACTAAGGAACTGGCAGCCACCTACTTTCATGGGACATCCTGCTTTGCCCCTAATCATACCAGAAAACCAAAGTGGAGGCGCCATCAGGACCTTTGTTAGCTCTTGAAAATATAGAGCACCCTTGCCACTTTTTTTACGTTTAGCAGGAAGTCATTTTGTGAACGAAACAGCTGCCATCTTGGGAATCAGAAACAGATAATTTTTTTAGAAAGGGACTATTCAAAAAATAATAGGATAATTTGCTGTATATAAGTATTATGATAATATATAATATTAAAAAAATCTTTACTGCAGGTTTATGAATAATATAAAATGTGACATTTTCATGGTAGAGTTAAAAGAAAATTAATAAAAGGTGTTACTTTATATGGTTACCCTGTTTATTTGTTGTATCTATTTCAATAGAAATGGCGGGAAGTTTCTTTATCGGGAATAGTCCACCTACTATATATGTTCATGTTGCTAGCATGTAAGATATGAACCCTTCTAGTGGGATTATATATTGGGCAAGATGTAATGCAATGCAAGACCGGCGGCCATGCGGGAATGCTGGATGCCAGCTGAACTCCAGTTGACTCTGGTAGACTAATGCAATTTAAATAATTTTGAGAGATCTTGTCATAGCTATCAGACTGTTTTGTATTGGGAACAACTGCCAAAAAATTGCCACCTATTCAATTATGTGGATTTCTATAACAGTCTAGTTTTTCTTTCAAGTCAATTTTCAAATGTGCACAATTAAGACTATTTTCATAAAATCTCTTGGGATTTCTATCACAGCACAGTACTGTTATCTTAACATCCTCAACCTATAGCTGGTGGGTGAGATCCACTGTGAAATCCCTCAAACCAGGGTCAGTTTTACACATATGCTGGGTACGCAGCTGAGTAAGGCACCGCATAAAAGAGGGCTCCCTGTCTCAGCTACACCAGCGACATGCATAATACTGGCGCATCCTGCTATGCAAAGGAGGAAAATTAGATAAGGGGCAAGATTGGGCATAATATGTAAAAGGCACTACAACAGTGGGCATAATGTGCAAGAGGCACTACAACACTGGGCATATTGTGCAAGAGGCACTACAACAGTGGGCAAAATGAGCATGGGGTACTACAACAGTGGGCATAATGTGCAAGAGGCACTACAACAGTGGGGCAAAATGAGCATGGTGTACTACTACAGTGGTTATAATGTGTAAGGGGCACTACAAATGGGCTTTACACATAAGACCACACCCCCCTTCACTTTTCATGAGTGTGTCATATGGCTGTACTAGCATTTTCATATTAGAGGTGGGGACAGGGCAGTAGAAAGCCTGGTCGGACCCAGGAATGGCCTAATTGCGGGAGGTATGGCCATACACTCTTAGACTAAAATACTGAAATAATAGTACTTTAAGCACCTCCACACTGAAGCATGTGATGGGTTGAGAAGAGCTTGTGTTGCCAGGTAATGGGAGCTCCCGCTGGGCCCCTCCATCAGACCTGGGCCGGGTAATTAGTACTCACTCTCCCTCTCTCTCTCTCTCGCCACCATTGGGTGGGGAGGGTGGCAAGTTATATCAGCTGATTGCTTAAACACCGTACATCCTTTTGGTTTCCTGCCAAGTTAATATTACTGATGAGAATATGACCCACATTTTATTTATTTTGTTGAGTCAATACTATAGGACTATTTTCTAGCAAGGTAATAATGCACAGTCAGATGAATGAAGTTATTTCATGAATACTCCAAAACTCTAAATTGATTTAATGGAGGCAGTACCCATTTATAACCTGCAACAGGCACTGTTGCTGTAATTTGGGAGGTTTAGTCATTGTCTAAAAGGCTTTGCACGAATCCCCATGCCACTTAATGGCTTAGCATAAGAAAATTAGTGATTTCTATGACCCCTCTATTAGATGAATTGAAGGGGTCTAAGTGTATGGAGACAACAGTTTCTCTGGCTGGGATTTCTACAATGCTCAGGGGAACTTGATGCTGCCAATGTGTGGAGACCACACATGTTATATGAAGACAGACAATGGAGCAGCATCCTGTTCAGGTGGGAAGGAGATTCATTATTTCTGAAGCACCACATCTGTTCAACCAGAGATTCCGGATTAAGCAAATCGCTGACACTTTTGTTTGGCTAGGTGTAGCACTAATGCTGTGCTGTTGTTGACATGAGGTAGCTTTTAAAAAGAAAAAAAATGAGTGAACTAAACAACAAAAATATTTGACAAATTGTGAGAAAATTGCACAAATAAAATGTACACTGCAGTAGCACACTAGTGATAAGCCAACCAGGCAACAAATTGTTGATTTCTATGAAACAAAGGTGTCTATAGACAGATTTACAGGTGTACAAGCTCAGAGTTGCAGTTCAATCTGCTGTAGTAAGTGGCTGGCTTACCAGGCCGATCACAGGATAAGATTATACCCTGCATTGGAGGCTTAAGAAGAAGTGGCTACATTGTATTACATAGGTACAATACGTAAGGTTAAATGTACTAAGGTTAATAGAGAGAGAAAGTGGAGGGAGATAAAGTACCCGCCAATCAGCTCCTAACTGCCCTGTTACAGGTTGTGTTTGAAAAATGACAGGTCATTGGTTGGTAGTTTATCTCTTTTCACTTTACTTCTCTCTATTGGAGGGCAGGATATACCAACCACTTATGCCTGGCACACACCAGAACAATTGAGATTGGGAGCAGATCATAAGACGATCGTACGATCGTCTCGCGATCAGTTGAAGCACAGGATCTGCATACGATCTGCTCCCGATCCGATCCTGATCGGTACCCAGTTGAAGGGGTTGTTTTCAAATCATACCTGCTGCAGGTAGGATCTGAAAAATGACCAAATGACCCGCGGGGCCGCGCATTGGATCGGCTCTGAAATGGCCCAAAACATGCCCAATTTATATACAATTTGTTGAGATTGTATCTAAATTGGGTGTTTTGAGGCCAAATTGTTCTGGTGTGTAGCCTACATTACACTACATACCTACCCCCACCCTCTGCATCTATACTAATCATACTAACATATGCGATTTGTAACGTGAAGGGCAGCTTTCCCGATAAGAGCTACCCTTTGCAATGCATTTTGGTGCATGGACTCATAGCCAGATTAAGGGAGGACATAGGGTATACTGCACCCTGGGCCCCCTTTACCAGGGGGCCCCCCAGCTGGAGTGCACTGGCATCACTAGCTTCCCTTTTATGCAGCAGGACCATAATTCAAGCAGAAGTGCAGGTTTCATTAGCTGTTACTGGAATGGTCATGTTGGGGGATATGCATAGTTTAATATAACCCACCACTTACACCACCTTCCACTGGGGCCTCCCCGGGCACCTTCAAAGCATAATCTGGCCCCTGACCCCTGAGACCCTCTGCGCATGCACAGAGAGATGCAGGCGGCCATGGGGGTTTGTTGGAAGGAATAAGATCGGGTACCTCACACAGCGATGTGAAAGATTCTATAGGGTAACACCAACTATAGATCCCATAAGCCTCTACATCGAAGCCCCAGAAAATGGGACTTTAGTACATTTGGAAATGCCGTAAAAACATGGCTTCTGCCTTAGTACATCTTGTTCTCAAGGCTTATTACAACTGTCCCATAACATGTTAGAATACAGAAAAACAGTATAAATAAAAATATTTGATACAATAATCTTATGACATGGAACTAGATACTTTGGAAGAATCTACACATTATTGGTCATTTTTTCCTTTCCATGTTGTAAATCACTGAGGTCAAGGACATCAAAGACCACAGTGCAGAAATACTACAAGGACCACATCTGGAACACTGAGAAGTATAAGTCTATTGGCCAGATGTAATAGCCTCCGAGTTCGGTGGCAGTGCGGGATGACGGCTGAACGCTGAGGTTTTTTAAAGGGGCAAATCGCTTCCAAGACATGGTTTTGCTTTGTTTTTTTATTCTTTCATTTATTTGAATATATTTATGGTTTTTTACATTATTTACTGATATAGCAAAAATAAGAAATAAATTAAGGAAGTGAGAGAGTGTTCTCTGCTGATATCTTTAAACGAAGACATGAATTTAGGCTATTCAGCAAGTGCTGAAATTGCTTGATAGAAAAAAGTTTATTTCATTGCGGAGTTTGTATATTCTCCCCATGCTTGCTTGGGTTTCCTCCGGGTACTTCAGTTTAATACCACAACCCAAAACTATACTGGTAGGTAAATTGTCTCCCAACAAAATTAACCCTAGAATAAAGGTGTGTGCGTGGAAATGTGGTAGGGAATATAGATTGTAAGTAGAGATGTGCAGGTTCTGATTTACTCTGATTTCAAACCAGGATCTTATTGGCTATCCCAAATCACATGACAGGTGTTGACAGTTGATAGCCAATAAGATCCTGCTTTGAAATCAGAGTAAATCAGAGTCAATCAGAGCCTGAACATCTCTAATTGTAAGCTCAGTGGAGCTTACAATCTATATTCCTTATCACATTTCCACTACATGCTTACATGTGCTTAGACGGTTCCATGTAAGCATTTGCATGTATATACACCATAGGAGGTCACGTTGTGAAACCATAAAGATACCCATATAGGAGTGCAGTCACTGCAGCTTATGTAAGCACGTGTAAGCATCCTTTTCCAAATGTTTATTGGGAATTCCCCATCTCGGAGTGATGAAAACTTTTAGGTCTTTCACCAATACCCCTCTTTTTCATATGCTTCTCTTTCACATTTACATCATCATCTGAAGTGAAAAGGATCCATATGGACATTCTTCACCAGGGAAATACTCAAATCCAATTTGAACTTCTTTAATGTGAGACAATCTTTGGCGCAAGTTGTCCTGTTTTCTTATAAATCTAGTTAATCGCCGGTCAGGGCCAGTGTTCTCACCGGTGAACACTGGCCCTGACGATCCCTCAGCACACAGCGCTGACACATCACCGTGTACTGGGCGATCTTGCATCGCTCAGAACTCTCAGCAAATCTCTCCATGCATTTGCCCCTTTAGACACTGTTATCTTGTTCAGCTCATTGTTTATGTACATTGTTTGCCACTGCAGAACCTATGTAGCACCATAGAAATAAAGGGTAACAATCATAGGCGTGCACAGCACATTTCATTAGGGGGTGCACATTTCATTAGGGGGTGCACATTTCCTTGCCGCACCCCCCCCCTAACCGGGAAAACTGGAACACGCGTGCGTGTGAGACGCACATGCGTCCCAGTCAAATGGAGCGCCTCTCCGCTGGCGATCACCAGCGGACAGATTCTGGTGATCCCTGGGCAAGAATGAGAGGCGCTCCATCTGTACTTGATTGATGGACGCTTGTTTTAATGGAATATCAGTTCTAAAAAGCAAAAGTATATAAGGGTGGGCACAGCATTAGGGGGTGCCTGTGCACCCCTAACACTCTATGTGCGCACGCCTATGGTAATAATAATTACCTGTCCTGGTGAGAAGGTTTGATACTTTTTCCCCTGAATGTGCTCTTAGTCGGCACAAAAGGTTACAATAACATTACGTACAGCATATACATTTCACTGTATTAGGCACAATCAACTACAGACATTAAATACATTTTTTACAACCCCTTTAATTTGACTTGAAAACACCTTTCAGCCCTTTAATCGTGAAAACATGAACTGAAACATATTCCTTACTCTGATTATACTTCTTGACATTTTACATTTCCAAATGTAACAAATCAAATTATAATCTGTTATCACCGTAATTGCAGCGCGCTTATAAAATATATTTAAAAAAAAAATATTAGTTTAACTGGAGCTCTCTCACATTATTTGAATGAATATATATATATATATAAACATAACCCTAAATTAAGACTTTATAAGGCAAACGCTAAGTAGGTTTTCACATAAGCCAGATTGATACATACCCTCATTTTTTAGAAAGCTATACATTAGAGGAATCAGTTCCTTTGCAGTGTGTCGCACCAGTCATTATGCTAATGCTACAATATTTGTAATGCATGAGTAGGAAATTGGTTCACATTGTAAGTGGCATAACCAGACTTATACCTAATATTTTAGCATATTACAATACTGTACAAAATTACCAACAATAACTATTATTGATAATATTCATCAAATAAAAAAAAATCCTATTTCCATTTAACGTATAATGGGATTGCGTTGTTTATTTTGACATTGTCCGGAGCTGTTGCTTAACCCTTTGAGTGCCGAGTGAATTTGTTAAAATAGGTGTGAAAATGACTAAGCAAACATTTTCATTTATCATAATGACCTTTAGTGTTTACGTTATATAGGAAATATAATCTTTTTTAGACAACAATTTTTTATTTGAATTTGTATAACAAATGTGAAACACGCTGGCCTTTTTAGCGGATATTTTGAACATCTCTCACAGAGATGTTCGCACTCAAAGGGTTAACATGGAACATGTCCAAGCACCTACACGCATGTTTTATGACATAATATTGGTACACATTTTGCATTAATTGAACAAGAATATCCAAACTATGATATTTCCCATAATAAACAGAGATATTATCTGTGGTGGCTCTTACCATTATAAAGGAGGGGGCTGCCGCAATTCGGCCCCCCCTCCACTGCTGCTGCCGTCGCCAGCCACCGCCGCCAGCCACCGCCGCCGTCCCTGGAAGTCCGCCAAGGCGTGCTCCCCTGTATGGGGCCAGCGCATGCGCAGTACCTTCATACATACTGCGCATGCGCTGGCCCAAGCCTCCGGGAGCTGCCTTTGCAGCAGCCCCCGGAGGCTTGATCGGGTTCCCGGGTTCCGGCACATACGCAGTATGGTCCGCGATACTGCACATGCGCAGAACCCATTTTGAGGGCTCCCCGGAGGGTGGGAACACCTCCCGATGGGATGCCTTGATTGACTGGCAGGTCAGACTTCCAATAGGAAGTTACTGCCAGTCACAGTGAAGCCAGTGCAGTCCCACAGACTGCATCTGGCTTCACTTTAGGCAGAGACAGTGGCGGATTTTACCTGGGGGGGGGGGGGGGGCTACAGCCCATAGGTAAAAACCACCACTGGATATTATTATGCAGATCTTGCACTAGAAATGGCTTTCATTTAGATTGACAGAAGACTTATTTAAAGTCGTCGGGTTCCCTAAATGATTAAAGTTATCTTTAATTTATATGGTGCTATAAGATTTTTGTTCAGTGTTCCTAGTGAATGCTACGTGCAACAATGTATATTGTACAAAGGGGATTAAACAGGATTATAAAACACAGCAATTTGCAACTTTACAAATATAAATAATTCAAATCTGCAGATTACATAACTACATAAAGACACAGAGGGATCAAGGGTCCTGTTTTCAAGAGTTTGCCATATAAAAAGCAATGGGTGGATATACAGAGGAAGAGGGGAGCAGAGTTTGGTATTGCAGTGTTTGGGTAGGAGATGGGGTCTTAGACTTGGGTGACAAGATAACATATGAGGGTGGGCATGAAGGCAGGGAGGCTGGGTAAATGTTGGATACATAGTGGTACATTTACTAAACCTTCTAAAAATGAAAAGAGGTGAGGTTGCCCATAGCAACCAAACAGATGCTAACAGATAAATGATCAGCCATATTCTAAGCAAAATCATTTTTTTATGACAATGCAGACAATTCCGTGTGCTAGAGATATGTGGCATTAGCTGAACTTTTAATAGTATTGTGGATGTGTGCTGCTCCATATCATAAATTTTGCAGCTATTGAGGTTCAAATTACTTTCATGGATCCCAGAATAGCTTTGAAAGGGCCATAAAGAATATCCCACAGGTCCAAATTTGGACAGACATTATGGGGGAAATTTACTAAAGGAAATTTGTAAAACAAATAGGTGTATTTGTATCCAGAAATACACTTATTTTTGACATTTACTATCCCGAAAATACGGCTGTTCGTATTGATGTGCTATCAATACGAATACGAATTGCCGTATTTTCGGGATAGTAAATGTCAAAAATAAGTGTATTTCTGGATACAAATACACCTATTTGTTTTACAAATTTCCTTTAGTAAATTTTCCCCTATATGGCAGAGTTAGCAGTGGCGGCTTCAGAGGAGGGGTTGAAGCACAGTCCAAAATTCAAATAGGGCATCCACACCAACTGTCAGTGAGTCAGTTTGGAATGGCAGTTGGTGGCAGTTGCTGTGCCTCCCCTATTTGAATACCCCCCCCCCCCCCATCCTCACCTGAGGTTTATTGGGTGATTTGCCGCTTTGCAGGTCCTCTAAACGCTGCCCGGCACTTGCCTGCCCCCCTTTTGCATGCCGATTTCCCCGCAGGCATGCAAATGGATGTTTAGCATCCTGGGGACAAAATCATTTGATGGTCGCCGACTCTGGTGTCTTACATCTGTGAGCGCCGCTGACGTCAGCTGCCTGCACCCCGCACCCGTGTCACAGGCGAATTTCCATGGGAATTCCCAGCATTTTCATGGTAACGCCAGCGAATAATCAATTATGCCATGCCCGCTGGCATATACTTATGCACACGCGCAGTCTCTAAAAATCGCTCTCCAGTGCTAACGCACAGGGGAGTGATTCAACTAGAATCACCCCCTTAGTGTATAGAATATTGTGAGATGTCAAATAAAAAAATAAAAAAACCAAGAGCACTTCTCAAAAGTCATTCTACTTCTGAGAAACACATTTCTACTGTAAAAAAAGTAGAGATTTTTTTTAAAGCTTGGAAATAGAGAGATAAAGTACTAACCAATCAGCTCCTAACTGTCAATTTTCAAACACCTTTTTTTTTAAGCAAAGCATAATATACAGAGCTATTGAGTGTGACTTTTGTGTGTGTGTGTGTGTGTGTGGGGGGGGGGGGGTAATTTGATCCAGGGAACTGTTCTTATTTAAGCTAATTCTGCCAATATATTTTTCAATTTCTTCTGTATAAATAAACTGAGATTTGTCAATAAATGAGGATGTAATCATTGTGCACAACATACTGAATAAGATGTAGTTCATATTGAGCATCACTTGTACAATTGTCAGGCTCCTTAGCATTAAATAGTGTTCCACTTAATTTTAAGACGGATCACATTTCAAAACCATAATTGTCATTCACTTTGTGTATCCTTTTATCTGGGGGAGCCCGGAACTTTAAATCTCTTGTCTTCTACAAATAATTCTAGGCAGTTGACTTCTTCTGGGTGGTCAACATGCCCATTAGGGACGGACAGGTGCCTTGGTTGCAATAGATTAAGATTTACCTTCTGTTTATCCAAAAATGCATTTCCTACAGGTCCACACCACCTGCCCATCTGCTTGGCCGAGTGATCACAGTATAGAAATCAGTAGAAAAAAAATTTGTTCAAAATTTATACAACTTTATTTACAAATAGTTAAGAGCATTTGGCAGTACAAATAGCAATGCCTATTAAATGCAACTCATTAATATGTTATTTTGTAATAATGATGATACCCTTTTCTAAGAGAATGTTGATGGTGTGAGTCCCTGTATAGTTTTCTGTGTGCTCACAGCTTATTGTCTTCGCCCTTGCCTTGCATTGTCTTGGTGAATGATCATTTCATTTGGTTGGCTTGTAAACTTTTAATGTATGATGAATTATATGTCTAGGAGAAACAATTTGTGTGACAGACTATCCCCTCATAATCCCTCTCTTCAGACTTATTCTAACAAAAGGCTTTTAATACAGGAGATGTTTTGTGGGAGGAGAAACATTTTCTAAACAAGTAGTTTCTCTATTTCAGTGCAGGTAACAAAGCTGCCTGAGGAATTTCTGCCGCCTTGTTACAACTGGCCTATAGGTTCTGGGACCACCTGCTGGTTAAACCATTGGTCAATAGATTAACTGCTGCTATAACTAAGTGGTAAAAAAAGCAAGTTATGTGGCAGAATAAACAGAATCAAACTACCCTTAACACATGGTAATTCTAACACTGATAAGTCCACTTCCAACTGTAAAACAATCAGAGCTGGTGACTCTTCCCTTTCTGTGTGCCTCCTCTCCAGTGTACAGCCGCATTAATCCGTGCATTATCGGAAATGAATGGCTGGATTAAGGAAACAAAATTGACATTTGATTCCTTGTTCAATTCTGAGAAGTCTAATGCATGTTCTAATATAAGCTAACAACTATATGCATGTGTCTCTCTATCTATCTATCTATCTATCTATCTATCTATCTATCTATCTATCTATATCTATTTAAATTATATTGCACTGCAACTCTTGTATGGTCGCTTCCTGTCTTTAACTCCTCTCCATTCTGAAAGATCTATTGTTATTGTAAAAGAGCCACACTCTGATCACACAGTACTAGTGACTTCCAGATCTTCACCGTATAGAGGAGAAAGTAAGAGCACCCCAGATGTGTCAGTGGTTTGCATTGGTGGAAATAATAATGCAAGATTGTTGTTGAACCTCCGCAGTTGACCAATGGGCAGACCAAATACATAGTACCTTAGACAATAATTATTTGGTCCCCCTCCCAGCTCTAGTAGACAGATTCTGGAGTGTACAAGGCCGCCTGTTTACATTGACTATGTAGAGAGCTTATGCTGCGCTCTACAACTTATTATCTCCGGAACTGTATAATTGACTTATATTTATTTATTGCTTGGCTGCATTGAAGACAGCCAAACCTGAGCAATGCCGGGTACCTCAGCTAGTATATAATGTGTCTTTATAGTGTTTTACCTGGTTAGAAAACAAATAATGTTTTTTCTTTTAGCTATTAGCATTCCGCAGGTCTCTCTGATTGTCCCTACGGATCAGGTGGAGGAGAGTTATCTGCTTCTTATTAATGCAGGTCACCTTTTTGCTTCAGTTATAAGAACCTACATCTCTGCTAATGGTGAAGTATCTGAGGACGGCGGCAGGCAGGGAGATGGAAGTCTCCCTGCCTGCCCCAGAACGTTTGTGGGGGGGAGGTGGGCTCCCCGGGTGCTAGGCAGCACAGGATGCCCCCCGGGGGTGCCAGCAGGGGGCCGGGCATATTCACTACACCCGATCATGCATATGTAATGATCGGGTGCAGTGAATATATGAATATCTAATGAGCGGCTCGGCTCCGGCCCCCTGCTGGCTGGTCTGTGTAAAAAAAATATATATAGATATTTTTTTTTAAATTAAATATATATTCATGTGCTTACAGCACATGAATAAAAATAGCATGCCCCTCCTCAGAATAAAATTCCTGATTTTTTGACACCAAATGTAAAAAACAAAACACTTTATTTTAAAAGTTCACATTCCACTTCACTATAAAAAGATAGCGATTGCTACTCAGTGAATCATGGCGAAAAAAACCTTGAAATTTATTCGCCATCTGGTCATTGAATAGGGTGATTCACCATTTTAGTCAAAAATTCGCCTTACAGCACAAAATCGCCATAAAAACATGGCGAATCAGCCTCATTGAATACTGCCCTATAATGCAACCATTTCCTATTGTGCCAAATTGCAGTGTCCCAGTTATTTTGATGTAACATTATAGTGCCCTCCACATTACAATGAGAGGATCAGATTATAAAACATAACAGTGTCCCTCAGTTTATATTATGCCACATTACAGTGGGCTCTAGTTCAAAGGATGCCACATTACACCCTAAGTCTTTGATCCCCATACAGTACCAATGGCACCCATTGCACCCAATTTGGTTGTCTGCATACACCGTCTGCATTTCTGGTATCATTGCACCTAGAACAATAAACAGTCAGTGACCTACATTGACAAACATTGACCTTTTGGGCTACTTACCATGACTTTTTATCAAGAGCTTGGTAATGGTAGCTATAATTTCCATCTTATTATACCTTATAAAAAATAGAGCATGGAATATAAAATTGTTAAAATTCAGCTTTTTATTTCATGCTAAAACATGTTAAAAGTACTACTGACATACAAATGGCTTCCTAGTTTTGGTGGCCATTTATAACTGTTCGGGTGGTTTACACAGAGCCCCGCAATCCTTTCCCCATCAGAAACCCACGGGGATTCTAGCCATTTCTCTGGAATGCATTCTTCATAGGAATCTTATTATTTCCTCTTCTAGTACAGTTGTTTTGACTACATGACTGCAGTCAACATACTAACCAAATTATCAGCATTTTTTCTCATAACCACTGAGTTGCTGGAACACGTTTGCTTTTATAGGGATCAGTAGATTCAGTTCCTTCAATCCTCTAACAGAGCCTTGATATTATCTGTTTGTACAAAACCATCAAGACTTTAAGTGGATTTCAGAAAGAACTTGAGAGGTTGATATAAGGGTATATAGCTGTACAATAGATCTGGCACTCACTGAAATATTTTGAAATGCTGTCATGCACCTTGGCTACTGTTAGACGTAACCAACATATCATACATAGCATTTATCAAAACTGATTCATGGTAGTGTGATGTGTAGCAACCAATTAGATTGACTTACAATTCCTAAACTACACTGGACACATAATTGTAAAAACCAAGTGGTTGTTATGAGTTCCAAAGCTTCCCATAAATTGATTAGCCTAAACATTTTTTACGGTTTGCATCTCATGACTTATTGATATTAGTTTGCACTAGTATTCAACAGCCTTATTGGTAAACTATAAACAATTATATAAATGTTTGTATTATCTTCTTAAGTGGAAGATCTGCTTTGAACATTTAGTAAAACCAATTGTTTTTTAGGTGCAAGGTGAAGCAATCACATAAATGTTTTTATAGACATTCCGCTCGGAAAAGTATGACTGCTGATATGTCATTTCAGATATGCTGATCTCCGTCATTAACAGCCTTTCTCTCTCTCTCTCTCTCTCTCTCTCTCTCTCTCTCTCTCTCTCTCTCTCTCTCTTTCTCTCTCTCTCTCTCTCTCTCTCTCTCTCTCTCTATTCCCTTTCTCTCAACTGTGATTTTGTGATGAAAAAAGAAATTGACTGGCTATTGATCTATGAGAGTAGAATCATCTTGTTAGCACATCCCTGCAGAAAGCTCCCTTTATCCTCCCTCTTGTTTTTTAACCTTCTTGAGGGATGTAATTTACAATATACAGTTTCTTAAGGAATAACTTGACTTTTGTAATTATGTTTCTTATATCAGTTTTCATTACCTTTTTTACACAGCATGAGGTTACCTTTTCAAACTTCACAGAGATAGCTGTAAAAAAAAAAAAGCACATCAATTCATTTCACCGAGCAACGTTTGTCTTGAGTCAATGAAGGCTGAAATATACAGTAATGTTTTAAAATAGTGCCATGTTTTTGTTTTTATTTTTTTGCATTTTGCTTTAGTTTTGGCACAAGAAAGTGACCCGAGGGTCTTTTTGAATTTCAGCCATGAATGAGAATCAGGATTCATTCTAGGAAGTCATGACAATTGCCTTGCTGATTGTCCATCTAAGCTATGCCAATCACACAGTCACAGTTACATAATACTAACCTACTAGGTATCCTACTGTGCTGAGATACCTTAGGTTTTTGTTTTTATTTTTGTAACTCGGAGGTTCATGTCCAGTCAAGCCTGATTAATAGCTTCAAGCTCTCGAGGTTCCCAAATATAACACATAACGACTACACCTGTTTATCAAGTCACTTCATTTCCCTTCTCCTGTTCCTCTGTGAAAGGGGGTATTAATTAACACAGTAAACAAGCAAGTTCCCATTCTAAGTCGGAGCTGCAGGCAAAGAAGAGATAACTCCGCTCTTGAGAAGAGGGATTTTCAGTTAATTTATGGAATTTACTGTCAATGGCAGGACAAGGAAGCTGACTGAGCTGGGAAACACAAGCACACGGCTTTGTCTAAACATTTGACTTTTACAGAATAGATTTAGATTTATTTTTAGCCCAGTTTCAAGTAATCAAGTTTCAGGATACAAAAATTTATAAACTTACAAGAATGTTAAACAAGAAGAATGCCAATAAGTAGGATGTAGCACTTGGGATCCTTATTTTATCTAGTTTATTCGTTTTACTTAAGTATAATGGTTACTCAATGTGTGTGTGTCCTTTCACTGAAAGGACTTGAAGATTATGAAGTTGTTCTATCTATCTATCTATCTATCTATCTATCTATCTATCTATCTATCTATCTCTCTCTCTCTCTCTCTCTATCTATTTATCTATCTATCTATCTATCTATCTATCTATCTATCTATCTACTCTACAGGTATTTGCATGGTGTGACATATCCAAGCACACTTTAGCAAACTTTGCAAACCAATAGATATGTTTTTAAATATATTTTTTAATGTTTCATTGATTATTATTTTAATGATGATTTCATCTGCTTTTTAATATTTGTTGATATTTTATCTGGAGGAATAAAATGTGTGCTGGCACATATTCCGAATAATGAATGTTTATTATGAGGTTGGATTATGTCATTAACCTTCCTTATTATATTTCCTGTTTTAATGTTCTTGACATTGACATGAGTCAATAGTTTCTATACTCATTTATGTTTGTGCTTCTTTATTGTTCTTTGTGAGGAATAATTAAGAGTGCTATTGTTCTTTCTGCAATAAATACAATTTTACCCAAAGGTCAACTTTTTGTAATTTCAGAAGGCAATAAAGGTGAGTTCTGCCCAGTTATATCATGGTTAAACTGAAAATCTCAAAAGGACAATAAAGCAGTATGTACTATATGTGTATATATATATATACACTCAAAGCAAATGCTTCGAAAGCTAGTCTGCTACCTTTTATTTGCCTCTGTGTTTGTGAGAGAGAAAGAGATGTAGTTTCACTCACTGCCAACAGATGTCAGTGTTTCGGAGACACACAAACAAACACACACACACACACACACACACACACACACACACACACACACACACACACACATATATATATATATAATATATATATATATGTATAAAACATTTCAGCAGTACATGTTCAACCCAATAGACATTTGTGTTTCTCTTTAGAACAGCCATACTTGAAATATATTGTTTCATAACAAGGAACCCCATATTTCTTAATGCACAGTTAAATTACTCAACCTTTCAGCAATCTTGTTTTTAAAATATGCTTTGGAACCTTTCCACCTGAAAACAATTCAAAGCATTCACTAGAAGAGAACCATTCAATGTAAAATCTTGATAGATAAATCATATAAATACTTCATTGGACTGAAAATAGGTACAAAGCAACAGATACACAATATCTTGGAGCATTATATACTGTAGTCAGTAACAACTGAAATTCTTCAAATACTTATTTCAATGTATCACTTGGTCCAGGGTACTTATTTATTCCCATTACAATGTAGCTTATTTCAATCCCTGTATGTCTATTACTATAATGGATGTCCTTGGATAAGGCCTGGGATGTAATGATTACAACCTTGCTTATTGTTGGGTTACTTCCTGAACAGGCAAGAAGGATGGAAGAAAGGTAAGTTTGGTTCTGGCATATATTGTTATTATTTAGTTTTTTTCGTCTTCTGAAATTGATTAAGCTGGAAATTTGTATAGATATTACACCAGCGGCTGATACAGTATAGTCCTACAAGGACGATTCTCAGATCTGTCTCTTATGTATCTTTAGGGTGGTAATGCTGTTGGCACCGGAAAACAGATTACAGCAAATGTAGGAGAACCAAGGTTACTCATCCCAGTTGTAGATACACCATTCATTAACCTGAATCCTAAGCTTTGTGCGATCATTGCTGTTTGTACATATATTGCCATTAATAATCATTATCCTTGGTGTCACCTTATGACATCTTATGATGCTTATTGTAGTGTTAAGTGATCACAAATATAATTTTAGTTTAGAAATGACCACTTACACTTTTACCTTCAAATCCTTTTATTGAGAACGAGCGAATGCAGTTATAATAAGGTTTCCTGCTTTGCTGTTATGAATTTACTGTAGTTAGATTTTTCCTTCAGACAGTCGCCAGTTCAACCCCATTGTTTTTTTAATTGACTGTTTCTTTTTCTCTCTGCTATCAAGTCTGTTGCGTAAAAGAAGGAAACCTTCTCAATTCCGTTTGTGACCACCCAAGGAGTGAAATAAATGCATAAAATAGCAAAAGTGTATGGTTTATTGCTTTGATCAGTGCAAGAAACATGCATTTCCTTGTACACAGAAAATATGCTGAATGCAGTTCTAGAAATAACATGCAAAAAATTATATTTAATTGTATAAACTCCTGTAAATAGAAATCCTGCAAATAATAAGTGCGGAATCAATGCGTTGCTTATAACAGGTAGATTTTGATGACATAAATCCAGTGTTCATTAGGAAAACAAGTAATAATGAATTTCCTATTGTAAAACATTATGGTCTCAACTATGCTGCGGTGCTTGTCCGCTGTATCGCTTCTCCATACTTACCCTGTTCCCCAGTGGGCATCATTAGGGCACACGCCCCCGGCTCCTGATGCGCCTTCATTTGGGGACAGGACAGACCTTAGAGAATTATAATTATTATTATAACAAATCCGCATGGCTACAGATATGATACTGCCTATTATCAATATAATTTACAGAAATTTCCTGTATTTAATTAATATAATAACATTGCTAGGTTTTAGTTTCATAACTCTTGATGGGCGGGATGTACCAATCTTTCACGGTACAACCCACCACTTACCACGCTGAGATTATTCGCATATATACTAACATTTGTGATTAGTATTGCAAAAGGCAGTCTCCTAATTAAGAGCGGCTGTTTCGATGACCACCGATCCTTGAACTTATGGGTTTCAGGCTCGGGAATCAATCGGCACAAATGCAGAAGACCACGATGGCTGTTGAGGATACCAGGAGGTTGTGATCAGATCCCTTTGACAGCACTGTTACGGAAAGTAGCACATGGGCTTGTAGAGGGTAATGCCAGCTTTTGCTGTTGTAACCCTCTGCACCAAAGCTCTGTCTGGCGCTTAGTACATATGGAAAAAAATCCAATAAAAAACACAGAAAATTTAGTTTTTAATACATTTTCATAGTAGTCCAAAGTGTCTGGATTTTTAGCGCATACTGTATTTCTTTCCTATCTGCAAATTAACAAGGATAATGGGCAGCATACTGCATTATTGATTCAAGGTGCTTCTTAAATTAGGTGGTTCATCTGCATTAGAAAGGAAGAGTCGGCTTTAAGTCTTTCTGAATGCCCAGTATGTGCAATAGCTATATTTCAGGTAATTTCTCCATAAATAAATTCCACATTTGCACTATAATGTAATATTAATAACCTATCAGTGTCTAGTATAGTATTATATGTTATATTTCACTGGTATTTGCAGCCCTGATCTACAAGTCCCTATATGTGGCAAATCCAGAGGTTAGGCAGTAACAGTCACACCTACTGCCACCCCAAACACTGCAAAACATCAACACCTGGGACTCACTGCCCGTTGGTGTGGCTACATTATTTACATTTTGGACTGTGCAGCAATTTAAATGAAGTGTGCACAGTACAGTTTTCCTAACAGGAAGCAGTAACTTTGGTATTTTCTATTTACCTTCACGTTGAAATAGTTGGCTATGTGCTCACATTAAACTTTTGTGTGCAGAGATTGGCCATCTTATAATATATGCTCTATCTATCTATCTATCTATCTATAGTATCTCTATGTATCTACACACACACCTATATATATATATATATATATATATATATATATATATATATATATATATATATATATATATATATATATATAGGTGTGTGTGTGTATGGGTCCGCATAGCCAATTATATCCATGCTGGTTATACTTTCAGAGTAATTAAGAGCAAATGAATGTTAAAGAAAATCATTTTCAATATTTATGCAAGTCAATAAGTAACAAAGGATGAAATCACTGAGATCTCAGAAGTGAAGTGCAGGAAATTGGTAAACATATATTATAAAACAAAAAGCATGACTGAGACAATGACGCAGTAGACGTTATATAAGTGTCAATAGGTTTCTGTTCCTCCATAAACAAATCATGGGTCAAATATAAATGCTTCAATGGAAAGAAGTTCCAGGGGGTCCAAACCTTCTACTTTTAGGCTAGCAGGAGGAGAGAACGAGTGGGAGTTCATAACCACTGTGCCGACTAATTATAAGGATTCAGTTTCCTGGTATGTAGGAATGTATTACCTGCAGTTAAGGAGGCATAAAATATCAGGAACCAGAGGGAATCTAAGGAAGCCAAATGCCACAGTGAATTCTAAACCTATCCCTAGGTTTATACCCACAATCCAGGCTCATGCTGGGAGACTAATCACTTGTCCATTCTTTGTGCTGTTTCTTAATCAATCTCTGAAAAGCAAAACTTACAATGCTGAGTATGAATTAGAGGGGAATAAATGTGGATGCAGACTTCTTTTTTTGCAACAATACCTAACTGGGCTTTTCAAAGAGGGCATCTAATAGACAAAAGCACGGCGGAAATTGAAGTCACTTTTGGAGGCCCTCACAGTTCCTGTCAATACAACTTAGTTCTACAGTGGTGCCACTTGCCTCCTTTCTGTGGTCTGGATCAATTGTCCCTGACAGAAAAAGTCATAAAAATATACATTTTTCTTTTGCATTATGTCTCCGAAAATCGTTATCTCATTATAAGAGAGAAATGTTTTTGTTCCCCTATTAGGGAATGGTGGATATTTGTTTATTTTTTCACTTTTAATTATTCAACGATTGACAAAGTGCTTAGGCTTTTTGAAAAGAACAGGAAAGCTTCCAGTGCTTTGTAAATGTCACATCTGTTTATTAAAATTTAGCTTCATTTATCCAACAAAATAGAATTCATTACTGTTTAAACGATGGTTCGCCTCCTGACCGGATTCCCCCCCCCCCCCCCCCCGTCCTTTTGAGAATTTCAAAAAGCTTAATTGAAGGTCACATGTTTATGCATCTATTCAGTGATTTTTAAAAGTTATAGGAAGAACACAAAAAGGGGAGATATGTGAAAATGTACTTACCATTGTCTGGTGTAACCTTGCCCCAGTTATTGTACAATTGAGTAGAACAAAAAATGGTATACGTAGACACTGTTTCTTTTCATTTGTCTCATTTGCTTTAGGATTGTTAATTTTTCCTATTTACTCTATCTGCAAAGGTCATTTTTTTATTCTTTATTGTTTTGTTCAATGTTATATAATTTGGTAATGTATTAAAGCTTACCGTTATTGGGGATGTCTCATTGAAGGCCATTCAGAGACTGATTCCCATTTGACGAGTGTCATTTAACAATACATTTTCCCTTGGTGGTAGATCAATGATTGAAAGTATTCCATTTTCTTGTTGTTAGGAGAAAAATAAATAATATATTATCTTTAAAGGCTTTGTAGCTTCTAAGCGTTATCATCATCTTTAGTAAACCACTGACTTGTATCATTTTTGGCATTAAATTGACTTGATCTCACACGTTCAATCACACCATGGGAAAACATGGGTTGTCTGTCCGTTATTATCCATTCCCTAATTTTAAAATAAAATCTTTCAAATTTCAGGACTTATTCTTGCTGAAAAAGTTGACAATACCGGGAATATGAATATAAAAAGGCTGATTCTGAGTTGGAAAAACTAAAAAAAAAACTTAGTAACTTTGGGGTAAATTTACTAAGATGGGAGTTCTGTTGAAGATGGGACGATACCCATAGTAACCAATCAGATTCTAGTTCCTATTTATTTAGCACCTTCTAGAGGATAATATAATCTGATCCCATCTTCAACAGAACTCCCATCTTGGTAAATATGGACAACTTTATTTACACAACTATATAGATGTTGCTTTCAGATTTTACGCTCTGATCTCAAATCTACATATCTCTAAGTGCTGGATGTGTCCAACATCGCAATTTGCATGCGACACATCCTGACACTCGTTACAAGCACAGCAGCATTTAGTAATGGCATATGCTTTTAAAAGAAAAAATTATACTGCATTTTTACCTCTCAAGCATCCCAGCCTGCACCTTTTTCAATTTGCCACACCTCCAGAGCAGCATGGTTTTTAAAGATAGTTCCATTTTCTTTCCTCCAACCAACTCTTCCACATTGATTTGTATTTTGTTTTGGAAAAAATACTGGTAAAACTGAGACACAAAAATCCATTAAGTGATCTTTTTTTTCTTTAAATTGTTCCAGAGTACCGATAGGCCTATTCACATGTTGGCATTAATGTTTTTCAGCCATTTTGTTTTCAGCTGGGGACCTGTGTCTCCTCTGTCATTTTTCAGATGAGAACACACACTTTTTACATTTTATTGTTGTATAAAACAAACGCAGCAACACCAAGCTGAAGACGATATTTTACCAAAATCCCTTATTATTCAGTGCCATTGTTTTCTTCAGCTTTCTCAGTGACTCATTACTGAGCTTCGTGGATTATATAAATGGCTTTGTAAAAAAAACTATAACATCTATCCCTGAAAATTGTGTGTTTCTATTTGCTCAAACTTGCTGCACTTCTTCTGAGAGGGTCATTTCAAGGAAAGCTGTGTAGGCAGGAAGAATGTTCGGTATAATAAGCTTAAACAGAACCTTTTGTTCACCATCGTATTCTCAGGCCTCAAAATTAGGCCTCCTTCTTTTAACGGCAAGCTGAAGTGGTTCATTACCGTGGTTTCCTTCTCCAGGCCTTGGCCCAGCCATTCCCAGTACTCGAAGTCTGTAACTTCCTTAAAAAGGAAGAAGGAAAACATGGCATACAAAGGTCTTTTTAGCACTTCCTATGCGAAAGTAGCAGCTTTCTAAAAGGTACAACTCCAATTACCTAACATTGTGGGGACAAGCACAATCCCAACAATGTCTCCCGTCTTACAAGTGGCATTCTCTCTTCCTGGAGTTACTTCCCTAATTAGGAATGAAGAAGCACTATTCTACTGAGTGCATCTATTTACGGTGGCCAACAATGCTATAACTTAAGCATCCTTCTGAAAAAGCAGTGTTAAATACAAGTGTTCTTTTGGCCGAGCTGTCAATGGGGAAGCGCCGCATTCCAAACCGTTACACCCTTTGGAGGAAAAAGTGTAGCTGTTTTGCCAGTATTGTTCACACTTCGGGATTCATTTTACACAATACAGCTCCTGCCCGGTGGGTTCTGGGAATGACAGCTGACAATAGAGAGGCATTCTTAGGAGGGTCTAATGATGGAATAGAAAGAAAATATTTATTACTTTTGACAGTTTCACAAGGGGCAAAAATCTTTTTTCATTGCCTGCTGTTTCCACAGCTGTTAGAAAGAGGGTGCTTTCTGAGGACCAAGTCATCCTTATTGCCTTTGTTTGCAAACTGAAACGTAAAGCAAGCTGTTAAATGAAAGATTACATCCATTAAGGTACGTTAAATGTGCCTGCAATATGATTTGTGTAGGTTTGAGTCTGCAGAGGCCTTAATCCTTTCCAAGCTGCAGGGCGGCTGGCCGAGACACTTTCAGCACTTCCTTCCAGCAGAGAAAGGGTTAAAGCTGTTTATACCCTATGTAATTCCTCTCAGAAAACATATCCGCTGTCCATCTGGGACATACACACATTTGTTTGCAATGTCCTTTATAGGATGTGGGGATTATGCAAATTGTACAGATGCAAACCCACAAATGTATTAATTAAACAATATACATGTTGGAGAACATTAGCTTACAAATACAAAATCCTGTTTGCCTATTACACATGAACAGGCTGAAATGATTAATGACATGCAGTGACAATAACAAATGGTAACTGACTAAATCTATCTATCTATCTATCTATCTATCTATCTATCTATCTATCTATCTATCTATCTATCTATCTATCTATCTATCTATCTACTGTATCTGTCTGTCTGTCTATATTTCATCTCTTATAAGGTGCATACACACGGTGAGATAACATGAATAATATTGCCATTTTATCACCCTGTGTGTATGCTGCACCCAATGGCCGATGAGCGCTCCCGCAGGATATTTACGACCCCCTCTGGCAGATGAAGCAGATCATTAACGAGGGCCGTGCGGCAGAATGCGGCATGGCCCCACTCGTTCCCTGCCCAAATTTGTCTCCTGCCGACATTGGCAAGAGTGTATGTACTTGCTGATACCGATATCGGCAGCTGTGGGGATGGCTACCATGTGTATTCACCTACAAAGTTGTCATATCTCTGTATCTTTGTCAATCACATATTTATTGTCTGTTTGTATTATTTCTATCTCATATCTATCAAACATATCACATCCTACATATTTATAAATCTATTTATACTAGCATCTATATATATATGTATATATGTCTAGTGTCTGTGAGTGACCAAAACACTGCCATCTGCTGACAGAGAGTAAAACTACAGCTCTTTCTCACACATGCACAGACACAGAAGGTATATATCTATATTTATATCTGTTTCTCTCTCTCTCTCTCTATCTATCTATATCTATCTATATATATATATATATATATATATATATATATATATATATATATGAGATAGTGTCACATATCTTTAGGCATTTTACTTTTCATAAACTATCACCTAGTATTTGCGTTATTGGCAATAGAGGCACAGGGGTTTATTTGCAAGCAGGGCATTAGGGAGCCTGGCCGTGCCTAGGTACATTCCAGGGGTGCGTGGCCTAATAACGAAGGTGTGGCCATGCACACCTAGAATAAAATACAGAAAAAATAGCACTTGAAGCACCTCCTTGGTCTCACTGCAGCCCAGAACACAGCAGCATATGCTGGGTGGAAAAGAGTTGCTGCAGCAGCTACTGCCAAGTAACGAGGGTCCCTCCATGAGACCCGGGCCCAGGTAATTAGTAGCCCCCTTCTCTCATCAGCACTGATTTGCAAGCCCTTTTTATATTCAATATTCCTCAATGCCTCTGTCTCTCACCTATACCTACAGATCTGACACTTTGGGGTAAATTTACTATCATTCGTGTTGATTGGAGTTAGCCTTCTCCAGCATTCTCGGGCTGTCAGATGCATCTCTGTAATTTTTAAAACACACAACCCAGCAGAGTTTGATCAAATACAAATGAACATCACAGCAGAACACACATGTATAGATCAAGAGAACATCGGCCAAACTTGGCCTGACTTTCCATAGGAACCACTACAACACAGAAATGTAACAAGGGGTGTGGATCATATGGTCGAACATAAGTTGGTTGACAGTCATTAGGTTGATACCACTAGGTCACTAGGTCGACATGCTGAAAGGTCGACATGGGACAAGGTCATTAGGTCAACATAAGCATTAAGTCGATATGGTTTAGGTCGACAGTCAAAAGGTCGACAGGCAGGTTTTGCTGTTTTTTTACCTGACTGTCGACATGGACACAGGATTAAGTGCACCGCGTCCCCTTGCATGACTCGCTGCTCTCGCCATGCTTCGGGCTCGGTGCCTTGCTACGCTTGGCACACTATTTTATTCTCCTACCATGCCCTAGTGGATGGGCATGAAATACCGCCTGTCGGCACATGTCAGCTCAAAAAAACAGTGAAAACCCCCATGTCGACATTTTGACTTTCGACCTAGACCATATGGACCTCTTACCATCTTGACTTAGTGGTGTCGACCAAATGACTGGTGATCTAATGCTTGTCGACCTAATGACCGTATCCCGTAACAAGATTCCTTTCTGCAAACATTGCTGCAAATTCGGCTCAAAATGCACTTTTCAAATTGAACTTCTTTTGGCTGGGGTGTTTGGAAGAGCATGGATGGATCAGTCAGATCTGTGTAGTGCCTCTGTGTTTAAAAGTTAAAGAAAGGGTTAAAAAATAAAGAAACAAACTGTGTGGGGTCCCCCTTCCAAAGCATAACCAGTCCAAATCTCTTTGAGAACGTGCTGGTTCTAAAAATGCAGGGGAAAATTGCATGGGGTTTCTCTGTATTTAAGAACCAGCTAATTCTTTAAGTCAAAACTGATTGGTTGCTATGGGAAACTTCTCCACTGGTCCACTTCTACACTCTCTACTTGATTCCTCAACCTGCAGAGTTGCTATAAATCTTTTAAGAGCAACTGCTTGCCTCTCTTTGGACGGTGTGGAGACTAGGCATGAAGGGCCTACCAGGGACGTGCATTAAGAGCGGTGGCCAGTTGCCATAGTTGCCTACACTCCTGCATTCTGCAGGAGACTCCCTGAAATAGCAGCAATCTCCCTCTCTCCCTCATTAGTCTAGCAATCTCCCTCATTTCACCTAGCCCACATTACACTGTTACATTTTTTTGGGGAAAAAAGGAATGAGAGATTCATTTACATTGAATCATCACATTATGATTCATTTACATTGAATCATCATCACCATTTCCCAGCACTTTACCAAGTATAGAATCTCTTACTAACTGCTTTGGGGCTCATCTACATTTGGATCTAAGTCATTTTAAAAGATTCCTCTCAGATGTAGCAGTAAACACCCACACTTCACAATCTCTTTTCACAATCTCTCCATATATGGAACTAGACACGCCCCTTTGGGTGGAGCATGAAACGCCCCCCTCAGTGGGGAGCTGTGCAAAATTCTACCACCAACTAGAATCTCCCTGAAACTAGTTTTCAAATGTAGGCAAGTATGGGCCAGTTGCTGGAAGGTGCTATCTAAACATAGAGAAGTGGCCAGCCAATAAGAGAGCATCATAGTATAGTGTACAGATGTGTCCTCATTTTGTTTTTGCTGCAGTCACACCAAACAACCCCTCTGCAATACAATGTAGCTAGGATGCACCAATAGAATGGATTCATTTTACATGTAACACCTTTATATCTTTGTGTGTGTCTGACTGAATCTTTGGAGCTGATACAAAGTGCTACAATGCATTAGCTTTGGCTGTTTTTCAGTCCTAATGTGCTTCATATTTCATATTTAGACTTTGTCATACACAGATATACTAGTTATCAGCGTTGTTCCTACCTATGTAGAGTATGGGGGCTACTGCTGCTATGTTGCCTGGTCCCCCAGTGGAGGAGAGCTCCTGCTTCCACCACCTCACTCAATGTGAACAGTAACAAGATAAACCTTAATATTCCATAACTAAAAGTACAAAAGGAAAATAAACCAAGTAGAGTTATAGCCTGTACACGGCGACAGGTATTAATGATGGTCTCCCTTTTCTGTACATGCACAGACAACGGAGGGGGTCGTTAACAAAACGTGGAAGCATGCATCTCTCATCAGGAAGCGCATACACTCTGGGCAATAAAATGAACATTATGGAGTGCCAAAATGAGTGATATTGTTCATTATATCAACCACCTTTCGAGCTTTCTTAAAATATATAAAAAAATGAATAAAAAAATCACTTAAACTGTATATTTTGTATATAAATGAAGTCTACATATTTTGTTTAATTGTTGTTTTTTCTTTGTTGATTTTGCTTTAGCAAACATGACTCCAGTGAACCACCCCCTTACCGGTTTCCTTACAGAATTCTCTTCTGGAGACTCCTGACCTACATAATCCCCCATTGTGAAAGATCCAATTAAGTTTTTGCATGTCAGTCAATGGAGAAATCTTCCGGCACAATTTGTTTGTCCTTTTAAAAAAAACAAAAAAAACGCAACATATAAATAATGTTATGTGTGATATAATGCAATGGGGATGTGATGGCACATTTGTTTCATTTGTTGGTCCATTGTCACTTCATCCCTACTACCACCCTCCGAGCTATTCTTCAACTTTAGGACCTCTTTAAGGAACACACTAAACACAGCAACATAAATATAGCTAGAGTGTAATGGTCTTACTTGCCTGTCTGGTTTCAGTTCAGTGAACGGGAAGAGAGTTGATATCACCTGGCAACTAATCTTTACCACAGAAGAGCTCTATTTTCGAATGGCTGCAAGGATTTAGAGTAAATAAGCAAAAGCATTATCCTCAACAACATGCCTGAAGTCTGGACAGAGGAAGAATAAACATATAATGATAAGCCAAGGTTTGGTAATGAAGGTTAAAGTTCAAGTAATGGTCAGCATGCTGAGGTCTGGAACACAGAGCCATTTAGAGAAGCACAATAAGGGGCAGGATTAGGGGCAATGAACCAAGTAATCTAGCACTACCTGGCTCATGCATGGATGAGTGGACCAGAAATGCTACGAATTAAACATTTAGGGGGCTACCACTGAGTTCAAAGTTTGTTTGGCGGATGAAACTTTTTACTTTTATCACTGCACATGCTCCATAGCTGAGAGTATGCAACATTGAGCAACTTCGGGGGAGCCACAGTCATACTTATGTCAGCCAAAATTCCACTTGTGAATGAAAGGCTGTAACTGGGTGTACATATGTAGGCTAAGACACAGATGTACTAAATCTTGTAGAGTGAGAAAGTATAAAGATATAAAGTACGAACCAAACAGCTCCTACTCAGGGCTTAAAGTGGTCCTGGAGAGGTGGTGGAACTCCTTTCCACTAACACTCCCCCCCCCCTCATTAGGCAGAGCCTAGACCAGTGCCAGGGTATTTGTGCTCTACCTCCAATAAAGGGATAATGGTCCTAAAAGGAAGGGGTGTGGTCACAAAATACACATACAGTAGCACAATCATATACACATTACACCGCATGCAGTGTCATTGATTCATATTAGATCACACAATAGTGCCCCTTATACACATAGGGGGAAATTTACAAAAGGAAATTTGTAAAAAATAGGTGTATTTGTATCCAGAAATACACTTATTTTTGACATTTACTATCCTGAAAATACGGCAATTCGTATTCGTATTGATAGCACATCAATACGACTACGAATTACCGTATTTTCGGGATAGTAAGGGGGAAATTTACTAAAGGAAATGTGTAAAAAATAGGTGTAAAAATAGGTGTAATTGTATCCAGAAATACACTTATTTTTGACATTTTCTATCCCGAAAATACGGCAATTCGTACTGATGTGCTATCAATACGAATTGCCATATTTTCCGGATAGAAAATGTCAAAAATAAGTGTATTTCTGGATACAAATACACCTATTTTTTTTACAAATTTCCTTTAGTAAATTTCCCCCATAATGTCCACAGTTGTGCTGGTTATACACATCTGTCTCTGTCACTCCAGCAGCTCACTGTCCATGTCCCTTGGCAGCTCCATATCCTGTGTCCCTACAGCAGCTTCCCATCCTCTCTGAGTTCCTCTAGCCCCCTCTCACTGTGTCTTAACAAGCTTAGAGCCTGCTCCTCTTAGTGGCTCTTCTTCACTTCAGCGGCAGAGATGACATGACATCACATACGCTGTGCCAGAAGAAGCCACTAGGACAGGCTTTTCTGTTGGACTTATTGTTCAGTGCTGTTGTAGAGGTGGAACTCAGTTCCCCCCGTTCCCCCTCACTTAAACCCCTGTTCCTACCTGCAAAGACTGAACCTCTCTGTGGTAATGGGGTCATGTGAAGATCCAGTGGTTCCCAAACATTTTTCAGTTACGGCATCCTAGAGAATCAGAATTGTTTCTTATGGCACCCCTAGACCAAGAGCTTATTTTTGAGAAATTTAAAAAATTATTGAATATTAAAATTGTAAGTAAATTGTATATAAAATATTAAAATACTAAGTAAATTGTAGTTGTATGTTATTCTTACAGTTATGTGGTGAGGAACAGGAATTGTTTGTGGTTTTCCACATATTATATGATTGGAAGTCACAAGCACTGGTTTTGCCTATTACATTAACCATAAATAATTTGAGTGGTCTTGGACAACCAGAGGCACCAGTGCAAATGTCCCGAAGCACCCCAGGTAGCCACGGCACACAGTTTGGGAACCACGGCCCTAGTCTGTTACTATAGTAGAGATGGATATTATTGCCCCTGCAAATAACACCACCATGCCCTTTGGCTTGACAACAGTGAAAGTTGATGAAGGATAATGAACCTGTACAGGGTAGATTAAAACTAAGTAACCATATTGGAAAATATTAATCAAGGATCACTAGCAAAAAAAAAAAAAAATGAGACCATGGTAGCAAACAATAAGCCAGCTCAGTATTTCCATACAGTAGAGATGCTTTGCAAACCAGCATGCCTGCAGACAGATATAACTCTCTACCAGGCAAGATGCAATGAGTTTGCAAAATAAAGTAAAGTATTCACCATGCATGCATGAATACTCACAGTGCCACTAAAGGAGTACCAATCTACCAAGACTGCTCATTTAAGCCAATTGTCTTCATGGAACATCTTCGATTGAATGGATGTAAGACATTGCTGATATTATCCAAATGTCCACTTCCTAAAACTCTAATTTAGACTCCAACTTCATGACTAGCTACAGAGCATTGGCAAACCTTCCTTTTCAAGGAAAGGATGTTGATATCATGGTTAGTGTATGCAAGATGGAGGCCAGGGATGGTCGCACACTTGCAGGGCTCCCGGCTTCCATCACCCGGAGCCCCCATCCCCGGCCACCCAGAGATCCGGAGAATGCAGAGAGTGTTGAGCGAGCGGCAGGATGGGAGCCCGGAGGAGGCCGCTGGCTGCGGTGCAAGAAGATATGGAGAGGGGACCGCAGATAGAGCGGAGATCAGCAGGAAAGGAGGTCAGAAGGGGCCCCCAGCCACAGCTCAAGATCCGGAGGAGGCCCCCAACAAGGATGCAGCTGCGCCCCTCTGGCGTGAACGCGGCTGTGGCCCCCGGTTCAGGACGAGGAAGTGCCCCTCTGTTGGCAACGGCAGGATGCTGCCCCCACTGCATCAGAACGGAGGACCGCAGCCAGAGGTGGGGTGAGACGAAGGAGGATGGCCCCCGGACACAGGCCGCAGCACCCCTCGCACAATACAGACACCATAATCCCCCCCCCCGGCAATGCTTCCAGGCCGCAAACACCCAGTGCTCAGCAATGGACTCCAGCCCAAGCTCCAGCCTCACTGACTCTGCCTCCAGCCCAAGCTCCAGCCCCACTGACTCTCTCTGTCTATCCCCTCTCCCTGCATTCTGGCTCTACCCCCCCCAGCTGCAGCTCCAGCCAGGGCCCTGACACACTGCCCCCCATACAGCCTAAGGATCCATCCTGCTGTGTGCTGTTGAGCCCTTCTGCTGCTGTGGTTCTCCTACAGGAAGTTGGCACCGCAAATGGCTGCCTAGGATCTGTACACTCAGCTATATGTAACCTTGTGTCCCCTGTGTGATAACTGTACTGGGTCTGCTTTAACTGCGATGCTTTGCTCATACTGTTACCTACCTGGCTGCTTTAGCGACCAGTGGCGCCGCTGATGGCTGCCTATGCGCTGTGCAGCTCGGCAGGTATATGTTCCCTGTGCGATAACTGTACTGTCCCTGCTTATATTGTTACCTACCTGGCTGCTGCAATGACCAGTGGTGCCACTGATGGCTGCCTAGGCACTGTGCAGCTCGTCAGGTATGTGTTCCCTGTGCGATAACTGTACTGTCCCTGCTTAACTGTTAGCTACCTGCCCGCCGCAGTGACCAGTGGCGCCGCTGATGGCTGCATAGGCGCTGTGCTGCTCAGCGGGCATGTGTTCCTCGCATGTAATGTCTCAATGTAATGTATGTAATGCCCCCCCTTTCATCCCTGCTTGATGCTGCACTGTATATCCACAAAAAATTCCTAGTGTGCGCAAGCCAATAAAGTTGATTCTATTCTATTATATCTCAAGTAGAAACCTGCTCGTCAACCAATGATATTTGAAATTTATTCCAGTCAGGATTCAGGAGAAGACATTGCACCTTATGACAAGAGACAGAGGTGACTGTTAAATCTTAATCTGCATCACTCTGCAGCATATGACACTAAGGGGGAAATTTACTAAAGGAAATTTGTAAAAAAATTGGTGTATTTGTATCCAGAAATACACTTATTGTTGACATTTACTATCCCGAAAATACGGCAATTCCTAGTCGTATTGATGTGCTATCAATACGAATACGAATGGCCGTATTTTCAGGATAGATAGGGGGACATTTACCAAAATGGATTCGTAGAAAAAAGGTGTATTCGTAGGGAGAAATACACCTTTTTTTTACGGATTTGTATTTTCGGGATTTACAATCCCAAAAATACAACAATTCGTATTCCTAAAGATGGAACATTCGTATTTGTATTTACAAATACGAATGTCTACACCAGCGATAGAATACGACAGAAATCACCATTCAAAAGAATGGTGGTTTCTGATTTACTAAGCAGCCGTACTGATAATACGGCTGCTTAGTGGTGTAAAACACCCACGCAAATACGACAGGAAAATAGAACACCATTTTCATGTCGTATTTGCGTTTTAGCCTGCACGGATCAGTCAGATCCGTGCAGGCTTCAGTGTAAAAAAATAGAAAAATTAAATAAATTAAAAAAAAAACGGCGTGGGGTCCCCCCCACAGCCGAAACCAGCACCAGGCTGACAGAGGCTGGAGCCGGTAATTAAAAATCAGGGAACCCGACAAATAGGGGTTCCCTGATTTTTAACAACCAGCCCCAGGCTCCTGCTCTGGGGCTGGTTCCCAAAATACGGGGGACAAAATGAGTAGGGGTCCCCCGTATTTTAAGAACCAGCCCCAGGCAAAACCAGCCAGCAGGGTAATGCCACAGCCGGGGGGAGACTTTTTATGTCCCCCCGGCCAAAGCATTAACCCTACCGACCAGTCAGCCTGGCCAGGGGCCCTGGGGGAGTGGGGACCCCCCCCAATAAAGGGGTCCCCCCCCTCCAGGACTTACCTGACCAGGCTGAAGCCTGGTGCTGTCCTCGATGCCCCTGCGCGGTGGGCATCGAGCTGATAGCGGTGTAAAAAATAGAACAAACTATTGTTTTTTACTGTGGCACTACAAGTGCCAGCAAGCCTCCCCAGCAAGCTGGGACTTGGAGAACCACAAGTCCCAGCCTGCTGGGCATTAAAGGGCCCGCTGGGTCTTGTAGTGCCACAGTAAAAAAAATAGTTAAATAAAACACACTGACACCCATTTTAAATAAAAGTTTAATACACACATTACATACATACTGATACTTACCTTTCTTGATCCCGTAGGTAGCCCTGGTCCTGATGTCCTGTGTCGTCCTCCAGGTCCATGTCGGCTGTCTGCGTCGTCCTCCAGGTCCATGTCGACGGTCCGTGTCGTCCTCCAGGTCCATGGCGGTGTCCGGGTCCGAAGAAATCCATGTTGGAGCTGTGGAAGGAAATCCTACTCACCTGGTCCTGCGCTGAAGAAGTCTTCTCTTATGGCTTCTGCCACCACTAATTAGGCCCCTAAATAGTATGCAGGATCTGTAACTTAGAGCATTTGGGCAACTTCTCCACTGTATCTGTCATACCCTGAAATGTATAGCATGACCTTCGTGTATTTGAGTAAGGGCGGTTGGTGTGGAGAGGTCCAGGCAGAAAGAGTGCAGCAGACAGAGGGAGCATGGAGGACGCTTATACTTACTGGGGGTCAGGGCCGGCGCCAATACTAGGCAAGGTTAGGCATTTGCCTAGGGCGCCGGCCACTGGAGGGCGGTAGTGAGCTGGCCAGTAGCAGCAGCAGCAGCAGGAAGCTACTACCGCAGTCCGCAGAGGAGAGGATCAAGAAGAAGCAAGCTGCCTGCAGCTATTATGTAAGTATTCAGTTCCTCCACCCCGTCCCCCCCCCGCCAGAGCCCGCCCGTCTGTACTACCTTGCTGCGCTGCCGCCTGCCAGGCGCTGACAGACTAGTCAGTCAGTCGCAAGTCATCAGGCCTGGCCAGGCTGGCCTACAGCTACAGCAGCCAGTGGGAAACTTCGGCGGCGGGCGGCAGCAGCCCCTGCCCCTGCCCCCGCCGACAAGTCAGCGTCAGCGGCACAGACAGTGAGTGAGCAATGCTCCTGTCATGTAAATCTCCGGCGGGTGGAGGAGCAGCAAATTTTTGGGTCAGAAAGCGAATCATCCTATTCAACGTGCACTTTTCACCGTCTTTCTAAGTGATTTTCGCCGTGTCTCACCGTGTAGCAAATCGCCATCTTTTCATGGTGAAGTGGAAAGTGAACTTTTAAAATAAAGTTGTTGTTGTTTTACATTTGGTGTAAAAAAATCAGGAATTTTATTCTGAGAAGGGGCATGCTATTTTTATTCATGTGCTTATAGCACATGAATATATATTTAATAAAAAAAATTTTTTTTACACATAGCAGCCAGCAGGGGGCCGGGAGCTGAGAGCCGCTCATTACATATTCATATATTCACTGCTCCCGATCATTACATATGCACGATCGGGAGCAGTGCATACCCGGTCCCCTGCTGGCTCTCCCGGGGGGCAGCTTGTGCTGCCTGGCTCCCGGGTAGCCCACTTCCCCCCCACATACGTTCTGGGGCAGGCAGGAAGACTTCCATCTCCCTGCCTGCCACTGTCCTCCGGCTCCCTGCGGCATCCGCCACAGGGGTTCACACTCGCCGTCAGGGGCAGCGAGCCCCTGCCTCATTGAATAGGGGGATAGCTGGGGGACAGCGAGGCTCCGGAACACGGCGACTGTGTAGTGAATCCTAAACAGGATTCGCTGCACGCCGTGAATATGTTCATTGAATACTGCCCATTGAAAGATGTACTATCCCAGGAAGGTTAAAAGACGCTAACAACCTAATGCAGGGGTAACACAGAGACTGCGTTTACCTCAGATGATAACTGTACGACAGGCAGACATTTATTTGGTTCCTCATCAGAAGGGGAGAAGAAGTTGTTTTCCCTGACTAATATTATTTGATGGATAAATAGTGACTGTAATAAGCAATAAGATGTAAAGACTTTATACAGTTGGCTTCATGTTACAGGGCCAGATGTATCAAGCTTCAAAAAGTGATCAAATGAAAAGTGATAAACAGCTAGCCAATCAGCTCCTATCTGGCTGGGTTTGAAAAATGACAGGTGGGAGATGATTGGCTGGCTGTTTATCACTCTCCATTTTATCACCTTTTGAAGCTTGATAAATCTGGCCCCTAGTGACTTACACGTTTAGGCAAAGGATATGAAGAAAAGTGGAGAGAGGATATAAACGGTGTTGTTACATTGTGAGACACCAAGCATTTATTAGCTGATTCACTTTCACTTGTGGATTACAAATACAATAAGCCCATTGCCAGGATACTCACTGCGGGACTCCAATCTACAAAACAAAAATAGACGCTTTGGTTATAGTGACTACTACCTAATAAATAGAAAGACTAAGCAAAAGTTTACAGCTGCAGCAGGTATATTATTGCATACTAATAAATTAGTATTTTAGCATATAATAGTGATAATATTGTCCTTTTGGTGTCATATAAAAATGGTAACAGTATATCTATGTTGATTATCTATATATAAATTGTCTTATAGTTCTGTGTTTTGTGTCCATCGTAATCGTAACTATCTTTGTTATTGTATTAATGTAATGTTTACTGCATATACCTGTTAATGTTTTAACTTGTAAAATAAAATACCTGATATATAAAAGACATGGAAATTCCTACAGTTAATACACTTACCTGCTAGAAGAAAGGAAAAGGGAATTAATAAAAAAACTTTTACGGTGCATTACAGTTGGCGTCCACAAACAGGATCAAACCAGAGAGCAGTAATTAAAGAAAGGTAAAATGTCCCAAACACCTAGCACGACAAAAAGAAGGATCCTACCATCGCCGGATGGAGCATCGGCCAGAAGAAAAGGAAACACCTTGGAAAATTCACCCATTACTATACCTTATTACTGTACTTTGGGGTCCCGTGGTTACCCATATGTTTAGGGTGTAATCATTTTGCAGGTGTGACGACGTTTAAAGATTTAAAGGACAGAATGCAATCCATGTTTAAGTTGTGCCCCTTAAGCAATGCTCAACATGTTGAAATACTTATAGGACAATTAAAAGGGCCGGCAAGGAGAGAGGTGAAAGCGTGGCCTGAAGAGCAAAGGGTGACAGTACATGGAATCTTTAAAAAATTGGCCAGTATTTTCAGCCCAAAGCCCATATCTGACTTAATGGGATGGCTTTATTCCAGGAAACAAAAACCGCAGGAGTCGCTACGGGACTATGCCTTGGCTTTGCAAAAGGCAATGCAGGCTATCCAGGCAAGAGAGCCTGAAGAGAAGGAACAGGACGCTAGTGAACCTATTTGTTGAAGGAGCAAAGGGAGGATCCACTGGAACCCAGTTGAGAATGTGGAGAAAGCAAAATCCAAAGAGCACCTTTTCAGAGTTTAGAGTCAATATTCCAGATACTGGGTTTAAATCAAAGTGAGGAGAACAAAGCCAGCTTGGTTTCTGAGACAGAAGAAGAGAATGATGTGGAGGAAGAAGAACAAGCTGCCCAAATATTAACGCGTGTTGTCAAGGGTACTAGCGCACAACCAGTCCAGTCCGGTCAAGATACGTCTGGGGCTCTAACCGACAAACTCGACAAAATCATTCAAGGCCTCGCCTATATGGGAAGGAGACCTCCGTGAAGAACAGGTACTTCTCAAGCGCCGAGGGTGGTATCCAGAACAGGACAGTCGAGGTTGGACCCAATGGAAGGAGATCGTCCGATCAATTCGATGCCCAAGAAAGCCCGATCTGCAGGCGCTGTAAAAAGAGTGGACACATAGAGCTAGACTGCTATAGTGAAGTGCCTTTAAACTACAATTCCCCCGAAGTTGGAGAACGAGCCTCGGGGGGAACAATCTGAATCAATTCTAACATTACAGAATGGCGGCCCCCGCATGTTAAAGGGAATTAATTAATATACTTTCCGGTGTACTGCATATCTTTATTGAAGGTTTGATATATGAGAAAAATGGGGGACATGCCATGAGGCATTTTTCTTTTCGGCGTGAAGGGGTCCCCATTCCAGCAGATCAAATGTTGGGAGCTACTGAATGCAAATGTATGTCATGCTCTAAACACATTGTACGAAGAGCAGTGTCTGTATGTGCTTCTGCAATGGCTTTGCTTTATTTGCTAAAAAGTCTATTTTTTGCTTTTTTTCATTGCCCTGTTACAAGCAAATGTAACAGTGGGTAGTTAGGTCTGATATGTGATTCTCTGTGGTTGGTTATGAGCACCAAGACAGAGAACAGAGATGCCATTTTCTTCTGAAAGTCACATAGCTACAAGGCTGTGAGTCATGGGGATACACACTTCTTATAAACCTTTTAACTAGTAAAGTTAATATTTGTTTAGCCTTAAGTTCAGTCAAGCTGTGAGACATGACATTGGAATCATAACGTAAATCATGTTCAATAAAAACACACTAGACAAAGTTAAACATTGTTGAGACACTTCCCGGGACATATACTGTATTTTGTAGTCTGTTCTAAGAATATAAAATGCATCTTAATTGGACTACATGACACTATTACCCCTTTCTAATCGCACCTCGGAACCGTGTAATTGCCGGGTTGGTAGTAATTGTTTGACCTGCGGTGTGCTGTGTGAAAGCACCACAGCTTATAACCAGGGTCGACCAATCCGACAATTTAACCCTGTTTATAAGAAGGGTTAAACCCGGGTCGCCCATTATCTGTATAATGGACGACCCGGGTATAATGTGAAATTCCTGGACCCGGGATCGAGATCCCGGTTCTGACCCAGGATTGCAATGTGAAAGGGGTATATCTAGGCAGAGTAATATTTCAGCCTATTCATTTAGCTATTTAAGGGGCATATTTATTGCAATCCATATCTCAGATTGAACGGATGTTAATATATTGTGATGTTTAAATACATTGCAGGAATGTATCCAATATCACAGCACCTCCCTGCAATATTCTTCTGTGCATTTCTCATTACATTTCATGCAAATACCCTGAGACTACGCCTGCACCGCTGGGTATCCACTTTCCCCCTCTACTCCACCCCCAACCCCCCCCCCCCCCAGCTAAGCTAACACTTACCTCTTTCAAGGGAATGGTCAACTGATCACTGTGGTTCCTCTCTGTGACCCTGTCGTCTGTTCTGTTTTGTAAACTGAGAAGAGTTTAATGTCAGATCACATTACCGATCAGATGACCTGGAGTTACAGAGGAAGCACAGCGATCAGCTGACCAGCAGCACTTCACCGGGTCAAGATGGCGTTATTGTCACAAGGCTTCCCTCTTATTTTTTTAAATAGTTTCAGCTTAGTCATTTTGGGCAGACCACATTTCCCTACAATGATGGGAAATGCAATCTGCTTAGTAATTTTTTTTTTTTACAATTTAGCAAATTCTACTAAAATTACCCATTAGTATATTTTGAAGAAGCTATATTAACCCCTTCAGTGGTGGGGTTTTTTTGGGGAGCGCTCCCCACTGGGTGAGTTTTTTATGGGGAGCACTCCCTTAAAAAAACCACCACTACCTCCCTGGGAACTGTCAATCAGCTGCTGCCCGGACCTGCGCGCCGGCACCCCTTCCCTGTCCCCAGCAGCCGGCTTGTCATAAGCTGGCGCCGGGGACTTCAATAGAAAAGTCAGAGGTGAGGGGGGAGGAGGAGGGCAATCCCGAGAATTTTCCGGGCTTGCCAGACTGAGCACTGAGGCACAGCCCGGAAAATTCTCGGGATTGCCACTGATGGGGTTAATGTGAAAAGGGTTTAAAAACAGTATTTTAGTAAAAATAATAATGATAATATGCACACAAGTGCAGACTGGAAGAGCGAGACAGCGAAATGCCTATAACAGGATGTTTGCTTTTCAGAAACAAACAAACAAAAAAAAACAACAACAGTAAATTGGCTGGAAGACTAAATTTACTGAGCCACAATTGCTAGATGAATTATAATACTGACTGATATACTGTAGCTGCAGGTTTGAACCTCTCTCATGAAGAGTCCCAATAGGATACATACTGTATTCTGATCTGGACAGGTAGAGAGACTGAATTATTAATTGTTGGAATGAAAATCATCAGATCAGAGAAGCAAAACAAAAGCTGTCATTCACATCCACCTCTGCCCCTTTTTGACTTTAGCTCCTATAGAGGAACATGTTATAAGCCTATTAGAGAGATAAACGGCGAGATTTACTAAAGGGAAAATGCCGTAAAACCCCCGTTTTACGGCATTTTCCTATGTATCAATATACGTCCGCAGAGTTTTCGCTTTGCAGGGTATCGCCACCCTCTGGGTGGCGATACCCTATAGAAGCCTATGGGCTTCTTTCGCCGCCCGCCGTACGCCGTCCGCGCGCCCACCCCCTCCCATCCTCCTGTGATCATCTCCTCCCCCTGGTGTGACAGCCGGCAGGACATCCGGCTTCAGGGGGGAGGAGGAGACACAGGGGGACGCTGGCAGCCGCCGGTAGGTGACGGAGACCCCCGCAGCCAACATCACAGGTATCGCGGGGGTCTCCGTTACCGCAGCCCGATGCTGGCCGCATATGTTAGTACATATGCGGTAGCATCGCGGCGGCTGCCGTGCGAAGGGCGGAGATGTATGTTGATACATCCCGCCGAAAGTGTCAAACTGATAGCTGTATATCGGCGTGCTATCTTTCACAATACAGCGCTGATACTGCTTCTCCCCCATAACAACCATTCCTACAGCTACCCCTCTGCCTGTAACATGGCAGTTAGTAGTAGAGTTTTTAGAAGTGGAGATGTTGCCCATAGCAACAAATCAGAATCTATGGGTGCTATTTAATTTTTACTGTATATTGCACCTGATCTCCCATCTAAAGAGATGGGAGATTGTAGGGCGATATTCAATGGATGTATATATTTGTGCATATCGCGCTCATTATGGTCATATGTAGCCACGCATTTGCGTATGTCAACTCACCACCCACGGGGATAGCGAGCCGAAATGCTGGTGAAAAACATTTTAATACCGTCCTATATATCATTTATCTATAAGTAACCTATATTATAATTGCATAAAGGTTTACATGTAGATGTAGCTAGTATATTATACATACATATTAGCCCTTATTCTGATCGCTTTGCTCAGACCCGTGCATGGGCCGAAGCAAATGTACCAAACCCTGCCTAGCGATTGGATCGCCGGCGCCGCCCATTCACAAGCCGAATTTGGCCTGTTGGCATGAGAACGGATGTTTTAATTGAACATCCATTTGAATGCCTGTGGGAACCTTCCCCATCATTCGATGGTCAGAGACCATCGAATGATGTGGAAAGCACTCGCCCATGCACAAGTGGTATAGACCACTCGTACATATGAATGATGAGTGAAGAAAAGCAGGGATATGGGCGGGCAGCTGACATCCGGTTTAGTCAGCTGTCCGCACCCCACATGCACGTCACAACCGCATTTCCATACACAGGCCCGGCCTTTTCATGGGAACACATATAAAATGCAGCGGCGTGCGCATATGGTAATGACCCTGATAAGGTCGCAATGCCCCTCTCCACCCCTGCTCGGAAGGCCAGGAGCGAGCACTCGGCAACCGGAATTCTTGCCGAGTTTGCGCGCACTCAGCATACAGACCATGCGCAGAAATGACGGAACACTGCCCGAATTCGTGTCTGAGCGATCAGAATAAGGCATAGTTGCCTACCCTCCTGCATTCTGCAGGAGACTCCCTGAAATAGCAGCAATATCCCTCTCTCCCTCATTAGTCTAGCAATCTCCCTCATTTCACCTAGCCCATATTATACTGTTACATGTTTTGGGAAAAAATAAATGAGAGACAGATACATTTACATTGAATCATCAGCCCCATTTCCCAGCACTTTACCAAGTATAGTAGCTCTTACTAACTGCTTTGGGGCTCATCTACATTTGGATATAAGTCATTATAAAAGATTCCTCTCAGATGTAGCAGTACACAGCCACGCTTCTAGGTGCCACGTTCACAATCTCGTTTCACAATCTCTCCATATATGGAACTAGACACGCCCTTTGGGTGGAGCATGACACGCACCCTCAATGGGGCGCTGTGCAAAATTCTATTACCAACTATAATCTCCCTGAAACTAGTTTTCAAAAGTAGGCAAGTATCGAATAAGGGCCATTGTGTGACCTGGTTTTCAATTGTGTTTGGACAAGATACCATCAGTAAAACCTAATATATTATTTATTATTGATTGATTTCCATTTTTGAGACCCTTTCAGAAACGACACTAACCATGATATATTGTGAAATTTTTCTTTAGAATGTAGAGTTTCCTATTTATTATTATATAATTCACACCATATCTGAAATAAATATCACATAAATAATAATAATACTTTATGATAACAGAAAATGTTACAGACCTTTACACTCAGTTGGCAATGGTTCTATAAACAGTACATAAAGCATGTGTTATTTGGAACAATATGACACGTATATTTCTGTTCCTCAATTTAGCAGCATGTGGTAGAACAACTATAGGTACTTCCATAAGTGCAATCTATGTAACTCACCATTAGTTTGTCAATCTTCCACGTTTGAGCATTTGGACACATGTAATTCTTATACACAGCGTGCGGAATAAATATGACATTTCAAAAGGATTTTAAGTTAGTGTTGCACAGCTGGGGCTACCTGTTAAAAGATGACATGAAAGTAAAGTTTTTGCATTTAACTTTTATGTTTCTTTTTAGGACACGATGATTAAAATGGTTTTGACAAGAAAAGAATGAAGGATAAAGTAAAGAAGTAAAAGCAACTGGGGTCATTCATAACATGCAACTTTAAAGTGCCCAGCCTTATTGTGTGGCCTCTTATATGCCTCTGCATAACTAGAAGTGGTCCTGAGTTTAGGGGAGGTAAAAAGTAATGTCACGCACTGGGCCTGATTCAGTGGTTGTTAAAGCAATCGCTGCTGGTATCCGGAATAAAGTCCCTTACACACGGGGGAGATATATTGGTGAGCAATATATTGCTCAGTGTCTCCTTTTCATCAGCGACCAGAGATGGTCGCTGATGAAAAGGAACCTCTGCCGGGGGAGTCGCAGAGGTAATCAGCTGGTCGTAGGAGCAAGCTCCTGCGACTAGCGATTAGAATGGCGCTGAAAACGGGAGCGCGCACGATTTATCGCCGGGGCACACTCCCATCACTGGCAATATGGTCGCCAGCGACCATATTTCCAGCGATTTCAGCCCCTATCGCCCCCGCGTATACACAGCTTAATAGGTCAATGCAATACAAACAAAAAATTGCTAGATTATTCGTGGCGCAATGCTGCCTCTAAATCACAATTCCTGAAGTTACACCTTTACTTCAAAACATACAACTGGAAAAAAATGGAATATAGAGATAGGGGCGCAATAGATACTTATAACTGTATGCCAACTGTCCTCTGTTTTTTGATAGAGTGTGATCTTTCTCAAAGTTGTTGGTTTCCAGCCGTGATGTGCGGCGAGGTGAAAAAAGAAAAATAAACAACAATAAATTTCAACTATTTGTGTGTTCCTTATTTCATAACTGAGGAGTAGATTTACGAACTGACGATCAGGGGAATATGCGCTATCCCCGTGCCTTATGGCAGGGGATAGCGCTTCCCCTGATCTATGACACCCACTGAGCGGGTGTCTATCGTGCGGCGCTGTGGGGCAGGAGGCATTGCGCAGCTACGATATTTCGTAGTGCGCGCCTGCCTCCTAGCCAATTTATGAACGGTCAGCATCGCTGACCGTTCCGCCACCTGCAGCTATCGACTTCGACAAATGCAGGCGGCGATGCCCTATGCCTACAGAAGGGACAGCGCTGTCCCTGCTGCTGGCTCTGAGCTGCGCTGGGATCTCGCGTGAGTAGCGAGATCCCGCGCATGCGCAGTCCAGCCGGCCGGGGAGAAGCAGACAGCGCGTCAGTGTTAACTGACGCGCTGTCAGCTGGAGGGGACATCGCCGGAGGGGGGAGTTGGCGCTCCCCCACTTCGGCGGCAAGATCTTAGTAGATCTTGTGTGTGTCCCCTCCTGCTTCGCCTCGATACTTAGGCGAAGCAGGGAGTGTTATAGCGGCGCTCTTAGGGTCGCGATAATAAATCTACTCCTGAGTGTGTTTATTTAGTGCGAGAGTAGTTAGTTTCCATGAAGTGTACCGAGACTCACGTTAAGTTAGTTGGTATCAAGCTTATAGCGGTTTCTTTGGTACGATTCTAGGGAGTTCTTTTTTCTAATAATGGTGGTGATCTGCTTTTCTCATCGATTATTCAAAATCGTGAAAGAGTGTGTCCACATGTGTTCCCAAAAAGAAGAAAGCAAAAAACAACTTGTGTGTAGTACGTAAGTACTGAATTTTTGTTATTGGTGAGTGAGGGGCTGAAAAAATATATTTAGCAGCATACCTCACTTACCCTCTTGCAAGTGATAGAAAACATATAAAGGTTTCTTTATAATGAAGGGCGTACCCGCACTCACGATATTGTCTGTGGTTTTCAAACCTATAAAGGTTTCTTTATATGTTTCAGGAAAACTTCTTATAATGGTGGTCGAATGCTCTGTGAGCTGGTAACTCAAGTTATTTAACATGCATAAGAGAAATAAAAGGTTCAATGTGTGATTGAATATATTCAGTGTGAAAAATTCCATCAACAATAAATCACCGTTATTGCCGTACCTCACTCACCCCTTCAAATTGGGGGACAACGCCCATAGTGGTTTCTTTCTCTTCCCTGAGGTTACCATAGGTGTAAGGCTTCCTAAGCAAAGCTTATCAGGCCAGTATTGGTTAAAAAAGAACTATACTACTTTTAATCCATAAAAATATTGTACATGTCCCATACACACTATGAGGACTGTGGCAACTTTTTAAAACCAAAATGAATAAAAATACAAATCACGAAAAAAGACAAAAGTCCAATACATACATCCAGGAAAAAGGGGTTGTTCACTCTCCTCTGACAGGATCAACACGTTTCGGTCTAGTGGACTTTTATCAAGATGAAGGTCCACTAGACCGAAACGCGTTATATAAGAATATAAGCCCGAAGCATGGCGAGCACAGCGAGCGATGCAAGGGGACACGGTACACTTAGACAGTGTCCATGTCGACCTAATTCGACATAGACACCAAAAATCCATGAAAAACTCATGTCGACCTTTTTCATATCAACTCATGTCGACCTTTTGACCCTGTTAACCTATTGTCTGTCGACCTTTAAACCCTGTCGACCTATTGTCTGTCGACCTTTTGACTGTCAACCTTAGGACCCGGTCGACCTTTTGACTGTCGACCGTAGGACCCTGTTGACCTTTTCAATGTTGACCTTTAGCCCTGTTGACCTTTTAACCCTGCCGACCTTGTGACTGTAGATCTAATATACCATAACCGCTGTAATGCATAACAATACCCACTCATGCTTTCTTACATCTGCTGGGCCGGAGCAAGGTTTCCCAGCACCCTAGGCCAGTGGTTCACAAACTGTGTGCCATGGCACCCTGGGGCTTCAGGACACATGCAGGGGTGCTCTGGTTTGAAGGTACAGGACAAATTAAAAGATTAAGTTCTCAGGTTCTGATGAATTGTTACTTTGCAATTGCACATTGCATTGTTTATTTACAAATCAAAGTTAAAAATGTATTTGGATCAAGCCTGGTCACCATCGCGGTGCCAGCTTTTTGGGTACTTGTTTACTAGCAGGGCGCCCACGATTTTCAATCGTATGGCATCTTATGCATTGTATCGCATGGCATGCCATATAGCCGCATGCGATGCGATGTGATGCGATTTTGGCCCCCTATATGATTTTTTATTGTATAAGCACCCTAATGGGTGTTTACAATGTTAAATGCACCCCCACACCACCCCCGCTATGAACGGCAACCCAAAGCGTGGTGAGTGCAGCGAGCCCGCGAGGGGCGGCGGTATGCGTCCTCCGACCTTTTCATACCCCCACTATCCACGTCGGCGTGGAGTTCACTTTAGATAGTGTGGCAAGCCACCGAGCCCGAAGCGAGGCGAGCGGACGCGTATTACTTTACATGTATTCCGCGTCCCCTCGCGGGGCTCGCTGCGCTCGCCACGCTTCGGGCTTGGTGGCTCGCTGCGCTCGCCACACTATCTAAGGTCAACTCCACACCAACGTGGATAGTGGGGGTATGGAAAGGTCGGGGGACGCGTTGATACTGGAGGTGGCGTGGGGAGGCTTTTAACATTGTAAGCACCCATTACGGTGCTTATACAATTAATAATCTTATAGGGGGGCCATTTAACATTGAAAACACCCATTAGGGTGCTTATACAATTTAAAATCGTATACCATTGTATATGGCATACAATGCGATGGTATACGATTTTAAATTGTATAACATCGGGTGCCATCACGTGACATCGTATCGCATACCATTGTAAGGCTTATGGTATGTAATGCGATGGGCGCCGTCCTAGGAAACAAGTACCGCTTTTTGTATGCAATATTGGTCCCTGAACCTCCAATTTAAGTTCCTGAAGTTTTTTTTAAACAGTTCAGATTCAGACAAAAAGTATTTAACTGCTTCAATACCAGTTGTGTCTTATATTATCATATTTAATGAGCTGACGTGTGCAGTCACTAAAAGAAAATCATTGTCCTACTTTGCAAGTTCCAGAAGTTGCTATATGAAATCGATAAACTTGAGGAAATGGATTTGACCCTGGAAATATTTGCTTGATTGAGGAGGTGGGATTTAGACCTCCTACACATATTTATCTAGATCTATCAGCACAATTCCCTCCACCATCTACTGGCTTGATTACCAGCAATATTTCTGATGAATATTTTGTGGGTTGTATTTTAATATCTTATGCCAGAGCAATTTTTAGACAGTATAGCCAGCTATTCAAAATTAAATAGTAGGGTGGCCAATCCTGGGATCGGGATCAAGGGGATCCCGGTCTCCCCAAATTGCTGGGATTTAAATCACAAGATTGGAGTTTTATGCAGAATCTAAAGCCGTGCAGCTTCTGAGGACACGCTCAGATGCTTGCCAACTTCGCACGACCTTGGCTGTGCGGCTCTGCGCAGTGTGACATCAGAGGTCACATTGCGCAAGGAGCACAGCCGTACTGCCCGCCCACGGCCTCACAACCCACCTGCCTCGCTGTCTTCCACAGTGCACTGCCCGCGCACCTAGCTCCCAGCCACCTGCACCGTCTACCCAGCTACCGGCCGCACCCGCAAGTCCAGAGAGGCCAGGGCATTTTTTTTATTAGGGAAGCCAATCCCAGGATCCATCGAATCTTTGGATTGAGCATTTTTCAATTCCAGATCCCAGGATCAAAAAGTTCCTCTGGATTGGCTTTCCTAATTAATAAATAAATCACATTATCAATGCATAATACAATTTTTGTAATTCTTCCAACTTCTGAAAGAAAACCTTCATTAAAATTTGTCATCACGAAAAAATTCTTATCTTGCATTTACAATTCCTCGTAAACACAAGAATATTTATATACATAATGTGATATATACTAATTATATCTTAAATGTTTGCTAAATCGCTGAATGCAAAATTGTTTAAAAAAAAATACAAATAAATTACCAGGTTAATCAAGTTCCCGCTCACCTGACAATGTGACTGTTGAAAATCTGGAGAAAAGGATGAACTGATTAACAATAAAGGTTTAAGCTGTTTTTAAATGGAAGCAGAGACTGACTACTCTCTCCATTGAGCATCAACATAATTCTGACAACCTTAGGTTTCCCCTAGGGCTATCCATTCAACCACTTGCAAAACAGTTTGCATTATTAGTTTGGTAATTAGTGCTGTAACACAATAAAGATCTTAGCCTCATGATGTTTTCAACAATCATGTCCCCCGAGGTCACACTCCAGGTGTCCCCACTATCGTCCTACTTTGTCTACATTACAGGGTGGTGTTAGCACAGGTTAATGTGGACTAACGGCATACCATTACGCTAGTTACACAAACATATAGTATTGGGACTGGGAACAGTTACACATTAGCAGACACTTGTTCTGATATTACAATCTTATTAGGAAATAAATATGACAAGAGGACTATTTACTTCTCCACACACCACAATGGTAATTCATAAATAAATAGCCTGTATTGATCACCCTTCAGAAGATAATCTACAATTCGCTCATAATAGTTATCACCAAAGCAACGCCATTATTGATGAGTTAATGACAGTTGCATGTTGCAATGTGTCACAGCTGTTTAAATGGAGATGTCAGGACATTATTAAAAAATCAAAATCAAAATCATTTTAGTATGAATTGTTGTAATTGCTAGCTCTTTATGTGGTAGATGTACTAAGCCTTGGAGAATGACAAAGTGAAGCGAGAATAAGTACCACCCAATCCGCTCCTAAATACCAAAAATGACAGTTAGGAGCTGAATGATTGGCAGTTTACCTATCTTCACTTTATTACTCTCCCAGGCCTAGCACAGAGACCTTAAAGTATTAACCAAACAGCCCCTAACTGTCATGTTACAAACTGTGGGGTGATGTACTTTGCCTTAAAAAGAGATAAACGCGAGGGTGATAAAGAGTGAAAACCATTCAGCCAATTGACCCCCGACTGTTATTATTTTTTAAACACATCTATAAAATGACAGTTAGGGGCTGATTGGCTGGCCATTTGTCACTCTTTCTCATGCACACGTTTATCTCTTTTTAAGGATTAATACATCTACACCTATGTTCAGGGCCGGACTGGCCATCTGGCCCTTCTGGCAAATGCCAGAAGGGCCGATGGCCAGATGGGCCGAATTTGAGTCCCCGAACATCTCCACCCTTAAGCGGCGCTGGCCGCGGCTTTAAGAATATGGCCGCCGGCCTCCTGCACTGAGGAACGTCACCTGTCTAACAGTGCAGGAGGTCGCTGCAGATAGTACAGAGGGTGGCGCTGTGTGCGGGTCGAGGGGTCAGAGGACAAGGAGAAGGCAGGAAGCAGCGCAGCCTGCCTGTGCCGATCACACGGCACCCTACTTGCTTCCTGCTTCCAGTTCCAGCTTGTTGCGTGTGTCCAGCGGCGGCAGCTTGTTGTGAGTGTCCAGCGGCGGCAGCAGCACCTTGTTGTGTGTGTCCAGTGGTGGCAGCGAAGACAGTGACAGCTTTGCCAGTCTACAGGTGAATTATAATTGGTAATAAGAGATGAGCATGTTATTCTTCAGCCTGAGCCTTTTTTTTGTCTTCTACAGTTTCAGTATGAAGACTGTTATTATTCCAGTGTGCCTGTGTAAAGCATATGCAGGTAGCATATGTACAGGGGAGAACAGGACTGAGTAGTCAGGACACCACAGGCTTCTCCTAGAGAACTTCTCTGAGAGAAGCCTGAGGTGTCCTAACTCCTCAGTCCTGTTATTATGCAGGGGGAGCAGCCTATGGTGTCCAGTTCTTTTGCAGGGGGAGCAGCCTTTGGTGTTCTGTTACTGAGCAGGGGGAACAGCCTGTGGCGTTCAGTTATTGTGCAGGTGGAGCAGCCTGTGGTGTTCTGTTAGTGTGCAGGGGTGCAGCCTGTGGTTTCCTGTTATTATACAGGTGGAGTAACCTGTGGTGTTCTGTCATTATACAGGGGGAACAGCCTGTTGTGTCCTGTTATTATACAAGGGGAGCAGCCTGTGGGGTCCAGTTTGTGTCATATTCTGTAATGGGCATTACGGATTAATGTGTAATGCCTCCATTTTCTGATGCCACGCCTCTTTCCCATGAGACAACGCCCCCTTTTTGCAGCGCGGCATCGCCGCGCAAGGGTCCCGCCTACTTTGGGTGGGCCTGTGTGCTCAAAATGCCAGGGCCGATTTCAGGTCCCAGTCCGGCCCTGCCTATGTTTGAAAATGACAGAAGAGTTGTTGGCAGTTTACCTCTCTACTTTATCACTCTCAAAGGCTTAGTACATACACCCCAAATACTGTATGCATATGTGCTTATGGGACAGATGTATGAAGCAGTGATAAGGTAGAAGTGAGCCTATGAATGCAGTTGCTCATGGCAAAAATTAAAATTATACAGAGCAGCTGATAGGTTACCATGGGCCTTTTCTAATCTGGATCACTTATTATTCTACAAGAAACAAGAAGCTACAAGTGTATTATTGATCTTATATCCATTTATTGATTTTATTGAATGATTATTGTCTAAGACATCACAAGGTATAGGGCGCAGAAGACACTATTGTGGGTGTTTTTTATATATATATATATATATATATATATATATATATATATATATATATATATATATATACATATATATATATATATATATAGCAAATTGCATGTAGGCAGCACTCCAATTGAGCCTCTGATACTGAGAGATAAAGGTGCCCTCCGGGATAATAAGCCTGCTGACACAGGCTGTGTAGATAACTCTGTGGCTGGCGGCACTCTACTTTAAATGAAGAAAAACAGGAGACCTTGTGGTTTTTCCCGACATTTCAAGCCTTTTCAGGCTTTTTATCAGGCCTTGATAAAAAGCCTGAAAAGGCTTGAAACGTCGGGAAAAACCACAAGGTCTCCTGTTTTTCTTCATTTAAAGTAGAGTGCCGCCAGCCACAGAGTTATATATATATATATATATATATATATATATATATATAGATAGATAGATAGATAGATAGATAGATAGAGCAACTCTCATTAGAGCTGCTCCTGGTGATAGAATCGCCATCTGCCACCGTTCGCCATCAAACAGAAGGGGTGCGCATGCACGAGATGCCGTTCTGTCGGGGCCCGCCGCTGCCCACTGCCAGCTCCCTGTTACTCCCCCGTCACCACCCACAGCCCCCACTAACCCTGCCCATCTCCCTGAAGCAAAGACAGCCAGGGAATCTGCTCCCCGCCGCTGTGATGGAGGGGACGCGCGAGAGTGTGAGATGCTGGCACATCCCTGTCAGATGGAGGGCATGACCATCAGCCTGTGCCAGCTTAGGGAATCTGGCCATTCCACAGGCTGGCTGGGAGCCGCTCCATCTGTATCTGCCACCCTGATAATTGCTGCAGTGTCCTGTCACCTGATGCTACTATACTTATTTACCGTGTACTTGTCCTCAATTGTCTTGTACTGTAATTCATTATCTTTTTTGCTCATTTATGTATAGTTAGGCCCTGCAGAACCCTTGTGGCACCATATAAATAAACGATAATAATAATAATAATATTAATATTAATATTATACTTATTGGATGAAATGCACCTTTATTGATTAATCTAATAACTATTATGCAGTTTCCACACATAATTAATGCACAACAGCTAATAATAGGTTCCTCATGTATATGGACATTTGCCAAGTGGGTTACACTATTTTTGCAAAGAGAATGACATCTGTTAGTTTATTTTCATTGCATTTCCTCCATTCTAATGACAAGGTCAGTCAGAGGTTGGGGAGTGTAAAGTAACACTTGTTCAGTCCCATATTGTTTTGTAACCTGAGGTTAACACAATTCAATACATATTTTAAGCTAAAAAAAAAAAAGATCATGTATGAGCGCCAGAGGCTGTAATAGTCTGGGGAAGGATTTGAGAGCTGCACTTCAATAAAATCCTGGTTGTAGTTAGAAAAGAAGAGCCTTCAAGCCACACAGGAGGAGAGGAGATGAACGTGAATAGAACGTGAAGGAACTACATGTCCAGATAGGGAAAAGATACCAGCAGGCTTACATATTAATGATACGGGCTGAATATACAGAACAGCGGGATGTGACATATACAGGCAGAATGACTACAGTATGTTTTGGTCATCGGCTTTATCAGAAATGTCTTATAGGAAACATGAAAATAGAAACAGAAGATTCCTTTATACAAAGGTCAGACGGTATTGCTTATGCAATCTTCGCCTATCGTCTGAGGAAAATTGAAGTGATATAAGATATATAAAAGTCAGTGACAAAACTGGCAATTAATAATTGGATGCAAACTGACTGCATTGTCATATGTTTTACGATTAGTCATGTCGGTTGTAAATACAAACAATAATTTTTATTGTGGTGGCTGGAGAGTTTCTAATTTCAATTAAGTGGCATTTAAAATCACTATCTGTCGCTATGTTGGTGTTTTCTTTAAACAGCAATTAAACAGAATATAAAGGCTCCAACACAAGTTATACCACTGATAAATACAGGCCTTAGCTTGGATTGGGGGTTCCAAGAGCTGCAAATGGGAGACTTGAATTGCCAGGAAAGCACAACCACACACTACCCTGAAAAATGGCAGGAAAATTACCCTCCTGCTCATAGTCTGTCCTTAACAACTATTCCAGTTGTTAAGGACAGACTATGAGCAGGAGGGTCATTTTCCTGCCATTTGGATGGGTGTGGCCATGTCACATAGCCATGCCTCTTCCTATCATCAGAGACCATCCGAATTATTGGCAGCCCTGACTTGTACAATAAATTAATAAAATTATCCAAAAAATGATGCTGTATTGCAGGGGCAGTTTTTACCTATGGACTGCAGGGCTGTAGCCCCCCCCCCCCCCCCCCCCAAGGTAAAATCCGCCACTGTTCTCTGCCTTAATGAAGCCAAATGAAGCATATGAATATCCTTACAAAGAAATAAGGATTAAAAAGGGTTGAGATTGCCTGAAGGGTAAAAAAAGGGGCAGACTAGATGGGCCAAATGGTTCTTATCTGCCGTCAAATTCTACGTTTCTATGTTTCTAATGCAGTTTGTGAGACTACTCTGTCTTCACTGTGACTAACAGTGACTTCCTATTGGAAATCGGACCTGCCAGTCACCCAAGGCAGTCCCATTGGAGGTGTTCCCTCTCTCCGGCACGTCTCTACATGGCTGCTGAGTGGCAGCCCATAAAAACTGGGTTCTGCGCATGCACGAGGATGATACTGCGCTGGATCTGGGACTCTGAATATGCCTCTGGGGGCTGCTGCTAAAGCATCCCATAGAGGCTGGGGGCCAGCGCATGCACAGTACCGAAGAAGCCACTGTGCAAGCACCGACCCCATAGCGGGGCCTGGGAAAGATGGCTGGGACAGGGACTGGGATTGTTGGTGGCAGTGGATGGAGCCTGCATCCTCCACAGAGGTAAGAGCCGCCGCTATATTGGGCAACTGAAATGATTCACTGAAGTTACCAGGTCAACCTATGTTCATCAATGCCAAGGCAATGTCGGGGATACATTTTTGTGCAATACTTTTGCAAAAAACAGCAATCCGCTAAAACTGTTCTAAAAATGGCATGCAATACCTAATAATACCTGGTCAATAACAATATTTTAAAAATGGTACTTGTTTCCTAGCACGGCGCCCACGATATTCAGTGGTATGGCATCGTATGCATTGTATCGCATCGCATGCCATATGCCCACATGCGATGCGATGCAATTTTAAATTGTATAAGCACCTTAATGGGTTTTTTCAATGGTAAATGGCCCCCCTATACGATTTTTTATTGTATAAGCACCATAATGGGTGCTTACAATGTTAAATGCACCCCCACGCCACCCCCACTATCAATGCCAACCCGAAGCGTGGCGAGCGCAGCACGGTGCTTATATAATTATTTATCTTATAGGGGGCAAATTTAACATTGAAAACACCCATTAGGGTGCTTATACAATTTTAAATCGTATACCATTGTATATGGCATACAATGGCATACAATGCGATGGTATACAATTTAAAATTGTATAACATCGCCTGCCATCACGTAACATCGCATCGCATACCATTGTATGCCTTATGGTATGCGATGCGATGGGCGCCGTGCTAGGAAACAAGTACCAAAAAAAAATGTATTAAAATAAAATAATTACTTGAGTTGACATACTAAAAAATGTTATTAGAGTATACACCCATCAATCAGATTTTTAGTAAATCCAGTATCTGCTGGCCTTAATGAACATTCAGTAAAATGAAGTTATCCATGCAAGATTTCTAGTCATGCGCTTAATATATCCCAATATTTAGATAGCTTAGTATGAAATATCACTGGATGCAGCAAAGTAATGTTATATAGTGCACATGTAGTCAGTATATCCAGATGTTAATTGGATTTGTAATACAATTTTCTGCAGGTCACTTAATAACTGTATGTGCGTCCATCTCCGATTTAGATCCATAAGCACATCTCCTGGCTGGTTAGCACTCGGCCTTATCAAGTGTCCATCATTGGAGGTTAGTAGGAATAAATGGATCATCTGATGGCACCAGTAGTTAGTGAAATTATTCCCGCTGACGCGTTTATCTACCTAAGCAATCAGCGGCTTCCTCAGAGAATATTGCTCATTGTCCAGTGGACTCTGCTTAACCATTTTGTTTTCCTGCACCTGTGACTTAGAAATATATTTTTTATTATTGGTTTTTCATGGACATAATAAAATAACTTTATAAACTTTTAAATGAGAACATCATTCATTTGAATTTTATAGAATCATGAAGATTATAAATTAAATTAATTTGGACTTGTTGTGGAGTCCGTTCAAAGCCCAGGTGTATTTCAAATATTTCTTTCAGCGCCTTCAATGCATATATTTGACTCCCATATAATAGTTTATCCTGGACTCTGTGAATTGCTTTATTTTGCAAATTACTGTTAGCTTTTGTGCAAATTGTAATGTAAGAAACTTAATTTCAACATAAATTAAGAGTCTAGGTCACAGTCGCATCAATATATATTTAACAGTAACTAAAACACCTAATTAAAAGATAATAACTATTTGTAAGGATCATTTACCAAATTCAGGCCGCAAATTAAAGGTAAAGGTTTTTGTAATACTGTAAGTGCACTTTGCCTTAGCAACAGTCTTAATACATCCATATATATATATATATATATATATATATATATATATATATATATATATATATATAAAATTGGTTCATTAAAAAAGTATATAAATAATAATTAACAAATTATACAGGAGTGACATCAGGATTAGGAATAGAAAGGTGTGAAAAAGGTAGATTGGGACAAGAAGATACTTAATGAATGTTTAAATCACTTAGCATCACATTACAGCACAAGTGTCATTTACTAAGCTAAAAGACACCATGGTTAAGCTTAAGGTGATTTAACATAACAGTAAGATTACTATGTTATAATGTAAATGAGACACCACGCTATACAAAAACATAAGTTATATTCATTTGCTATTTGGAATAGCTTAAGATTCATAGAACTGGCAAAAATGTGCTTAACGGATAAAAGTTTAAATTAATTAAAACAAAATTTGCAGTGAAATTCAAATGAGAAATCCATTCATTACGGTAATGTATAGTTTATTTTTTCATTTAATGATTCTTAACGAGTGTTGTTAACTTTCTTTTTGCTTCAGTTATCCAGTAGGACTATCTGTCCTACACTATATAGTAAAATCTATGGGCATATTTTAAATTAACTTTTTTTAACCTATCAGCCATTAATGATTAGATTCACTCGGTGGGGTATCAAACATTATATTAAGAGTTATATTTAGAGCTTTACATATGTCCTGTTTTGCGGTTTAAAGATAAACATGTCTATACTGTGTATGGCCAACAAAATGCACCAAAATCTAGAGTTCTGATTATCTTAAATTTGCAATCCCTGAAGACTGGAGAGGTATGCGGAGGAAATTGTAATCTGAGAAAATTAATTCTGAGATTTAATCCCTGCAACAGATTTCACTGAGCATGGTTGCTTAGGCTTTGGGAAGGTTTGTGTCCAGCAGGGCAATGCACACTTATTGCGTACATTATTATGGAGTGCCACAGGCAATAATTGTGCAGCCTGATGAAGGATCTCTTCAGAGAAAGCGCAGGTAATAGGTACTCTTCTCTGGCTCTGAGCGTATAAACACCAGGTAAAGTTGGCTGATCTCTGCTTGCCTTCCAAAGGTTGTGAGCCCCTGAGACATATCCTAAGAAAACACCAAAAATTATTCTAGCGGTGCACAGCCTAATGGATCTCGGCCTTAAATTTAGCAAACTCATTAGAAATATGACCCAGTAAACATGAATACAATCTCAAATATGTAGTAGAAGGCAGTATCCTTTATGGGTACTGGGAAACTAGTGTGATTATACTCAGCTGCACCATCTGGTGGCTTCTGATTGGCAGAAGCATATTGCCCCCCCCCCCCCCCAAAAAAAAGGTAGAACATTGTTCAAGCATTGCCATTATGTCAAGTCACCGCTGTCTACTCAGATAACTTAATTGGGTACTTGTTTCCTAGCAGGGCACCCAGTACGCATTTAGCATACTGGGCTATTCTCCGTAGTGAAATCGCATCGCATCGCCAGTGTGTATAGTGCTGTGCGATGCAATGTCCATGAAAAATCGCATGGGATCGCAGGGCACCAAATGTGATGCAATGTGATGCGATATTTCATTGTACAAGCACCCATGGACTGTGATTCGATATTTCATTGTACAAGTGAGGGGACGCGGAATACATGTAAAGTAATATAACAACTTTAAAATTATAAAACAGTAATCCTTAAAGAACAAGAACAATAAATAAAATCATAATTAATCATCCTTAGGGAGGAGCTTCAGTGCCTGAAGTATGCAGATGAAAGGGTCCTCAACTCCCAATGTTTTTTGCCACATAAATTCTGACAGATATGACTGGAGCTGGTGATGCGCAGTGCCGCTTTGGAGCTTATTGCACCACTTATATGCGCCCCATAGTCACTCTACATTTTGCGTATGGACCCCTGTGGCCGGGTCAATAAAATTGAACCGGTGGTTCACCATAAAATGCTGATAACAAGCCAGTTCAAGTTGTGCGGTTCTGTATGCTCTCCAGCAGTTCGTATAGCTCGTGGTGCTCGGCTCTATATTCTCCTGGATACAGTCCATTAATGTTGTGGCATAACGCCTGGACACCATTTGTAAGAAGCACTGTCCAGTCTCCCGACATATCCCTCCGAAAATCCACTACTGTGGTAATATGCGGCCTGCGTTGTTTTTCCACAAATAGCGTCTCATCTACTTCAACAACGTGGCCAGGTCCACCAATCCTCCGCTGGGGCTGGGCCATTATGTCCATTGCGCACGCCTCCCGCATCTAGCGGTTATAGAGGACAGCCATTTTTTTAGAAATGTCCAGCTGCTGGCTGCAATATTCAATAGAGGTGAGCTCCTGGGCCCACAAATAGATGAACCACAGCATGGTCACAAAGGACAAGCGGCACTCTGGAAACCAGTGGGTCACTCTCAGGCTCACCTTCAGCCTTTTACATGGCAGCGCCACATTGATTCCTTTAAAGAAAGGCACATCGCGTGGCCATTCGCGCAATTCTGCGCCACCGGAAGCAGATCGTGCCTTGGAAAAAGTCAATAGCCTCCTCCTCCGCCTGAGGCAGCGTGAACACAGCCATCTCACTAATCGCAATAAAATACTCAATAATCTCCAAAAATCACCACCAGCTCTGAGGTATGCTTCTTCTCACGACAGAATATCACCTCAGAGTGATTTCTGAGAGGGTCTGACAGGGGGCGGGAATGACAGGGAGCGGGAACTGGAAAATCACATTGCATTGCATGCTACTATAACGTAATGCGATGTGATGCGATTTCACTACGTTTCCGTACGTAAGAATTCTGGGCGCCTTGCTAGGAAACAAGTACCCTTAATTAGTATGTGCAAAGTAGACAGCGCAAATGGACACACTGGATACCCAATTGGTTAAAAAATAAATGTAAATTTATTATAACAATTGTTATAATAAATTTACATTTATTTTTTAACCAATTGGGTATCCAGTGTGTCCATTTGCGCTGTCTTCTTTGCACATACTGTTTTTTTTTTTGGTTTCAAGGAGGGTTGAGTATCCCTTCTAGATGGTAGCAAGGACAATTATTTTTGTTTCCTGCGCTTGGTTTATAGCTTATTTGGAAGTACCCTTAATTGTCATTTTCATTCATACTACTTTGGGAAAGAAGATGCCCAAGAGTAAATGACCGATACGATGCTGTTAGTATGTCATTACATTTTATAAGGTTACATTCAGATTTCTGAAAAACACTTCACTATATTATATATATATATATATATATATACATACATATATATATATATAATACAGTATTTTCTTTATTTTGTTTTTTCAGAGAAAAATAAAATTGTTATAGACATTTCAAAAATGTAAATCTATTTGCATCAGTATAGTGAGGACAGTCATCCTACTGTCCTCACTATACTGTATACTTTAAGAACAATATTGCAATAGGACCAAATGGGAGGTGACCAATAACAGCCAATCAAATACTGCATATACATTTTCTACTGTAGTTTATAAAATGTAAGAAAACACCTGATGCAAATAGATCTATAATGAGTACCAAATATTTTGGTGATCTTTGTGGATGTTTATAATGAGTTGTATTTAGTTAACTCGAGTCTAGAAATCTGTGAATGTCTGCTAATGTCTGTAAATGTCTACTTATGTAAATAATATTAACACAATGCTCCACTAATGGGGTTGTTTCATTGGTTAAATAATATGTTCTTATTATTGTCCTTCATTTATATGGCATCACAAGGGTTCTGCAGCGTCTTGTAAAATACAGGAACAAAAAAGAAAAACAGTGATTTACAGTAAATACATAGAACTGAAATAAGCCTGAGAGTGGCTGAAACCGAGGGTTAGCTGCTGATATCTGCAATATGGTGTAGTAGATATTCTAAGTTAGTGAAGAAAAATCACATGAGGGAAGAGGGCCCTGCTCACGCAAGCTTACATTCTAAAGAAAAGGTTCAGAGACACAGGGTTGACACAGATGGGTAGACAGTGAGAATTGGACAAAGGTTTAGAGATGGGTGGCTTTGATGAAGAAGTCAATTAACAATAATTGTACTTATGTACTAACTGGGCTGCCGATTTTGAAATCGGGTCCATCGCATTGCATGCGATGCGATGCGATACGATGCGATGGACCCGATTTTTCCATAGGATTCAATGTTAAAATGGACTGAGTCCATTTTAACATGGAATTCAATGGGAAAAGGGGTCCTTTTCATACCCCTACTATCCAAGTGGGCATGGAGTTTGATATAAACCTGTGGCGAGCATAGCGAGCCTCCAAGCCCGAAGCGTGGCGAGCGTAGCGAGCCCCGCGAGGTGACACAGAATACCGTTCGCTCGCCACGCTTCGGGCTCGGTGGCTCACTACGCTCGCCAAAGGTTTATATCCAACTCCATGCCCACTTGGATAGTAGGGGTATGAAAAGGACCCCTTTTTCCCATTGAATTCCATGTTAAAATGGACTCAGTCCATTTTAACATTGAATCCTATGGAAAAATCGGGTCATCGCATCGCATCGCATCGCATCTGATTGTATGCCTTAAGTTAAGGCATACAATCAAAAAGTCGGCAGCCCAGATAATACATAAGTACCACAATAATTATTTAAGCGTATATTTAACACTTACTAATTGGTCAACACCTACTATAAATTCCTGTAGTTTATTTTAAATTGTACTTCAGTTTTCCACTAGCATACTGTAAATTAGTACATAACCTTCATCCAGCACCGTCTCTTCGTAAAAAGGGGGTTAAAACAGTACAGAACATGATGAAATATAGTCAACAAAATAATTCCTACCCATTATTCATTTTATACCTATTATTCATCAGATGGGCCTGTATTGACAGTGATTTGTGACTTTGCCATTCAAGGCTGATTTGACTACCACTAATGTGTCAATACACAAACCTTTTCATTGTCCACAGGAGAATTATCCCTGAATAAACACAAATTTGCTGAGCGCAATTGCACAGCAGTGAAGCCCTTAGCCATAGCAACTGAGTGTGGTGTTATGCACTCACCTTTCAACTAATTGCTACATCGTGGCAAGCATATGTATATTATGATGAATATTCCACCGTAAATAAAATACAGTACTTAGTAATAAGCAGCTTTGCCTTGCGCCTTCTCATTTTCATGTATATGCTGTGCTGGAATTATTTGCATCCTAATAGGATACACAGAATGCCTATTATGGTTCCTTTCAATGCTTGAAACGTATAGAAAATTAGTAAGCATCAGATGGAGTCAGAGGTCAAAGGTGTAATAATATAAATGCCGGTTAGTTAAAAGCTTACTCTGAGACATAGATAAATGCATCTAATATAATTGACTTATTTAAAGAGCAATAACTTAATTATTATCTTGTACATATGTGTAACAAATTGTTCCAGATGTGAACAGACTATGAAGATAGGGATTGGTGCAGGCTGAATCTCTTATAATCGTCCAATAGGAACCCTACTTTTTACCAGAGACAACTGCAAGGAAAATCCACCATGGAAAACGCACAGGCTACAGAGAATTTTCATATACATATAGAGTTATTGGGTGGAAGTGTGTATAATTGGAGCATGAAGTGGAAAAAAGTTCAGGTCAAGAACGGAGAGATAAGTGGAGGTTTATGATGAGGGCTGGAAGGTTTTATTGAAAATGCGTGTTTTAAAAACACATTTGAAATGGTCAAGACTGGTATTCATATGAATGGATACATGATTGAGTCATTTAATGAATTCATAAGATGGAAAGTTTTTAGAAAGCATTTTTGGTCCTATAATTTAGCTCTCTACTAATCATTAGTGTCTGTTTTAGTAAAGCATATTTGATTTTTGTCTGCTGATTTCTTTTGATGAAAAGTGGTTTTGAAAATATTTTTAAATACTACAGACCAGGCAGAAGATTGCTAGAATAGAAATCAAAATGATCTTGAATGAGTAAATAAGAAGATTTTGGTGGAGTCATTGTGATTATTGCCAACATACTGTGTGTAAAATCAATGCAATTCTCACAGGTATATATGACACCAACTATTTGGCAGAATTCTTTTTAACTACTGAATTGGTGGTGATGGAAACATTTCTGCAAGAACAAAATTGTATTTATTTTATTTATTAACAGTTTCTTATATAGCGCACACAGATTCCGCAGCGCTTTACAGAGCATAGTTATAATCAAAAACACATAACAAATTACAGTACAAGACAGTTTAGGACAAGTACATGGTTAATATGGATAGTTGCACCAGGGGACAGGACACTGAAGCAATTATCAGGGTGGTAGAGGTTTATATATTCTAAGAAAGGCACATAAGGAGAGAGGGCCCTGCTCGTGAGAGCTTACATTCTAAAAGGGGAAGGTTAGACAGACTGGGGTGACACAGAAGGCGAAGAAGTGAGCTTAAACAGGTTAGGTTGAGAGTCTAACACTTTGTCGAAAACCCAAGTTAATGGCCCTTGAGAAACTTGTCGACCAATGAAGTAGTTTACTGATATTTTGGGTCAGGGCTTATTGGAAGGGGACATGGTGATAAAATTCCAAAAGGGGACTAATTTTAGACCTTGTTTGTGCACATATGAAACAAGCTTAAATGATCCAAAAACATATTCCCTGAGATCTGGCTTCCAACTGTTGCAACTATTTATCTCCATGGTTTATTATTTTCCCAATATGAGTGAAAAAAGGGGGATTGTGTGTGATTATTCTCAAAGGCGCCCTTCCCAGCAGCCCAATTCCAAGTCCTCACTGGTTCAATCAGCCAGTATCAAGCACATAAAAGATACAGGTTAGGTACTTTAGATGTAGGGCTCTTGGGTGGAAAGAAAGTTTTACCCTTTTTGTCGGTAAAAAAAGATATATATTTATTCACACGCATCCAAAGTACTGCGTATGTATGTAACAACCATAAAAAGCACAAAGATTCAATTTCAATGCTAAAAAAAAAATGAACAAAGTCCACACTTGAGAACATTGCAAAGTCTTTTTAGGGGAGAAGCGGGTTAGGAATAATAGATGTTCACAGTACCTCTACTCCAGTCTCCGGTGTCCAGTGTCCTGTTGTGCTTGTGACCACGTCCAGGCTGGTAACAGGTGTGACCACGTCCAGGCTGGTAACAGGTGGACGTGGTCACCAAAGTTTTTCTACGTTATCATATGGAGCAGCTCTTTTAATATCACGCTATTAGGACACACTGTATGGCAAATTCATCTCCGCACACAGCGGACCACCCTGAGGAAAAAATGCACCCTGCTGACTGGAAGCCGGTTCCATGGCTGCAGACACACAGTGCGATACAAAACCCAGGTCCCCGCCTGAGATGGATATTTGAAAGCGCAACAGGACACTGGATACTGGAGACAGGAGTAGAGATACTGTGGACATCTATTATTCCTACCCCGCTTCTCCCCTAAAAAGACTTTGCGGTGTTGTTCATTTTTTAAATTTTTTTATCATTGAAATTGAATCTTTGTGCTTTTTATGGTTGTTACATACATATGCAGCACTTTGGATGCATGTGAATAAAGATATATCTTTTTTTACTGACAAAAAGGGTAAAACTTTTTTTCCACCCAAGCGCCCTACATCAAAAGTTCCTAACCTGTATCTTTTATTTTCCCAATATGTCCGCCAGCCTTAAAGATGTTTAGTATGAAATTCCTCAGACACAAAGCATTAGCAAGTTACAATTTTTACAGTGAAAGTGGTTAAAAAGTCAGTAATTCCAGAAGATTAAACAACATTTATTTATTTACAGTTTCTTATATAGCGCAGCATATTCCATTGCGCTTTACAATTTGTAACAACAGTGATTAAACAAACTGGGTAGATATAAACCGACATGGAGGTAGGAGGGCCCTGCTCACAAGCTTACAATCTATATGGATAACAGGAGGGATACATAAGGATAGAATTTGATAGCATGGTAGTCCTACCAGATTACAAGACAGTCCTGATGGGATGCAATTATATATGAATGCTACTGGAGGTTATGTAGGGGTTCCTGAATACAATAGGCTTGCCTGAAGAGGGGAGTTTTCAGGGAACACTTGAAAGTTTGGATGCTAGAGGAGAGTCTTAATGTGCGTGGAAGGGCATTGCCCGACAAAAATCCTGCAAGTGTAAGTGGGAGTGAGTAATGAGTGTGGATGAGAGACGCATATCTTGTGCAGTGATAGAACAAATTTGGTAAAAACAGACAGACATGGAGGTAGGAGGGCCCTGCTGCAAGCTCACAATCTATAGGGACATAGGATGGAAACACAAGGACAGGTACCAATAGTAGCATAGCAGTCCCACGATTTGCAAGTCCGTAAGGGAAGATATATAATACATAAGTGAATTAGTTACTCTATTCATTCAGAGTGACAAGTTAAGAGAGCAATCACTATTAAATAGCATTAAAACATGTGCATTAGCAAACAGGCTAAAGTCAACTCTTTACTATGGAAATGCTTTCTGATTTTATTAGAAGCAAAAATTATTTCAATAATTTAAACAGTTGCTTCTCCAGTTTTGCAAACAGATATTTTGTTAGTGTTGCTGTAGGGTCTTGACATGGGACTTTATTCTGGTTGACTCGCAAAGCTGCGAGTCAACCAGATGATGCCAAAGATAGAACAAATCTAGGTTAATAGTTCTAAATCAGATACAAAGTTTAGCAAAATGTTTGAATTCCAGATTCAAATAAGCCTGTATTTTAATTATGCATATTTTTTACAGATGAAAACTCATTTTGTTCAAATTTGCAGCCTTTCCCATTTTTAGAAAATTTGTTAGCCACTGGTAATGAAAATTGAGGCCTATCTAAAATATAACATTATTAATAAATTACTGAAACTGATTGGCAAATTGTTTGGTTTCTGATAACATCAGATATTACCTCATTATATACAATATTTGAGAATTATTTTGGTCCTTTGGGCAGTAAAATACATTCACGAACAAGAACAATATACAGAAAAATGCAAAAGCTTTATTTTGAAGTGTACATATTTTATTTCTAATAATAAATTAGTTTGGTTTCTGAATGCTTTTTTATTTACAGTTAACTGAGATTGCCATGGGTACCAGACTAACCCCAAGTTATGCCAATTTATTCATGACACAATGGGAGGCCCAGTTAATATAGAGTGGACACCAATTTGATGCCATTGTCCAAGTGTGCAGATGATGTGTTTTTCATTTGGAGAGGGAACCAGCATAAATTAAAGTTTTACTTTTAGATTAAAATACCCAAAATGTCCATTTTATCTTTGATATTAGTTCAACATTATTACGTTTGTTTGACCATAATATATTTAGTAAAAAATAAAAAAATATATCAACCATCACACAAACAGGCTTAAATGATTCTAGCTATCCAGTTCCAATGTGTTAGAAGGAATTGCACAGAAATATAAATGTATGAGCAACATTGTAGAGCAGATCCTGCATTTACGCAAAACTCATGCCCCACTGCAAATCTCAGAGGGTCCCCCCAACCTCTCTGCATCCTTGTATCTTACCACAGTGTCAGCAGACCATCTGATCAATGCTGATTAGGCAGCCCAGTAGCCCACCCAGACACTGCAGAGAGGAGCAGCCACCAGGGTATGCAAAGCCGCTGGTCGTGATGCTCAATAACAGGTTTTCTTTTTTTTTTTCAATAATAAATTTTTATTAGGTCAAGTAGTTAATTCTTACATAGATTTGGTATAAACATCATAAGGCAATTACCATATAATACACACATAGCAAATCACATAGTACAGGTGGCTAGTGGTAATTTAAGCGACTAGGGGGTTTAAACCTGCGCAGAGGTTTGACCTGAGTTTTACTTAAAGAAATAAGATAGGAAGAGAAAGAAGAGTGCAGAAGACAGGGAGGTAAAGGAGACAGGAAAGTGGGCCGTACCAGGACAGGTTTACAGAGACACATTGGGGAGAAAGACATGGGGGGAGGGAGGGGGAGTTATACACGTAGCGATATGTACAAGGATCTTGAAAGTTCAGGTATATGCTATTAATCTTACGAATGCGGGGGAGATGTCAAGGTGTTTCCGTCCCATATATCTATTCTAGTTAGGGTGAGGCCCTGTGTTTCTCGAAATTCTGCCCATTTGAGCCATTTCAGGTGAATCGATGCCTTCGATGTTGAGTACCTAGCATTTGTTGTTTCATATAGGAAGTGGTTGTGCACCTTGCTCACTACCTGACTAACCAGAGGCACCCCCTCCGACTTCCATAGACGGCCAATAGCTGCCTTGGCGGCTATAAGGATATGCCTCAGTATGTATATGTCTCCCCCTGAAAGTGTGTCGGAATAGTGGAGAAGAGCCAACACTGGGGTCAGGTGAACCTGGAGTCTAAGGACAGTATTAGCCAGCAAGGACACCTCCGACCAGAAAGGGGCCAGCACGGGGCACTGCCAAAATGTATGTAGCAGTGTGCCTACTTTGCCACACTTCCTCCAACACTGGGGGGAAACGTTTGGCCAAATGGCATGTAGTCTAGTCGGGGTAAAATATGATCTATGACAGAGTTTAAAAAACATTTCCGTATGTTGAATGCATTTAGACATTTTAAATCCTGTGTGGAAAACAGTGTCCCAAACCCTCTCACTAAGAGAAAAATTGAGGTCCGCCTCCCACTTGATCTGCACTGGTAGTTTCCCTTTTTTTGTTACGGAGATGAGGTAGTTATACCATCGTGAAATACCCCCTTTGTGCGACTTGCTGTTTAACTTAGAGGTGAGGACTTTGGGAGCAGGCACCATGGGTACCGGGCCTTCCCTGTTAGCCATAAGCCAGTGGCGTAGTTGAAGGTACTTGTAAAACTCACTCTTAGGCAGCCCGTATTTCTCCTGAAGATCAGAGAACTGCTGTAGAGAGTCCCCTTGCATTAATTGGCCCAGGGTAGAAATCCCTGCGATAATCCACGGGTTCAAATTTAGGTTGGGGATAAGTTTAGAAATGGCCACCAGAGAGATCTCTATATTTGGCAGGCTTAGCCCGCCTATACTGGCGAGTGCCCCATGCCACACCTCCAAGGTAGCTTTTGTCGCTGAACTTAATTCCGTTTTTTTCTGGATAGCCCGCAGGGGGACCCATAGTAGGTCCACCAACGGAATGTTAGAGGCTAACGAGCGTTCTATAATGACCCACGGTTTTGAGGATCCGGAGACGTACCAATCCCCGACCTGGCTCAATAGGCACGCGGCCTGATACACCTCCACATCCGGGAAACCTCCCCCCCCTAGGACCTTTGGCAGAGCTAAGTATTTTTTAGACACCCGTGGACGTGATCCCTTCCATATGTATTTTGTGAAGATGGCGTTAATTTTGCACAATAAAGACCTGGGAGGTTTTCTGGGGATTGACCGAAATAGGTAGAGGAGTTTCAGGAGAAGGACCATTTTAGATGCTGCCAGTCTGCCCATCCACGAAATTTCATGCATGGACCATTCCGTTATTAGTTTTTGGAGTGCACCAATCAACGGCAGGAAATTACAATCCATCAGGTGGGTCTCCCGAGATATTAACACTCCCAGGTATTTAATCGCTCTTCCCTGCCATGCGTACCGATATTGATCTTTCAGACGAGCTAACTCTGTATCGGGTATATTTAGGGGAAAGGCCTCTGTCTTGGTGGTGTTAAGTTTATAATATGAGATTGCGGAGTACGCATCTAGGATCTCGTGTAGCGCGGGCAGGGATGTGTCTAGCTTTTGGAGGCAAAGGAGGACGTCGTCCGCAAATAAACAAATTTTATGTAAAATTCTCCCTATGACTGGTCCGACTATTCGGCTGTCCGACCTGATCTTCTCTGCAAGTGGCTCTATAGCTAATACAAATATTAAAGGGGATAAAGGGCACCCCTGTCTGGTGCCGTTTGTTATCTGGAAGCTACTAGAGATAGTTCCGTTCACAAACACTCTCGCAGATGGGTGGGAGTAAAGAGCAAATATCGAGTCTAACATCCTCCCCTGAATTCCAAAACGTATCAGAACTTCCCTCAGGTATCCCCAATGCAGCCTGTCAAAAGCCTTTTCGGCGTCTAGTGACAGCAATAACAACGGGGACTGGGCTCGCTCACATACTTCAACCACATTTAGTACTCTCCGAGTGTTGTCCGGAGCCTGCCTGCCCGGTATGAAACCGACCTGATCGATTTTTACCAGGGAGGGGAGCAGCGGGGCCAACCTATTAGCTATTAATTTTGCGTACAGTTTCAAATCTGTGTTTAATAGGGCGATGGGTCTGTAGTTCTGGACTGCCGTGGAGGGCTTCCCAGGTTTGGGGATCGTGACTATTCTAGCCTCGAGCATTTCACCAAGGGAATTCCCCGGATTGAGAGGCCTTGTTAAATACTTGCAGTAGGATCGGGCTTAATTCAGATTTAAAGCATTTGTAGAAGTTAGACGGGTACCCATCTGGACCCGGCGCCTTGTTGTTAGGCAGGGCGTCTATTGCAGCCTCTACCTCTGGCAGGGACCAGGGGGCATTAAGGGCTTGGCAGGCCTCGGACCCCAACCCAGGGAGATCAATTTCGTCCAGAAAAGCTGTGATGTCAGCCTTCGAGGGCTGTGAGGTAAGGGGGTCCTCTCTTAGATTATACAGTTTAGCATAGTATTCTGCGAAAGTGTTTGCTACTTGGAAGGGGTCAGTGACCCTAGCTCCCCTTGCATTTACCAAAAGGTCTATTCTTGCCTTGGTCCTTCTGCCTCTCAATTTCCTGGCGAGCAATCTCCCCGCCTTGTTACCAAATAGGTAGAAGCTCTGGTTTAGTTTAGAGATATTTTTTTGTACTTCACTGAAAGCTGACGCATTGACCTTATCTCTAGTTCGCGCAAGAGCAGCATATATAGCCTCATCCGAGGGGTTATTCTTATGGGCAGCTTCTAATTTGACCAGTTCTGTCTCTGCCTCCAACATCTCCCTTGCCTCCTTTTTCTTTGCTCTGGCAGCGGCCTGTATTGCCGCACCTCTCACTACGGCCTTTAGGGCGCACCAGTGTGTGAGTATGCTAGTATCGGATGGGTCGTTGGTGGTGATATATAGGGATAGGGCATCTCTAATGGAGTTCTTAGTGTCCAATTGGGTCAGGGCTGAGCTGCCCAGACGCCATGGACCCGGGGTAGACCTGAATGAGGTCAGTTCCCACTTCAAACATAGGGGGGAGTGATCGGACCAGGTGATGGGGAGTATGTCAGCTTTGCGGATGGAGGCTAAGGTCCACTTGTCAGCTAAGGCGAGATCAATTCTCGAGTATGTCCGGTGGGGGTGGGAGAAAAAGGAGTAATCCCTCACGCCCGGGTGTCTGGCGCGCCATACATCATACATGTCGTATTCCTTAATGAGCTGCATGAATTTCTTAGAGTGGACCGGGGGCTGGGCTGTTCTATGTCCTGGGGTGTGTGATTTGTCCATAATTGGGTCAGGGACTATATTGAAGTCCCCTAACACTAACAATGCACCTTTGGCGTATTTCTGTATAGTGGTGAGGAGAGCTCTAATAAATGTAATCTGTCTGGTGTTAGGGGCGTAACAAGAGACTAGGGTGGTTTCTACTCCCTCTAAGTTACCCACTAATATTAGGAATCTACCCTCTGGGTCTGCATGCTGGGAGGACACTACAAAGGAACAGTTAGCAGACACTAGTATAGCGACACCCGCCTTTTTGTGGGGGCCATTGGCCGTGTAACACTGGGGAAATCTATGGTTAAAGAATCTAGGTGGTGCTGTTTTAATAAAGTGAGTCTCCTGTAAGGCAACGAGATGGGCTTTCTGCTTGTGGAAACAAGCCAGCGCTAACTTCCTTTTTTGGGGCGAATTCAGACCTTTAGCATTCAAAGACATAACATTAATCATTTATAACACATCTAGAACCCGCTTAAAGTTACGTCTAACCAAATGAGTTTTAGCATATGGAGGTACATTCACAATATAAGCTACTCTGTAAGGACAAACATGAAGACAAGACACATGGGGTGGGGATGAGATAGGGGGGGTTGAAAAGACAGAGAGAAGAAATAGACAGGCGACCCCAAGTGGGGTCGTAGTGAGGGGTCTGTCCAAGACCACCTCAATCGTGTTGAGTATCTTGGGGGTAGTGGGTTTGGGCCCAGTCCCCCCTCGCAAAAGGTAACACAAGAAAACTACAAAAAAGAACAAACGCAGATATAGTGAGGCAACCAATAAACCTTAATCTGTGTATATTTTTTCCCTTTTTTTTTTTTTTTTTTTTTTTTCAACCTTAACATATAAGAAATGAACTTCAACAATCCCGAGTCACGCAGTTTCTAAGTGACCCTTAAACTGAAACAGGAAGAGCCTGGCATGTGAGGGTCCGACCTCCTACAGCTGTAATGACAGATAAATAGAAGGGTGTATAGGGCACGCCAGGCCTACCAAACCAAGCTTGTGAGGGCCATAGGGCCCACAGACCACATTAGGTGACCGTTAGATTTAGACAAACTGTTTAGGATGGACACCTCCCACCAATATCCCCGACTCTGTTCTGCCATCCAAAGTCTATGATCGATGAGGGTGGCTGGGGGGAAAGTGTCCAGCAAGGGGGTGTGTGGACCCTGATCTATTCCGGAGCTACCCTACCAGCGACCAGTCCTGCTGAAGTCGCTGGCTCGGGGAGGTCTCCGGTGAGGCGTCCTGCAGCTTCCAACTGGACACCAATTTCAATCCGTCCTCCACAGAAGAAACTGCAATTGTGGAACCTTCCCGTTGTATTAGAAGGCGGGTCGGGAAACCCCATCTGTATATTATATTAGCCTTGCGTAGGGCCGTTGTGACCGGCGTGAAGGAGCGTCTTTTAATAAGGGTATCTCTTGAGAGGTCTCCGAATAGCTGAAGCGACCCCAAGGCCTCCGCAGAGTCTGCAGAGGGCCTTGCAGCCTTGAGGAGGGCTTCTTTTACATGGAAAAAATGCACTCTCATCAACACATCTCTAGGGACTCCCTCGGGCGCAGACCTCGCCCTCGGTAACCTGTGTATGCGGTCCAGCAAGAGGTCAGCAGGGGTCACCGAGGGTAATAGCTTTTTGAAGATGTTGATGACGTAGTCATGGAGGCCGCTGTTGGAGATGTTCTCTGGAATGCCACGTATTTTGAGGTTATTCCTCCGTGATCTATCTTCCATGTTGACCAGTTTCTCCCGCAGGGCCGCCACCTCTTCTTCCAGTGCCGAGTGGGAGTCTATAAGGGTGTTGTGGGAGCCGACTATTTCTCCCATTTTAGTTTCCAGCTCATTTGTGCGGTCTCCTAATTCGTCAATAGAACGCTGGCAGATCTGTAGGGATGATCGAATTTCTGATGAAACCTCCTCCTTCATTTGATTGAGCAGCAGTTTGAGGGTCCCCACTGTTAAGGCCGCATCGTCGGCCACTTCTGGCCTGCTATCTAGCTTTTGTTGAGAGGCTAGAGTAGATGGAGTGGCGTCTAGTATCGGTGTGGGGTCGGGCGGGGAGGGTGATGTGGAGAGGGGCTCCGTTTTGCTGCCCTGACTTCTGGGGGACGGCCTGAAAAACGGAACCTGGGAGACTGGTTTGGGTGTCTTGGGTCTCTTAGGAGGCATTTTTTGATATCACGACTTAGAAACCTGACACAGACTCTGTAGGGCACTCGGGAGAAACTGTATGTTCTTAATCTAGCGGCTCAGGGCATATATCTCTGACTCAAACGAGGGGTTAAGGCTGTTGCTTCGTCTGCATTATGATGATGCGAGGGGTAGACTGGGGACCTTTAGGGGCCAATCGTCACATGGTCATCCTGTAGAGGCGCATGTGAATGAGCCGCCTGTACTTTCAGGGAAGATGGCCACACTGTTGGCTCAAGGTGAGCTCTGGGTTTGTCTGGGCGACCAGCTGCCTCTGTCATGTAATCTGTGCCGGGTGCGGGCGCAGGGTGGGCCTCCCCCGATCAGCCGACGGGGTGTGTTACTCCCTCTTCCCTTAGGGATGGCACGGGACCTTCTGGGCTGAATCAGATCCTGTTTGGGCTATGGTCAGCTCTGTGGGGTTCCTGCAGAGTCGCCAGTGACTGCAGTATTATATATTACTTCTGTCCTGGGTGACTACAGCTTCCCAGGATCTACTGAGGAAGATGGTCCTGGCCTCACAGCCTCTCAATCTCTCAATCAGGGGGCTCTGTTTGCTAGTCCTGGGCCTGCTGTTGTTAGTCTCTGTTGCTGCCTCCCCCCCTGTGTGGCTGAAGGGTTGCCGCTGTGGAACCCCCTCTGTCGGCTTATGGGGCTATTGGTCAGGCAGTTGCTTGGTCCCCCAGCCTCCCTGTCCAGGAGTTTCCAACCTCCGTTCGCGTGGTCTGGTCTCCCCGCTGCAGCCGTCCACCAGCGTGCGCTCCCTCCGCGTCTCAGTCCCGACTCACCCTCTCTGGCGTCACGCGGCGGATCAGGCTCTCCTCTCGGCGTTGCTGTGATCTTCCTGGCGGGGTGCCGTGAATCTTGCTTCCCCGCCCTCCGCTGGTCCGTCTGCGTCGTCAGGGGGAACTCCTTCGCCCGCCGTCGGCACTGCTTCCCAAACGGAGGTCCCGGCTTTTCGTCACGGACTAGGCCGCAACCCGCAACGGCGCCCGGAGGCACCGTCCGGCTCCGCGGCTCGAGTCCCCGGTACTCTGGCAGCTGGGAGGATGTTGTGTACCGAGCTGAGGTCTCTCAGGTGGTCAGGTAAGGCCGGCTTGGCACCTTAATTCGGCGTGGGCACAGGAGCAGATGTAATGGACGTCTTCCCTGTTTGCCCGCTAGGCCACGCCCTAACAGGTTTTCTTGATATATTGGAAATTGATATTCTATATAACTAATTATTAATATGATTTCTGCTTCTATGTGTCCTTTTAATTACGATGATTCTGTAGTGATCAAGAATATCAATATGATACTGCAAGTTAGGGATGGGTGAACAGTTTAAAAGTGTTTCATGTTCTACTTCCTGCTCAGTATTCAAACACATTATTAAATAGATGTTCTGGTACTTGTGTAGTCTCACGGCGGCAGTTACGTAGGTAGCATATCGTCCCTGTCAGAATCAGCATAGTGTTCCCACGGCCAGTGTAGGCAGCTTTGTTAGTGTCGCTGTCAGTATCCCGCCCGTTTGCGGCTAGCCGGAGTTTACGTAGTTAGCATAGTCAGTCAGGAGTCCCTGTCAGTATCAGAGTTGTGTTCCCGCCCGTTCGCGGCCAGATGGAGTTGACATAGTTAGCGTAGTCAGTCAGTGTTACGCAGCTAGCGTAGTCAGTCAGTGCTTATTACATTGTGTGGGAACCATAAACCATTTTAACCTGCCTGACAAGACAGGTGTGAATGTGTTCCTGAAACACCCCCACTATCCACGCCAGCCCGAAGAGCGGTGAGCGTAGCGGTACGCGTCTTCCTGACCTTTTCATATCCCCACTATCCATGTCGGTGTGGAGTTCATTTTATAAAGTGTGGCGAGCGCAGTGAGCTACCGAGCCCCAAGCACAGCGAGTGCAGCATGCCCCGTGAGGGGACGTGGAATACACATGAAGTAATCCGTGTCCCCTCACAAGTACCGATGTTCTTAATCTAATTCACTTTAAAAAACAACAGTTTTTGTAAAGAAAAATATTGTCCAGTTGTTATATAACCAATTAAACAAATTATTCAATAGCTGATGTATTTATACTTTTACTATATTCCATAAAATGTTTATCTTCACAAAGCAGCAGCATATTGAATATACTAGTGGTTACATAAGATACATTTTATAGGTACTAAACTCAACTATTACTTTATCTCTGTGCTGATTAACTTAAAAGGCTCTTACGGACCAATAAACATACGCAAGTATATTATAAAATTTTAATATTTAGTCAATTTAAACCGTCATATTATAGCATATTTCTTCTAGGTTTTGCCCCTTCTCCGGAGGTTTATCAAAGTGGTTATACAAGCAACAGATGATAAATTGGTTCCCACCAATGCTATTTCTCCTCAACCTCCATAGGTGCTCCAATGTCAAATAAATATAAAAGAAAGAAATCTGACACTGAAAATATTACTTTATACTGTAATGTAATACATGTTCTATTGTATGATATATTGTACTGTATATATGTATTGTGATTTTAAAATCTCTTCCTCCGGTGATGCTGACAATTTAACTTCAAAATAAATCTAATACCCCTTTCACTCAGAAAATTCCCCAAAACACGGGTATTTCCCATGTGAAAAAACCCAGCCAGGTGTTGTTAGGTGAGAGGTGACAGGGGGAGTGGTGAAGGGGTGGCAAGAGCGAGTGAGGTGGGGGAGAAGAGGAGAGGAGGCCGCTGCTGCCGCTCCCCATCACCTGCTCCCGGCTTGCTGCTGTCACTCCCCCCCCCATTTCCTGCTCCCGGCAGCATCTACACAGTGTCTTTCTGTGCATTAATCCCACCCATCCCACCCACTCTTTCAGACAGCCGGCGACCTGGGTTTTTGGAATTAAGACCTGATAAAAACCTTGGTAAATTCCAGGGTGGAAGCCCTGGCATTTTAGACCTGGATTGACCGTTTCAGACAGAAAAAAAAACAGGTCTTCCCTCCTGGACCAGGGTAATTAACAGGTTTTGTTTTCTGTCTGAAAGGAGTATTAGAGAATGTATTAAAGGGAGTCACAATGGAAAGCAACTTATACTGAGTCCATATAAATTATGGAAGTTTATTAGGTATGTCACATTAATTAGGTGAAATGTAATGTCAACAATAAAAAAGATCCTTAGTTACATATTTTTAATGCATACATAATAAATGTAGATGTTTTATATTGTAAAAACCTTGTATCCTGAATAATAAGCTTTCCTTTTTGGTTCTCCTTGCTACTGTATGTTCTCTTAGGTTCCTGGTTTGTGTTATGCTTAGTTAACTAATTTCTAGTTTTGGATGCTGATAAACATTGAGGTTTTGCTTCAAATTGATAGTTAAATCATCCTTTCCTAAAGCTGGGCACCCACTTGGCAATATCTTGTTAATGATATGGTTGATATCAATATCGCTAGCAATATCGTGTGCATATATTGTTATTGATGCATGCCGCTGTGAGCCATTAATGCCCCCCTGTTGTCTATACATGCAGCTCAATCTGACTATATCGTCAGCAACTGCATGACCGGAGCTTTGGGCGGGTTTGTATGCACTATATGGTTCTTCTGTGGCCCCACTGAAATAGTTAACTATATCAGTGGCCTCGGGAATTGGCTAGTGTGCACCCAGCTTAACCCTAACCAAAATCTTATACCTAGCTCTAGTATGTGGTTAAAAACGTGATTTTGTTTGACTATCAAACATGCATACCTGGACAGTGCAGCTGGGGACAGGGGTCTTCTTTATTGCCTTTATTGATTACATTTATTAATTTAACTTACTGCTTATATTAACTGAAATTTGTGGCCCCTTCTGAAGCTTAGTGGACCACCCAATGTTTCAGATTGCCAATCACTAATTTAGAGAGAAAATGACAAAAATGTATGAACTTTCTCACTCCCTGCCAATGGTGGCTCCAGAGGAGGGGCTGCAGCATAGTTCAAAATTCATTCAGTGGAGTCTCACCAACTTCCAGTGAGTCAGTTTGGAATGGAAGTTGGTGTTTCTCCTCTTTTTTAAATTTGAACTGGGCTGCAGCCCCTAGAGTACTAATCCCATCACAGCCACATTTAACCCAGTCAGTGGTGTGTTTTTCTGGGGCAGGACAAACTTCCCACGGCATGTTTGTTCTGGCTCAGAAATACTCACCACTGAAGGGGCTGCCAATGTTTCACTGGGCCCACCGCTGCTGTCCTGCTGCTGACCTCCATCAGGCATTCAGCTGCTCGGGGGCATTTAGCCACTCAGAGGCACTTCAGTGTGCTCAGGCACTCAGGTATTCTGGTGCTCGTACATTCGTGCGCCCAAGTGATCAGTAGTGGGGAGCAGCAGCAGGAGGGAATGGTGTGAGATTGACGGGGTTAGGTATTGGGGGGGGGGGTTAGTGACAACTGGGGGGAGGAAGCGGCCATGCGGGTGGTGCTCTCAGATGGTGCACCACTCATGCACACCTAGAAATCGGTGGCATGCTCTGAAATTTTGGGGGCTTGCCAGCTCCAGCAGTGCGACTCAGCCCAGACATACCACTGAAGGGGTTACAGCTGTGTATATTTTACTAAGTAACTTAAAGGAATTGGTAGAAACTCACAGATTAACATGAAGCATGGGGCAATTACTTCTTATCAGCTCTCTATATTTTGCCTTTTTGCTACAGCAGCTGCAGACAATGCCAATGCCAGTGTTCAGGGTATTAATGCATTGCAATTTTGCCCCATTAACAATGTCACAAAAACGCTTATATTGTGAAAAAATCTGTTGTGAGGGGCAAGGCCCTGCTTACTCGGAAAGTCTGTTCTACACTAAAACATTGACAGTGGGGATGATTTGAGGATACACATATATATGTGAACACATTTGTCTATATAATATATTGATGGAATATAATAAGTCATATATAGCTTGCTGCGCATTTTGCATTATATATTAACACTCTGTGTGGGTGGGATGGTGGGGAGGCCATAACAATATCCTTCCAATTCCGTATTGCTGATCTTGCGTTATGCCATGTTAAACAAGCCATGTGTAAAATAAGAAACCTGCAATCCCATGCATCACATATTCTTTTCTACGAATAGTGTTTTAGACAGATTTGGTTGCCGTCAACAGAGATGTATTTTCAGGGCATTTGGTTCTAGTGTATTGTTTATGTAAATCTCCCAGAGTGTGACATTGCAAGATAGCTTCCAGTATGGCGCTGATCCACGTTTTAGGCTGGCAGCCAATGTATTTTATCTTTTACTTCATTATAGTGATCTTCCAATTAGCTGTGGTCTGTAATACCCTGATTTTGGTGGCAGTAGTTTGGGGAGGATTGTTTGATAGTTCTGCTCGAGAGGCAAAGTGAGGGGCCTTATTATAGAAAGTGCAGAGGTTTTGCTGTAGCTCAGTTCTGTTGCAAAGTTTGCCGATAAGGGAAAACTGGCCCTTGAGCATCCATTCTATTCTGTATATTAACACTTCTAATCTGCAGTGCTGATAAAACGGCAAGCCATTTGCCTTTGGAAGAATTAGTTCTGCCTCACTCATGTAACTAGGCGACGGTGATTAACCTTTAAACTGTCCAATATTCTCTGCAGACTCCTGCCCCAGATTAGCAACTATTTAGTTATGACCAACTAAATTAACAAGATTCTATCCTTAGCAAAAAATATGATTGAAAAAAAAAATGTTAAACATAGAATTGCTAAAGGTCTTTAACACTTCAGCTACTGAATTTCCTGTAGGAACATTTTTATTTGAGATCACAGTTGACAAGTAACAGCCATAAAGAGAATTTAATTGCAGGGTGATTTTAATTTTAGTTACAAAAGCTAATATTAATGATTAGAAATAATATAAATGAGGAAAAAAAAAAGAATAGCTGAAATTTGTTTTAATTAATAACTTTTTTAACTTAATAGATGTATATTTTATTATAATTAACTATAACTATTAATATATATATAAATGATTCATAATTACTCCAAATATAACAGTTTGATATTAGTTTTTAGTTTTTAAGAACTATTTAAAAGCATTTTATTGCTTTCACTCTTATTTTGCATTTAGGCTTCTACTTGGCAAATAATGGTCATAAAGTGCACCTGAGTAATAAACATGTCATTATCACATGAGGTCCTGAAATTATCACATGAGGTCCTGAAGTGAAAAAAAAAATCATTGGTAATCATAATAATGCTTTAAAATGTATATTAATTTGTAAATTGTATTATTTATAATATAATCATACCTTTTTTATATTTGGCAAATACGTAAACCATAAATGAATTATATATTTTTCTGAAATTATTTTTCTTACCTATGTTTTGGAATTGGGGTACTTAAAAATACACAATTAAATTAAATTATTACAAAAATATTTAATCACATTTTTTTAAATAAAAAAAATACAATCATATTTATTATCTACGATACAATAAAATATGGTAACAAAGCCATATCTAACTAAGTTCTAAGATGTATTTATTTACTATATCAAAGTAATAATAATTCTCAAAAAATAACATGCTAGAAGGAATTTTTTTTAATACCAGTGCCTTTTGTAGCTTCTGATTGTGATATCAGGACAAACGCACAAACCTATATTTGAAGGATGTCAAATACTAGTTGGAGAAATATAGCCTGTAATATTACATTCTCAAACAAAAGGTAAGGAAATACAATTGTTAAATGATTCTAGAAATGGGCTGAAATACAATGAGATACAGAATGCACATTAATTGAATGTATTATTTGCTTAAAATGAAACCTATAAAATAGGACCAAACAAATAAATAAATACAAATGTGTTGTTTTACTAATTCTACATTAGCTGTCTCCTTAAATATGTGCTAATCTAGATGCTACATTACCAGATTGTCAGTCAAACTGCAAGCCACAGCAAAGCCTACTACATACACCAATTTAAATCATTCATGGTCCTTTCTTTGGCATTATTCAAAAGATCATAATAATTTTCTTGTGCCCATAGCACAAAAAAATCAATTATTTCCCCACAAAGACTTGAAAGTACTTAGCGAGTGCTGCAAGAAAAGCTGAGGGTTATATCAAATTGAAATTGCACTCATTACACACAACACAATTAGTTGCCACAAGCCTGGCCGGTGTTTTAATTCTGAATGGCATATCTTTATTATTACAGAAACAAGCATGCAAATGGCATTGTTCAGGATTTGCAAAAATCAATAGGATATAGTTCTGTGTGTTTGGTGGCCACTGTCAGTCAGTGTGCTGTGGATTTGAGATAATGTGTGTATTTGAATTAATGAAGGGAATAGGCGACATTATAAGTGACACCAAAATAAAAGAAATGGGTACATGATATTTGTAATTATTCTACTTGTGTTTTTGTTGTAAATACTTGTGCTTTTTGTTTTTTAATCAAAGGATTAATTGCATTTTAATAAGGCATTATGATTTTCAGAGCTTTAGTTAATTAAAACTTGTAGTATATAATTATGAAGTGATGCTGACAATTTCTAAAGATCACCAGTATGTTTGCAATATGTATAATTTTTTTTTCTTTAAAGAGCTTTTTTTTTTATAAAACATTTTTTTTAAGTAAAGAGAATAAGCCAGGAAATTGTGTAAGATAACAATTCCTGATAAATTCTGATAGGTTGTAATTACGGGCCTGGAATTCTGCAATATAAAATGAATGAGTATATTCATGTTGAAGCTATTTTCTAGGTCTTAACTGTAACACAGAAACAGACTTATTAATGGATTACGACCTGAACCCAATGCACAGAGGAAAATACATTTAGTTTTGTACCTTTGTACCAGTGCACATAAAGAGGCACATCTATTCTCTGTTAGGGGAAGTATGCCTTTAAAAACCATAAGTGCACCTAAGCATGAGCAGAGGTAGAAAAGTCAGTCAGGTGCACCAAAATGTTTCATTGAATAAAACTTTTATGTAAAAAAAATTTTTTAATAGCTTAGCTTAGCTTAACTTAATCATAAAAGTCAGGAGACAATAGAATTGTTTACATAACCTCTGATGCATGAGGCATAATGTAAAATAAAGTAAGTTAACCCTTAAAACAATGGCTACTATAAATATTGGGATATAAGATGCTGTCATGTCTGGTAGCTGAATCTCAAATTTAGAAAAGTCAAAATAAGGAATGTATCAATTTCTCCTCATATGGCCATTGGCCAAATGTAATAGGGTGTAAAGGCACATACACATTGGGCGATTTTGAGCTGAAAGCTGTTCAAAACACCAAGTTAGAGCGGCTTTCAGCTCAAAGCCACCCAGTATGTAAGGCCCGGCGATAAGTGGTGAGCGGTGATGCGCACTCCCGCATCATCGCCGGGAAAGCTGCTCATCTGCTGGTATTACCAGCAGTTGAGCAGCTTTGTGGACGGCTTTGCATAGTGCTGCGCTATGCAAAGCCGCCCTCTCCCCAGTTGAGAGCATCAGGCAGGGGGAAAACCACTCAGTGTTTATGCACTGAGCGGCTTTCTCCCCAGCAATAACAGCTGTCAATACACACTGGGCATAAACGCCCAGTGTGTATGGACCTTAAGAATCAGAAAGTGAGAGATTTTTGGAGAGTTCTCCAATTTTTTTATAGCAGCAATTAATTGCATGGCAAAAACAACTTGGTTTTGTAGCCTAGACCTTTCTCTGGAGATCTGTGTGCTCTAGTGCTGTGCTGCTGCAGAGATCGCAGAAAAAATGTCTGCACAGGCACAGTAGGGCCTGAGTTCTCTAGTGCTCTAGTGCTCTGGCCCTACAGCATGGTGCAGGTGCCGGCAGAGAGGAGGGGCCCAGCTGGAGAAGGCTGCAAATGGACCTCCTTCTCTCTTAAAACTCCTGGAGAGGAGGTTAATGCCTACCAGAGATTTACTAATCACATTGCAATTACATTTTACCTGAATGTCTGGAGTCTCATACATCCTGCTTTTGCCAGAAGATGTCCATAGTTCAATGAACAGATGTCAAGATCAGTCATCCCGGCTGTCAATCCGCAGCTGTTCACATCAAAGTATTTTTCTAAATTATGAACAGTTAGTGTACTTTACTTATCTACTTTTCCTATCTTGCTACTGAGAGTTCAATAAGAGAGATGGAAATGAAAAGAGCTGTTTGAGGGGTGAAGAAAATGATCTCAGACAATGCTGAGTTTAAGAAAGTGTTAGGACATCCAGGACGAAATGGATGGAACTAGCTGTAAAAAAAAATAGAGTGTAGGGTTGGTGTTGTAAACTATGGGAACTGATGAGTTCTTCCAGGGAGGGCATTTATAGATAAAATAGAGGGGGACCATAAACATGGCCTTGGGCAGGGCAACAAGAGTAGGAAGTGGAGACTGAGCAGGTAGTAGAAAGAGAAGGTTATCTTAGAGAGTGCAGAACCATGAAGCAAAACGTGTAGAAGGTTTGAAGTAACACTGGGTGCTTAACTGTTTTAAAGGCAACTGACAGGTAAGAGAGAATTATAATAAAAAAATTACCTGGAAATGTAGCTGTTTGAAGGTCATTAATGGTAAGCATAGTTTCAGTGAATGGAAGAGAGCAAAACTCAGATTGAAGGCCAAAGATGAAGAGAAAGGACAGGAAAGTCGACAGAAATTGGAAGAAAAGATGTTCCAAGACCTTGGAGACAAAGGATAGAAGAGAAAAAAGGTGGTAGTTAGAGGGATAGAACATAGAATAAGAGATTTAGCATGAGAGGGATGAGAGGGATTGAACATAGAATAAGAGATCACCATGAGAGGGATAGAACATAGAATAAGAGATTTAGCCGCCTCACAGATGTTTAAAATGGAAAAGTTGAGGCCATGTTGTAACCAGAAGGAGATAGTGACAATGGAAAGAAAGTTTACTAAAACGGTGAGTTTTGTGTGAACAAACATCAAGTGAGAGGCTGTTGATGAGGTTGAAAGAAACAGGGTACAAGTGCAGGGTAAAGAGAATGAGAGGAGTGAGCCGACTTTATTAGCCATTGAGAGAAAAAAGCAAAGGGTAGATATGCCATTATTTGAAAGATTGGGATGAGCAAGAGAAACATGTTGAGTGGATATATGCTGATCCTGACATTGGAAGAGGGAGAGGACAGAGGACAAATGTAAATATCACAGAGATTGGATAATTGAGAGAAGATGAGAGATTTGAAATAAGAATGTTTGTAGAAAGAAAGATTAGACCTGAAAGAGAGGGGTATGCAATTCATGCAAGTAAAGTTAGTTACAAACCAAATAAGATTTTCTCCAATGCTGTTGACTTCACATTATATTGGGGAGAAAATTAAATTGTGAGAAACTTCTGCAGAACAGAGTCATATGTGGAAAAGTAAGGGTAGAGTTACTGAGGGAAGTAGCCTTGTCAGGTAAGAAAAGGGAAGAGATGAGGACAGCAGAAAAAAGAGCAAATAATTCAGTTACTTTTAAAAATGAGTGGCTGAAGAAGGTGCATATGGAAAATACTTTTTTTTTTTTTAAGCCAAATAAACCCAACTCTACTCATATATTACACAGATATTTACCTTGTACATGCTTGATCCAAAATCACCACATCAGCTATTCACAGTTAATTATTTTTCACAAATAAAGACAGTAAATATTCTGGGAGTCGAGAATCCATAAATATCATGTTTTCAACAGACATCCAGAAGGAGTACCATTTCCAGCACTAAAACCAAATAAGCTTCAATATGTCAACATAGTTGCAATGACTCCAGCATAGGTTTAAAAGAGTGGCATAAAAGGAGTATAATTTGGGGATGACCAGGTACCAACAGTAGAATATTTTATATGCATGCTTTGTTATTATACTGTTAGACAAGATTATCAATAGTAAAAAAAAGGCATAGTACTGCCAATAAACTGATAGGATGGAACCGGGTAAACATATTAAGAAAGTCCAAGGTGTTTTACCATGAGAAATTAAAGGAAACAATACCTTCCAAGCTTAAGCCAATATAAAGAAGGTCCTTGTTAGGGAGTGTATAACAAGCTTTATGCTATACAAACAATCCATAGTATAACATATCTAGTATCACTGCTTTGATTTCCACACATAAGATACCATTTAGCAGAGCAGGGCAGGGGATACATATGATATTCCGGTAGTCAAGATACGGACGGTCAAAAGACTGACCCTCGCATCCTGATATAAAGAATCCTGACAGGGGCTCCATACTTACTCTCACCCTCTCAGGTACCACCCTCACTCTTACCCTGCCCTTCAGCAGCATAAACCTAACTGTACCCCGTAAACTAACCTTAACCCGGTTCCCTTCTGCCTAAACCTAACCCCATTGCCCCACAGCCTAAACCTAACTCCCCCCATTCTAGGTGCCTAACCCTAAACCCCCCTTCTGTAGCCTGACCCTAACCTTTCCCTCCCCACAATCTTTAATTCCCCCAGTATAATCTAACACCTCCTTCCTTAGCAGCAAGCTAACCTACCTCAGCAATCTTTATACCGGCTATCAGTATTTTTGCATCGGCATGGTTTTTCAAGTTCCAGTGATGCTTTATTTTGACAGCAGTCAGGATGCCGGTGTTGCTATATTGACCGACGTCAGCCAGACCGCCGGCAGGGCAGAGATGTCATTCTTCCCCTCTTTGAAACTGTGCAATGAGACCCCCCTATATAACTTCCTTCCTCAAGACTGGGATAACCAGTGAAGAAAGGCGGCCACCATAAAGTAGGACACATCATACAGAGTTGTAAGCCCGCCAACTATTGAGTCCAATTCTTCAATCACACCTTATACAAAGTGGGATTATTTGCTGGATAATGGTTAGAAAGAAGATACTGTTGCGCTGCTCAGATTTAGAAACATAGAATTTGTTTGCACATAAGAACTACTTGGCCCATCTAGTCTGCCCCTTTTTCAAACATGTTACTTCAAACCATATTTGATCCTTATTTCTTTGTAAGGATATCAGTATGCTTATCCCAAGCATGTTTAAATTGTTCTACTGTATTTGCCTCTACCACCTCTGATGGTAGGCTATTCCACTTATCTACTACTCTTTCTGTGAAGTAATTTTTCCTCAAATTTCCCCTGAATCTTCCTCCCTCTAGTTTCAATGCATGTCCTCATGTTCTGCTGCTCCTCTTCCTGTGAAGAATGTCTCCCACCTGTACCTTGGTAAAACCCTTGATATATTTGAAAGTTTCTATCATATCCCCCCTTTCCCTTCTCTGCACTAAACTATACATATTAAGATCTTTTAGTCTTTCCTGGTACATTTTGTAATGTAATATTAGTTGCCCTTATTTGTACAGTCTCTAATGTATTTATATCCTTCTGGAGATATGGCCTCCAGAACTGTACACAGTACTCTAGATGAGGTCATACTAATGACCTATACAGTGGCATTATTTGAACATTATAATCTCTGAGTACCCCTGATAGATCCCTCCATTACACTTGTGTGGAGTTCACAGGCAGTGCTATTTTATTTCGAGAATTAGTAAAATTATAATGTGATTCCTTTCCAATGTTCTAACAAAAAATCTACAGAAATCCATAGTTTGTGCATTTATTCTCAATTTATGTAACCTACAGAAATAATAACAACAGGTATAAGGTATTAAGGGTAAATGTAAAGAGCAAATTGCTCACTACACCTGGCTACCCAGTCTAAATTTGTGTAAATGTATGTGAAATTTCCTATAACCATTTCAAACCCAATATCATGAGATTGGTCACGGTTCCCTTGTTAAAGAAGAGCTTGAAAAGATGATTCATTCAAAGCTCCTGCTAAAATGTTTGCTCAGTCGCACAATAGTATATGATGGAAAATCACCTTTTCATGAGCATTTCAGCCTATCAGCCATGGCCTGCAGCAGGAAGAGAAAGAGGGAAGGTCAGTCAATTATGTGTGGTAATCATTGTAAGCATATTATCTGAGACACAGATGTCTTCCATGACCCTACACAGAACAGCTATTAACCCAATGGCAAAATAAAAATGGAGACAGGAAGGAGGAAGTCCCAGAGGTAAAACAGATCTATTCAGTCAGGAATTGACAACACTCCCACTAAAGTTGAAGATATTTTTGCTTTTTCAGGAAGCCGTCTAACAAGCTGACCTCATGTCGTAGTATTTGCTGCTGGTTTGGCCTAACGTAATGTTTAGTGCTTTCTAAAGGTTCATTCATGTGAGATAAACTGATACGTCATGTGTAAACGAGCCAGACAAATTGACTTTTGACAAACTTGAAAAAAAAATACTAATGCTGGAATGTTACTAAATTTTGAAAAACAAAGAACATTTTTTTTTCATGCCCTGATCTATGAATTAAATCCTTTAAAGAAGAAATTAAGCCACACTTAATTAAAAAGACATAAGCATTTAGATATATAGCTAATGGATTTGTAAAATGAAGAATTATTGAATTCTGTATCTACTAAATTTAATTTAAAAAAACATTGTTGGTTAATGACGTTAGTGCTTGGTGTTATTTAGCTACGGTCTGCAAGGAGTGTGAAGGGGTATTGATAGAACTAGTGGTATGTCATGAATATTTTCATTTTTCATACTATAATTAACATAAAGAAGCTGAGTATTAAGGCCACTTTACATAAGAAAGCCATTTCCCTAATTTGATAGGCAACACCTATCCACTGATTGGATCCACCGAATGGTGGCCATGTATAATCAGAGATTCATTGGGGAATCATGGAAAATAAACATGTTAAAAATCCCTGATTTGCTGAACCTGACCATTTTTCGTAGGGATCAGGGAATTTGGATTTTTTAAACATGTTTTTTATTCCTGAGTCCCTGGCCATTGGGTGATCTGGACATTGCCACAATATGTTGGTAATGTAGAGTTGTCATTGCAATTGTGTTGCACAGGAACAGAATCATTCACAAAGGAGGCCATATTCAGGTAGTCTGCATTGGATTGGTGCAAGTTTTGATGGTGCGAAAGAACATCCATCTAAAGTTGCAACAAGCAGTATTTGAGCATCTAAAGATGTTTAAAGTGGGCATCTCAGTCATTGCACCTGCAGATGTATAGATTTACACTGCAGATGTCCTATTAGTAACATTTGTATAAGGTCCCATAAGCAAGACTGGCCAAAATCCCACACAGAAGCTGCGTTGTCTGACTCAAAATTAGGAATAAAAATGTTATTAGTCTTAATCAGTAAAAAGGATATGTGTAGACACTTTCAATTTGAAGCACCTTTACTTGCAAAATCTTTAGGTTTTCCTTGTTCCTGCATAATTCACGTTTTCTTAAAAAGTATGTGGCGCAACCATGCCCAGACAATAAATCCATCTGGCTTCTAACTTCCTCAAGATCATGGCTCAATTACCATTGCATGGTGGAGGAGGAACCCAGTCAATTATGCAACACCTCAAGGTATCCACTTGGTGACCCATCTGGAGAAAATGGCTTGCATTCAGTTTGTCAGTAGCACCAGTGGACAGTGTATCACGAATTGAAAGTTGATGATTGACCATGCTTTTGAGGAATTTATACATGGTCATACCCACTTATGCCAGTCCACATGGTCATGTTAGTAAATAAACAAGAAAATCTTTCAAAAAATTAAGCTTATAGTGGATATGAATCAAACTCATTTTAAGGATGTGGGAATGTAGCCCCCGATGTTCATGGAGCAACATGTAACATAGCTCACACATTTAACATACCCTGGTTTCTGTGTGCTAAGCCACTTATGGTCTTGTGGCATCTGAGTCCTTCTCGGGTGCATAAGGAGCGCCTTAAGATTTCTTCCTCAATGATAAGCCATCATTGGCGGACATTAAAAGCTTGTTTCCAAGGTCAGGTCTGAGCCCAGGAGCGGCCTATGTCTTTTAATGGATTTGGCAACTCCAGCAGATTTCTCATCATATTGGGTAACATAAATCACATGGTCTGTGGCTTTCATTTGCTTAGAATGCATCTTTTTTACATGCTTTGTTATGGTACCCTTCAGTAATGTTTTTCTTATATCCAGGCTGAGGAAGCAATCATTCATCTCCAATGACTGGCCTCCCACAACCAGTGGACCAGAATTGTTGCAAATAGACTGTGAAATCAGCAAAAAGTCCTTTAGATTTGGTGGATGTTGCTTAGTAATCCGATCAGTGTCTTATCAGTAGAGTGTGGTACTTAAGTCTTGCACCCTCAAGTGACAATGTGACATCCAAAATATTTACAGAGTCCCGGATGCACTTACAGAGCTATCTGAAAGATTCAATAAATTTAAATTGTTCTTGGTCTCTTTCCATATAATAAAGATCTATAAATATTTTATAATAGTTTATCCTGTCTACATACTTGGCCATAATATTCACAAATTTTGGACATTATTCTGGTTGACTCGCAAGGCTTGGAATCTTGCAGCCTTGCAAGTCCACAAAAGGCCGCCCACCCCCCTCTCATGCCGCGATCACCCACACGGCTGCAAATGGATGATTTGCACAATCATCAATTTGCAGCTGGGGGGAAATCAATTGATGGTTGGTGACCATCAAATGATTTCTCCAGCGTTCGCAGATCAGATATATGGTGTCTCTGATCTATGTGGGAAACAGGCTGGCAGCAGACATCCGCTGACGTCAGCTGCCGGCCCCCGCAACACCAGGCGATTACCATGGGAATGCTCATCATTTTCAGGGGAAAAGTCCATTCAAATCTGGGTGTTCCTATGGGCTGCACCCCCCGCCGCAGCTCCACACCCCCCGCTTGCACTGCTAGGCATGAGCAGGATGTAGAACATGTAGTTTGCTGTGCCCGCTCGCACCCTGCGTCTGCACATGCACAGAAATGCATCTGCGCAGATGCAAAACATCGGTCCCCTGTGCGAACGCACAGGGGACCGAACCAACTAGAATAACCCCCCTTATTTATGCATAAATATGGTAGTGTAGGCCGTGGGCTACATTTGAGCCCATCGATGTGCCCACGACCTGAATAATACCATACTTTCAGTCATACTGTACATGAAATGATTATACACCAACATTAATTTGAGTAATTGTTAAATAAAATCAATTGGAGGACCACCAGTGTTGTGCAATTCCATTAAGGATCTCACTTCTGCTAAACCTATGCTTGAGGAATAATTGTATAGAGTGATAATACATCAAGAGAGAGAACTGTTCAGATACCCAACCATGACTGACATGTGACTGGGGGAGGTGGATATGAAGATGTGCCAACTGGGGCTTCAGGGGAGATATCCACATTGAGGTTTTACTAAACATGGAGAGATGTACACATGAGACTGAGGGAAACAAACAGGTGCACAGTATGAATCAAAGGGCAGAGGCACTGAGACAAGAAGCACAGAGGGTTGGAGGAGAGCAGAAAATTTCCAGGAGAATGGTACTCACTACAGTATAGTCAGTGGTCTTTAATAGAGCCGCCCTGTCACTTTCAAGCATCCCTCCATCCAGGGGGCAGGGTTAAGGTGATTGGAAAATGTCATCACTGTGCCTGTTCCCAACCTTCCTCAGAGCTGGAGGATTTACCCAAGACATGCCCCCAACACAAGGCTGCAATGTCAGCCTGTATCAGACGGAGATCTTTCCTACCCTGTGTACCCACTCAACCAGCTGCTGAATGGTCACCCTGCCTGCAGAGAAAGGGTATTAATTGTAAATTCAAAATAATACTCAATTTTACATATTTTTCTGGTGGGATGAGGCTAGCAGCCTTGGGACCACAGGGCACTAGGCAGTCACCTATACCGCATTGATGTAAATCCATCCCTGAGCAGGCTGTAATGGGATCAGTCATTATATTATTATTATTATTATTATTATTATTAGTTACACTGTATCACAGAGTTGTACAGAGTAAATAGTACATAAAGAGCATGATAACAAATACAGATACTCTTAAACAAAAATTAATACATATTAGAACTGAGCACCACACTGAATAGTGCTTACAATGTAAACTAAAATAACATGAACAAGTAGGGGACATTAAGGTTATAATGAGTGTACATTAAAAAATCAAGTTGTAATGGCAAAATATATCATTGTGCCATTTCACATATCATATGAGTGAAATAAGTTATTATAATGTTCTGATTACAACGTGTATGAGCTGAAGCAAGGGTTGGATGGCACTTCAAGGCAGAAATCCCTGTTATAACCATGCCATCCCCAAATGGCATTACCATTAAAAAAAGACTTTCAAATAATAATAATAATAAAAAACAATTAGAAAACACCTGAACTTTGGGGTCAACCAGCCATTACAGGGGATCCGATACGATTTCCCGGCGGTCGGGATCCCGGCGGTCGGGATCCCGGCGGTCGGAATCCCGACACTGGAATCCCGACCGACGAAATCCCGACAAGGGGGGGACATGGATCGCCCCCCCTTGCGGGCTCGCTGCGCTCGCCACGCAGGGGGCCCGGTGCGCTATTTTATTCTCCCTCTATGGGTGTCGTGGACACCCACGGAGGGAGAAAGTTTCGGGATTTCGGCGGTCGGGATTCCAGTGTCGGGATTCCGACCGCCGGGATCCCGACCGCCGGCAAATTAACCGCATCCCATTACAGGACAGCCCTTGTCCAGTCTTTGAGTACAGTAAACCCCTCCCCCTGTTTGTAGTACCACCACTGGATTGCAAGTGCTGGCACTTCAGTATTAGTTAAGGAGGCCAATCCGGTGGTATTTCTTCAATCCTGGTATTCCCGGGATTGGCCTCCCTAATAAAAAACGCCTCTGTGCCCAAAACTGCCAGCCTGGCACACGTCAATGCAAATTTAAAGGCCAACTAATACCCCCAATCCTCCCCACCCCCTACTCTACACTGTCACTTACACAGCAGTAGTGACAGGCAGCAACAGTACCAGCTCCTTGTGCTGTGGGCAGGTGGCCAGGCAACCGGATTCAGAACAGTGTGCTGACAGTAAGGAATGGTGCAGCATAATGTAATGTCAGGGGTCACGCTGCACAACCTGGCCACCACCATGCCGCTTCTTACTGTCAGCACACTGTTCCGAACAGTTGCACCACCAAGGGTCAGTAGCAGGCAGCCTGGCAGCATCTGAGCAATATACCAAGGTGCTTTTTGCTTCCCAGCTTGAACATTTTTATTTTTATTTTGCATGGGCATACTAATCCCGGAATCCCTTGATTGGAAACTTTAATCCTGGGATTTAAATCCCATCAATTTAAGGCCAAAATTCCAGTTCTGTAGAATGGGTGTGTTATAGTTCACAAACAATGTCAAGGTGAACAGTCATTAGGTTGACCGCAAAAGGTCAACATACACAAGGTCGACTCTTTGACAAAAAGTCTACATGAGTTTTCCAATTTTTTTGTTAATGTCAACACCCAATTAGTGCACTGCATCCCCTCGCATGGCTTGCTATGCTTGCTATGCTTCAGGCCAGGTGCTACGCTACCCACTTTACAGTTCCCAACCTTTTTCATGAGGACCCTGTGTATGTCGACCTTTTGGTATGAACCTATTGACTGTCGACCTAGACATTGTCTGTTACCCATATCATGAAAATCTAGTTAATATTTCCTTTGGGTAATGCAGTGATTTCCAAACTGTGTGCTTTGGCACCCTGGGGTGCCTTGTGACCCTTCCAGGGGGCCACAAGTTGGTGGTCCAGGAATAACTCAAATGATTATGGCCAATGTAACAGGAAAAATCAGTGCTTGTGACTGCCAGTCATAAAATATGTGTACAAATTGAAGCAAATCCTGTCCCTCACCAGATAATTAAACCTAAGGATGACATATAAACATAATTAACTTAATTCATCAATTCTCAAAATTACCTTTGGCCATAGATAAAGGGGGTGATTCAAATTTACTTGCTGAAAAGCGAATTTGGTCTGGGGATGCGTATTGGCGAATATACGCCTGTGCAGGCCTGATGTGCAAACGACTTTGGCAAGTATCACGCTCAACAAGGCGTTCGCACAGAGGGGGCGTACGGGGGCTGTCCTATGGGAACGCAAAAGTGGTGGGTGCGCCCAGAGAAATGCTGGGCATCCCCATGCAGGTTGGTCAATGCCTGCATGGGGTGGGCGGCTGACATCAAATGACATCAGTACCCGCCGATTTCAGCCTTATCCGAGGCAAATTAAGTCTACATTGACCTTTATTCGCAAACAGGATGGTCATCGACCATCGAATGATTGGTGTGTTATGCATGTGTAAAGGCGAATACACATCCATTCGCATGCCAGCGTGGGCATTCGGTCAGTGAAGGGTGACGGGCATTCGCTCCCGTGGCGGGCTGTGTTTACCTGCTCACTAGGCAGAAAAAGAACGCTGCTTAGTGAGCTGGTCTGAATCAGGCCCAAAATTCTCATACTATAGGGTGCCGTGATTCAAAAAAGTGTGGGAACCACTGGGGTAATAAATTAAGATTCTCAAACTTAATGGTTTCATCATGTACAATTATGCCGATGTAACAGCAATAAACACAGACACACACTTACAGACACACACACACACATACACACATGCACACATACTGTATTAGCATTCTCGGTTACAACACTGAAACAATCTTATATATATTATTTACATAATATAAAAAGAAGAGGAATTCATAAGGATAAGTGCTGTAAACAAAACTATTATATTTGTTATACCACATTATATTCATGTTTTATCCCGGTGCATTCGCTGTGAATGGTTTATAGAAATAAATGAACCATTTAAGAGTGACAGTGAAGGGATGAGACTGACACCAAAGGTAGTTATAACCCTGAGGTGTTACAATGCAGGATTTTTTTTCTGCACTTAGAACTCGCACTTTTGAACTTTCTCGACAATACAACTACACAATAAACGTGTGAGAACAATACAATTTCTCAACAAAATTCCAGGAATGTCATCAGCCGCCGGCCTTCACAGTTCAATAGTTATTGTGCATTTGGTCATACAAACTCATTTTAAGAGGCTGACACTAGTGTAAATGAAGCTATATCGGTCCACAAGGGCACCTCTCTGACCCTGAAATGTAAACAATAAGGATTTTGATTGTGATACATAATTATAGGGAAACATAAGTGGAGGTGAAATGAAATAACTTCTGTATTATAGCAGCAAAGACTTGATAAAGGGATATAAATTGCCTCAAGATCTTTCTTTATACATTCCAAGAACGCAACAGAATTATATATATTTCTTACAATGGAGGTTGATAGTTCTGGGAAAAAAGATCTCTCTATTTTTACCCAGGGCTGATTCAAAATTCGAAAATTCAGATATATTTGCTGTAAAATGTATTTAACGTCGATGTCATGAGTTACGATTTTTTAGATTTATTTTGTAGGGTGTTGAATGGAAAAGAGAGATATTTGAGGCCCCCATACACCTGAAAGACATTGCACCCAATCATACCATCTCGAGGGATTGTATGATGGATTTTATGCAGATTGTGAGCACATTGTGTGCACACAATTGTGCAATGCGCAGTCCCAGGGGGTTGGAGGATTGGTCCTCTGATCTAACGTGCTGCGTGCAGTTGCGATTGGGAGAAGATTGCGTGTGCTTTTAAGCACTTGCAATTTGTCATTTGATGGCTCATACAACCGGTGTCATTTGACACTCTGACTTGCAGAGAAGAGATATGCAGCTTCTGGGCGGTCCATGGCACTGAAGACGGCAGGAGCAGCAGAAGTTTCCAAGCGGCAGACGGGCGGGTGGCTGAAGAGAGCGGTGGATGTCCTTTTGCTCAATTCTGTCACTGCTCTGAAAACAGTTTTCAGAGGATTGTGGTCATTTGACACACTGACTAGCAGAGAAGAGAGATGCAGCATCCAGGCGGCCAGTGGCAGTGAAGACGCCAGGAGCATCAGAAGTTATTAAGCGGCAGACAGGAGGGCGGCTGAAGAGAGCGGTGGATGTCCTTTTGCTCAATTCTGTGAATGCTCTGAAAACAGGTTTCAGAGCATTGCTGATTTAGGGCTATTTAATTATGGTGCAGCGCAACAGATGTGAGCAGATTGGTAGTTGCTGGCAACCTGTAAATGAAAAAAATAAATGAAAAAAAAAGGATTTTTGGTACTTCTATCCTTTTGATCTTAGTAGGCCAGCCCCCTATTTAAATGAAGCTTCAATCATACAATCATGCAGCATCTGGATTGTATGACAGATTGTGAATACATTGTGTGTCCAAAAACCACCAAGGACTGCCAGGGAGATGAAGGGAAAGTTGGACACAATCATGATTGTGAGCAGGTCTTTCTGATGTATGGCCAACTTAAGAGTTAAAAACAGGCATATTTCTCACGAGATGTAGATGGGATGGGTTCAATTTGCCCAAATGTGCAATGCGATAAATGAATAGGTTGCAAGAAAGCTCTCTTCCTGCGAATCTTGATGGCGGAAAGCCTAATCACATATGTGCCACCCTTCGATCAGCTCTTCCTGTGCCTCCCCTTGCTATGAATACACTCACCTGCAAGGGCGTAACTACCATAGGTGCAAGGGGTGCAGCTGCTATGGGGCCCAGGGCTGAAGGGGGCCCATATTTACCATCTAAGTAATATGTTTTACATACATTTATCACCATCAGTTGCTAAATAGGGGGCCTTATAAACTTTTGCTATGGGGCCTACGGATATCTAGTTACGGCCCTGCTCACCTGTACGAAGAAACGGTGATTGTGAGCTCTGCCCTGTGTTCTCCTGTGCTGTTGCTGTAACCCTAGAGACAGAGAAGGCTGTGCAGGAGTGTCAAAATTTTTAAGGAAAACAATTATTACAATCTAGAGATAGAGGCCCTTATTCTGGTCGGTGCGGATGTATCCGCGTGCGTTCGGCCCGCCGATGTTTTGTGTCTGCGCATGTGCAGAGGCGTCTCTGCGCATGTGCGATAGGGGCGTATGCCCAAATCCCGCATGAAATGTGAACACTCCGAACAGGGGGTGGAGAAGGGCGTGAAGGGCTATTTGGGCTCATTACCATATGCATACGCCCCGCGTTTCATGGGCGTTCCCATGCAAACGTATGGTAATGCGGCCGTGACGCACGTGTAGGGGGCGGACATATGACATCGCCGGATGTCAGCTGCCCGCCCAGATCCCTACTTTTGCACGGAGAAATATCCGTGTGGTCTGAGGTTGCGGGAGCTGGTGGACCAGTCGGTCCTGCATTCGATGGTCTGCGACCATCGAATGATGGGAGAGGTTCCCTGAGATGGAGGAGGCGAATTCCATGAAAAATACACGTGCGGTCCATTCGGCCAGCTTCTTACCGTGTACGGACGGAGTTGGCGATCCGTATGGAAGGCGGGGTTTCGCACGCACGGTCCTGGCCGCATAATCGGATCCGGCCGCACCGATCAGAATAAGGGCCAGAGTTATTATCATAGGGCTCCCTCCAGTGTTTTTTTTAATTGTTTTTTTGTTATTAATTCACCCAGAACTCATTTCCCATCACAAGTATGATCTGCTTACTAGCAAAATGTGAAATCTTGTGAATTCTTCTCCAATTGCCCATTAGTACATATGAGTGATACTGAATTATAGTGAAAAGAGTGTTAAAACACCACTTTTCACATAATGTTTGTAAAAATATTAATAAATGTGCCCATTTAGCTTCTACAAATGAAAAGTAGGGGATGTTGCCTATAGCAGCAAACAGATTCTAGCTATCCTATTTTGAGATTGACTGTGTAGGGCAGGGGTGGCCAAACCGGTCCTCGAGATCTACCAACGGTTCACGTTTTCCAGGTTACGTAGCTGGTGCACAGCTGTAGTCATTACTAACGGTCACATTTTAAAACCTGCTGCATTCATTACTACTATAGATCCACAGGTTGCCTGGAAAGCATGCACTGTTGGTAGATCTTGGGGACTGGTTTGGCCACCCCTGGTGTAGGGTGATGGAATCAATTTGCCAATATGATTTCATTCTTGAAATTCATAACGTTCTATTGATAATGTAAATATTTGAATGCTTGCGGGTCATACATACAGGCATGTGGTCATTTTTCAATACAAGTTAGTAGAATTTTGGCAAAGTGCACCAGATTATGGAAACCCATATCTATGTACTTAACTGGGTAAAGTATGAATGTTAGAATTGTTATTATGAATCAAATACAGCAGCAATTAGAAGAAGTCTTTTCAATCTGTGGACAATGCCAAGCGTATCTGTGAGCATACTGTACATTTGGTTATACCACAGTGGTTTCATGCAGTTAATGTGTTTATGGGGAAAAGGTCCCATAAGATCAACTAATGGGATAGTAAAGGCTTCGCAAACTGCTGAGGACTGCATGAAAGTCCAAGGTATGTCCCATTATAACTGTAATGAGAAACCCTATCTATGGGTGGCAAAACAAGCCCAGAGCTACAACACCCCCTTTTAAATGTGATATGTGATCCCAACCCCCCAGCACGCACACGCACACACGCATATACTGGTTTTCATGTTGTGTGGGGACCAACTTTCTGATCATCACTTACACACACACACATCATCTAATTTAAATAGTCCAATCTCACAAGGTGGAAGGCTAGATATGCTTGTTGGTCTAGTTTACAATTAACAAGAACTGCCCTCCATTGGGCAAAATCTCCCACACATTCATGTAGTTCTATGTCATTACCCAGTGCTGTTGTGTGAAACATGAGAAATTACATCATAAAAATTACTTTATTGTGTAGAGAAACTGCACCAGGAGTTGTGTTCTACCTTCATACAACCTACAGGACATCTATACACTAGTTAAACAAGCTATTTAATAAATATCGGGAAACAACTGAAACCTATTATTTTCTAGGACATAGCCATCTAAGAAGTCTTTCATTAAGGAGAACCCTGAGACCTACTGAAAGGCTGTGTGTATTCCATTTTTGAGGAGGACCTTTAGTTGAGCATCAATGTATGTGTTCGTTTTTTATTTTCTATCATAAAATGTACTTTGTTCTTCTCAACCTTTAGTACCTATCATAGAAATAAATTGAGGAATATCCATTCCTCTGGATTCCACCTTTGACAAAGCCACCTAGAGTGGCGAAACGCATCAGTTAGCTGCTTGAACACCCCCTCCATTTATCTGCCAACCCCAGATTGCAGTCTGAACCAACCCCTGGAACCCAACATCTTTCTCAAATTAGAGGACCCATTACCTTTACCATCCACCAGAAAAATATCCATTTCGGATCAAGTCCGCCCACAATTGCATCTGTGGACCAGAGTACTATCAGTGGACTGTCGGTGATTTGTGCCATCTTGGACCGACCACATAGAGTCTTGGTGGAGGACATTCATACCCTGCTAAGGGTGGTTACTATTCCAGCATATGAAATACAGTTCCATTTAGGGGTATTATAGGAACAGTCTCTCTGGCAGCTATGAAATTTTATTGGGGGTGCCCAATATTCTTTTTAAGAATATTGCTTATTCAATTACATTGTTTTTATATTTTTTATATGCTTTATTAAAAATCTGTTAAAGATCATCCAATCCATAATTCACCTTATTTGCATTGGTCTTTCAAAACTTGTGCGCTGCTCTAGTTTTTTTTTCTATTGTTCCTCTGGAGAAAAGAACCATGTCTGTTGACATATTGGTCAATAAATGCTGAAATAATGTTACCATGAAATATAAAAACAAATGTGGTAACCATCGGAAAAATGGAAAGATTGTGTGCATAAAATCCAAGAATGATGTATTTCCCGTATAGATGTCTCATAATGTGAAGCCTATTATTTCCTTTTTTTCCTCCCTAGATCTGTGTGTGACAGATAATCTGGACAGGAAAAAAGCCAACCTGGAGAATATTACAGAATATTGCAACCACCAGTAAGCAGCCATCTAAAGATGTTTGCGCTATTTTGCTTTCGAACAGGGATGAGGAACCTTTGGCCCTCCAGGTGTTATTGAACTGCACATCCCAGCTTGCCTTGCAACAGTTTTAGTATGGCTAAATAGCAAAACTGTAGCAGGGTTAGGATGCGTAGTTCAACAACAGCTGGAGGACCAACGTTTTCCCATCCCTGCTTTAGAGTAATTTATGTCTGATAAGATTATGTTTAAACGTTCTTTTAAATTATATTTAGTGTTCCCTTTAAGAAAGCCACATCATGCTATGTCAAATTTTATGTAGAAGTCCTTTGACAGAAAAACCTACATGTTGAGAAAAATATTTGTGAGCTTATCCAGTCTGTGTTAGGTGTTAGGTACATTGAATAAATGGTGATGTTACATAGTTTTTTTGTTACACTTCCCAGCAGGCGTTAAAAGGTGGGCTAATTATATCTAAAACAAGGTCAACCAGCTGGAGATTGTAACCTGCTTTACAGAACATTGCGTAAATTCAGTACACAGCGCCAAACAACAATGCATTTCTTAATTTGCATTTGTTTTTGATTTCTTGCTTTTGTTCCCATTTTATAAAATTATTTAATCATAAATTTGTTTTCCCGAACTTTGACATAATCATCTAATGGCTACTTTCATCATGGTAGCCTCAATGTTAATAATATATATGTTTTATGAACTTGATTTGTCTATTTACAGAAAAACGACTGAAATCTTTCTTGATCTCACATATCAGGAAACAAATATGGGGTGAAATGTAATAGGATGAGAGATTCAGAAAGTGAGAGATTTGGTGAGAAATCTCCAAGTTTTTTAAAGTGGCAATCATTTACACTGCAAAGCAAACTGGTTTTGCAGTGTAAATGCCGCTTTAAAAAACTGGAGATTTCTTACCAAATCTCTCACTTTCTGAATCTCTCATCCCATTAAATCTCACCCTCAATGTACTTTTTGTGAAAAAAATTTAATTTGCCAGATTTAGCACAATTTGGAGGATGAAAACCAAAACAGCATCCAATGTGGTGTGCAACCACCTAAACTTCATATGGTTTCATTACATATCACATGCATTTAATCCAGAACACATGGTGAAATTAGATATGAAACATCTAGGGGGTTATTCTGATTCACCCGGAAAGGCACAATCACTCTCTAATGGACAAAACCATGTGCACTGCAGGTGGGGCTGATGTAACGTGGTTTTGTTCATTAGAGTGATTGTGCCTTTCCGATTGAATCAGGATAACCCCCTAGTGTAGAGATAATGAGCATATTGCTAGTTATGTTCTTTTGCTGTGCTGTTAAAAGTATGCACACACAGATAAATAGGAGTTAATCACACTCAGCAAATCTGAGGGGTTCTGGTAAAGTTTTATTAAAATGTACATCCATTGTGGTATCCTGTGCGAACACGCAGAGGAGCCATTCAACTAGAATAACCCCCATTATGTATTATTACATTGCGGATCACTCTTTCAGTTCTAGTTAACATACTTCTGAACTTTTAGCTGCACCGAGATTATTAGTTTGCACCACATTTGCATTTACTTCAGTACAGCATAATGGGTCTACCTCCGTCTTAAAAAGAAAATGTGGTACCTTAGATACTATCGACATCAAAAGTGTAATGGAAAGATCTCACCTTGTATTAAATGTATTTATTGACAGTTTCTTATACAGATGGAGCACCTCTCATTTAGCGCCAACCCTTGCCAGATCCCCTCCGCTGGCAAAAGAAGGCGGAGAATCGCTCCATCTGACGAGCATCTCACACACACACACACACGCGTCCCTATCTCTTCATCCGCTTCAGGGAGATGGGCATGGTTACGGGTGGGTGTGGGGGGGCTATGGCACCGACGGGGAAGTGGTGAGGAGGCGGCAGAGGACTCTGATGGAATTAGGCGTGCAAGCCCCCTTCCGTCTGATGGTGGGTGAGGATCCAGCCCAATGAGAGATGGTCCATCTATATAGCGCACAAATTCTGTTGCACTTTACAATTGTAGACAGTGATAGAAGAAACTGGGTAACATAGATAAAAATAAGCAGTTGGGGATCAACAAAGCACTGATTTTAGTCTAACCAATGATGAAACTATAATATCAAAGGTACCTGAAGGCCTCCACTGCTATCTGAATTGAGCTACCTCCCTTTTATGGCATAGTTCTATTAAACCCAATCCCAGGAAGAAGGACAATTTCCCTTTTTTTAGGGCAGAGACAACTCACTCTGTAACGGAGATGCCCCTCAATTACCACTCATGCCAGCTTAGGCTGATGAAAAGAAATGCTTTACCGTACTACTGTGCTTCTACTCTAAAGCAAAATGAGTAACCCAAAAGACAAACAACATAGAAAACAAACAGAAAAACACAATGAACTAAGCTGTGATAGTAAAGATTTGTGAAATGAAATGAAATGAAAGAAAAAGTATTATCTGACATCCCCAAACTGATTAAAAAACAAATACCCCTCTAATTAACTTGAAATAAGTCAATGAAAGTACCCTACCATTTCCGCTCAAAAGTGCTTAGCAATGTTATCCTTAACCAGGGGCAGAACTTTATGGACCCCTAGGAACATTTTAAATCAGCCCCTGCCCCAATGCTTTATATTATATAACCCTGGTGTGGTACCATGGGGCCTATATGACCCCACTCCTTTTTGAACCATTGTTTCTTTGAAACTATCATAAATAGTGACCTTGCCTTTCATGTATTTTCTCGTAAGGACTTCCTAAGAATGTGGCACACGTTCGCTAGTTTTTGAGTCTTTCTGTTTATTTTCTATTCACTGTTATTTGTGTCATAGTACCTTCCATGTTTTATATGTATTTTTCCTTATTTCAAGGTTCTGTGATGTGCACAGAGGAACACAATTTCGAAATGACAGAGATTGTCACCCGAAGCCGTTGTCGTGTCTTTAGGGGACCTCAGTGACGTCGACATTAAAAATGAGGACAATATTGAAGATGATTTGAGCTGGGAGCAGTAAAAATTTGGCCTACAGTGATAATGATAATCAGATGATGTAAAATATACAGAAACTCACACATGAAGTGTTGTGCAATATAATCTGGTGATATATTTAGTACATTTTTACCATGGGGTCACATTGACCCCATGATACTAGCAACGTAACTATTTTCATGGTACCACACCAGGGTTAAAACTATGCCGTTCAGTTCATTTTTTGCCATATTATAATGAGTAGGTCCACAGACATAACTAGATATATTGTAGACCCCAAGGCAAAAGTTTGTAAGGGACCACCTTATAAACTAATTGTTAACAATGTATATAACAAATGTACTTTGGACAGCTCTGGCCTCCTATGGTAGCTTCGTCTTGACTTTAACACTCACATTTAGTCACTTACACAAAATGTATGTTTTATTCAGCACCAGGATTATGCAGATTATATCTACCTAAAAGTGACATGTTTATGATTAAAAAGAGCTGACACTTATTTGTAATGTGGTATCTAGTACGAGTCACGGAGCACTGCTTCTTCTCCACGGTGCATGTTTTCCTCACACCCCAAGTACCACTAGTGTAATGGCCACTTCACAGAACTTTCTAAGACTTAAGCCCCATACACACTAAAGGATATAGTAACGATATTGCTCAGAAAGGGATTTCCGAACAACATCTTTTGCTATATCTTCTAGTGTGTGCAGTGAATCTCGTTACGGATGCACGCTCCCAGGCAGAGTTGACGACCCCTTCCCTTGTTCTGCATGTTCTGACATGGGAGGTCTTCATTAACAGCGGCCATGCTACAGCTGCAGCGTGGCCCTCGCCCCCCCATCAGCCCATCACCGTCAATCCCTTTCCCGCCAGCCTCGGCAAGTGTATACACACCTGGCACCCCGCCGGGTCCCTGCAGATAAGAACCAGAGGGGCCACATTAAAAATGATTTGCTTTTGATGGAAATGAAGTAACTGGAGTATTCCATGGTTTAAACTAGTGGTTATCAACCTCGGTCCTCAAGGACCCCCAACAGTCCACGTTTTCCAGGTCTCCTCACAGAATCACTGGTGAAATAATTAGCTCTACGCGTGATCTTTTAAAATGTGTCAGTGAGTAATAAGTGCAGCTATGCACCTGCCAGGTGACCTGGAAAACGTGTACTGTTGGGGGTCCTTGAGGACTGAGGTTGAGAACCACTGGTTTAAACTATTTTAAAAAAAGCACAGTGGTTATTTTTCATTCGTAATGCAAATGTAAAAATAATATATATATATATACTGTATATAATATATAAATTGTAATGAAATATCAAGAAATAACTAATACAGGAAATACAGTATGCTGCATACCTCTAGTATATTTAATATCCATAGCAAATGCTGTACAGTATTAGTCCAAGGCCATCTTAACAGTATAGTAGACCCTGGGCAAAGCAATGCACTGTGGACCCTACACATCCACTCATTGAAAAAAACTTTAACTCGTCCATCCATCAGACCTATTCACAGGACCACAACAAGGGGAGTGGTCAAGGGAGTCGCAAGGCCCGGGTGCTGGATGTGATACTAATATGTGCAAGCAGAGGGAGGCAGTGGTGTTGAGAGGGAGGGGGCAGGTACTTTTTACCCGGGCCTGGGTCTGCTGGAGGAGCCCAGTTCCTGCTCCCCTCTCTCCTATTGCAGGGAGCCGGGCAGTATGGAGAGAGATGTCAGGTTGCCGCCGCAGCACAGCCTCTCTAACCAGCTCAGCACACACTGCTCAGTGCTGAGCTGGGGATAGAGTTTCAGCCCTGCCTAGGCCATCTGCCCCATGCTTTCATACAGTTAACAGCTGTCAGCACTTTCATTGGTGGATAGCTCCAGCTATCTACCAATCAGCATACAATAGACATTTAGAATGATATAAGACATTTTTTTTAATTATTGGTACATATTATAAATATCTCGTACCTTAGCAATTAAATTATACAGTAACGCGTAACGGAATATGTTGGCATCATATAAATAAATAATAGGAATATTATATATTTTTATATTGTATCAATTTGTTGTCGAAACCATGTTTCCAGCACATAGCAAGATATTCCCCAGTGTTATGGAAGAAGAATGCAGACACGCAGCATATTTAATTTTAGACTCACTTAAATTTATAATCTGCATTAAATTAATTGTGACTAAGGTACTACACAGGACTGTTGAGAAAGATCAAGGTAATTGATGTGATTTCTATTAAACCTGACATTGAACTTTGACAGCAGAAATGATATCATTCATTTTTTTTCATGTAGAAAATGATCTGGATTTATCCCCAGTGATGAGTTAGCTCTTTAGAAGCCCTCTGTAGTTAATGCTCTCATTAGGATACTTTGTACTCCATGTTTTTGTTCATTGTTCTTTTTTTATACTTTTTATTGAAGAAATAATATAGACGAAACAAGGGAGCAGGAATAGAGAGGACATATGCAGGATGGGATCTCAGTCACCGAATAGCCTTAAATCTGGTTGGTAAACTGACTGGTCCTACAGGGCGCTGGGACAGATTGTGATGTCACTAAACCCCACTCTAAAATAAAGTGATCAATGGGTTCCATGAAATGCTAATTTGTTCCAGATTCTCCATCCATCGCCAAGTATCCCCTGTTACTCTCCTAATCCTGGCCATTTCACTAGGATATGGGAGATGTGGTCTCCTGCAACTTGCAGTATGAAATGTTCGCAAGTATTAGCAACAGACAATGACATTGGAGGATGGGGTCTGCATCACAAGGCAGCCACAGGTAAAGAGGAGGCAGATACAGGGAAGGAAGACACAAATGGCTCTACTCTTCAGAGGTTAGAGGAGCAGGGTAAATCCTTCAATCAGGCATGATCTATCCCAACCTTGACTAAAGAGCTATGGAGCCCTCATACTGTCATGGTAGGGGTCATGGTTAGCATTACTGCTTCACATCACTGAGGACGTAAGTTTGGTTCACACTAAGGCACTAACTGCATAGAGTTTGCATGTTTTTCCCTGAATTTGTTTGTTCTGGGTTTCTATTGGATTTACTGGTATCCCACAATCCACATACTGTTAGCTTAAGTGAATTAAGATGAAAATTGAACCCTAGTGTATATGCATTTATGTATCTGTATACATGTGGTAAGGATTATAGATTGTAAGCTCCTCTGGAGAAAATATTCTCTGTCAAGTGCTGTGGAATATGAGTAAATGTATTCAAATATATAAATAAAAAAGTAAATCCATTTTTTGTGTGAAGAACAGACGTCTTCTTCTCCTCTGTCAGAGCATGGCAGAGTGCGCTGCGGGGGGCCCAGAACTTACCTGCTGGGTTACTTCTCTGCTGTGCATCTGGCGGGTTGCGGATCTGCACTGCTTGCTCCCATGTTGTCCCTGCCGTGCCACCTGACGGCGGGTGCTGCAGCTGGTCCCAACATCTGAGCTCCGCCATTTTGCAGGAGTCAAGTGACTTCTTCAGCCCCACTTAACTTCTCTGAGCAAAAGTGCTTCCCACTCACTATGCAATACACAAAAATTGACAGGTTTGAAACTGCACCAAGAGCAGCTATGTGAAGACCATCAAACAATGGAAGTCGCCAAACCTCCTAAAACCATATAGCAAAACACAAAAAGATTGATGGCCCTAAGAGCGCCATTAAAGGGCCATCAATCTTTCTGTGTTTTGCTTCCCACTCACTGCCTGAGCCAATCCACAGACAGGGGTGGGTATTTAGGTAAGGCTCCAGGAAAACTCAGTTGCTGGTGCAACTTTGTTTGTAGTCCTGCTGTGTCATCATTTCCTAGCTCCCCACTGTGATCTACAGGTGCTATGTGTTCAACATGGGCTTCTCTTCCTGTGCTCTGTTCCAGTTCCCGGTCCAGTTATCTGGTGATTCCTCCAGTTCCTGTGTTCCATCCAAGTCTCCGGTCCCATTATCTGGTGAATCCTCCAGTTCCGCTGCTCTGCTCCAGTCCTGGTCATTCCTCCAGTTCCTGCGTTCCGTCTCCGGTCCAGTTATCTGGTGAATCATCGTTCTCCATTGTTCTGTTCTAGGCTCCAGTCCAGTTGCCTTATGTTTACTGCAGTTCAGTCTTCCCCTGTTGGTATCTGGTCCGGTTCACCTGGAGTATACTCTGGTCCCACTCAATCCAGTACCCTTGGCTCATGCACACCATCAGCATCTGTATCATTTACCAGTTTTCCTTCCAGTCTGACAATAGTACCCAACCTCCCTATTCTCGCACTATAGTAATGGTATCCGGTGACCCGTGCGGAGGGGCACAACCTGCTCGCCGGATCCTGCAAGGTCCAAACTTCCTTGCAGGGTTCCTGGTGAAGACTGCCATTGAATTTAGACTTTGTGCCTCTGTTTCGGGTCTTCGCCAACTATCGGTCACCTGTCTCATTTTGTCCTTAGTACATGAGGAAGCAATATACAGTATCAGGCCTGCCAGTTTCCAGCAACCTCAGTTAGCCTCTGCACCAGGCCCAGGTCCAGTTCCACAAAGCTCATCACATCAGCTGTAACATTCTCCATTCATGGTATATGCCAGAAAATCTGATTGCTTCAATTTTTTTTTGCTTTGATTACTGAGTGCAAACTCCTGGGGAATTGGGAGAGAATGATGCACCAGTGTTGGGTTGCCTCCTATATAAATAGTAATTACATCTTATTTTTAAATATACGTTCTAAGGATCAATCGGATAACTAAATGTATGTGAATGCACACTTCCTGTTTAAGGGTATTTAAACCCAGCCCATTTGTCAAGTGTCATACCTTTGATAAAGTCGTGACATCACGACGAAACATGTTAGGCAGCACTTGCTACTTTTAAGCTGGACATGGAAGAATCTCTGCCTTTTGCCCCCCCCCCCCCCCCCCGCACTCTCCTGGAAATTTTCCCTTTCATTGCCACTTATTCCGGATTGCCCCCAATACCTCCACCCCATATATAATTTTAATTTTTAATTTTATATTATATTAAAATTGTGATATCCAATTGATCCACTTCTAGCGCTCCACAATTTTTTTTTCCAGTGTTGGGTTGTTGTCTTTTGTTGTTATGTTTGTAATATATTCTGTTCCAATATTGAGTTAATGATTAAATGGATCCTGTCATAAACACTGGGATAGTACGCTCAAAGTTCTACAAGTTTCTGTATTACAGGAAATACATTACAGGAAGTACATGCTAAGACCCTATATAGAGCATACATCTCTCAGAAACAATGCAGCAAGTCAGGTAGATGTCTGAAATGTGGCCACCATTCAGCTACGTTCTTTCATAATGTCTGGACCTGAGGACACAGAAAAAAATACTGGCATAAGTTAATTTATTATATTAACAACACATTCTCACTTAAAGTCTTTATACACCCTATTCCTTTGCTTTTTGTACATTTAGATGTTTGGTATCTGCCCTCGGGCTCAAATCATCTGATCCCCTTCTTAACTGTTTTACTCACAGTGGCAAAAAAAGTGATTTTGAATTCATGGATAACCAAACACACCCCTTCCCTAGCAGATCTGGATATTCTACTCATGTATTTTGAGAGATATAATGCAATGACAATTGTACACATATCACTTTCCTCTTTTATTCGTAAATGGGATCCATATATTTCATCCAAACCGCAAGAAGTGCGGAAGCAAATTCTTAAAAACATTGACGTCGTTCTTACTGGTAGTCTACCTAGATGAGATCTATAAAGATGATGTTAAGATCCCACGCTGCAACCATAGTTGAATGCGAGATGGAGAGGATATGCCAAGAACACCTATAACTGCCTACTCCTCAAGCAAATCACTGATGGCATATCTCACCTACATCATGGATTATACTTGAGCAAACATTCCCCCCCACCCCATTCCCGCCCTCTTCTTACCCCCCCTTTTACATTCTCATACGAATCCAGTTATGTTCCCTTGCAGTTAGTTTAAGTTAAATTATTTGAAGACATAAGTTGGTCTTTGTTTTTCTATCTAGTTGTGCGGATAACAGTTAATTGATTGGTATGTTAGTTGAAAATTTGCAGAACCACCCCCTGAGTATCAAAAGTATTATTATAGACCAAATCGCTTTAATTGCAATGTTTGTTAGATTTACATAATTTGTTTGTGACTATTTATGTGGAGTGACACTGTATTCACCTTCTTTACTTTGTGTTTTGTATGGAATGTAAATTTATTGAAAAAAAAACAATTAATATATTTTGGAGAAAAAAAAGGATCCTGTCCCAAAAATAACCAATTTAGTTGGAGTAGCTATCGCTGCGGCTTACATGAAAAGCTGGTTACTAAGATGGGAGTTCTAATATCTTCTAGAAAGAAAAAAAGAAGTAGAATCTGATGTTAGTGTGGTTTGCCCTGCCCCTGTCCCTACAGCCCACAGGATAGTTGTCCCCTTGCTCTCCACTCCGGGTAGAAGGTGGCTCCCCAGCCTGTCCCTGCGCAATGTCACATTTGAGTGACAGCATGCTCAGCCAATTAGTAGCTAGCGCACCTTTTGTAGTCCGTCACTCACCTCCTGTTATTGTGTGAGGAGAACTGTGTCCATGTGCCTCCTATCAGTGTGTAAGGAGAGCTGTGTCCATGTGCCTCTTGTCAGAGTGTAAGGAGAGCTGTGTCCATGTGCCTCCTATCAGTGTGTTAGGAGAGCTGTGTCCATGTGCCTCCTGTCAGTGTGTAAGGAGAGCTGTGTCAATGTGCCTCCTGTCAGAGTGTAAGGAGAGCTGTGTCCATGTGCCTCCTATCAGTGTGTAAGGAGAGCGATGTCCATGTGCCTTCTGTAAGAGTGTAAGGAGAGCTGTGTCCATGTGCCTCCTATCAGTGTGTAAGGAGAGCGATGTCCATGTGCCTTCTGTAAGAGTGTAAGGAGAGCTGTGTCCATGTGCCTCCTGTCCGAGTGTAAGGAGAGCTGTGTCCATGTGCCTCCTGTCAGAGTGTAAGGAGACCTCCATGAAGAAGGCTTTGTAAGCTGAAACGCGTTGGGGAACACGGACATTACCTACATCAGGTCCCCCCACGGACACACGCCCGGCACACTCCGTGACGTAATCCAAGGAAGACGCTGCAGCAACGCAGTAACCAAGGACGCGGCACCTGAGGAAGTAAGGGTAAGTAGGAGATAGGAACTGTCCGCGAGGCAGGAGGGCTCCCAGTCGGACGGCGGGATACCACGCGGATACCGACACTATCGGCTGAAGCGAGGTAATCCTGCCACCCGCCCAAGCGCGCACGTCTGCTACACCGGGACCGCTACACGCTGTGGGATCCACACGCGTGCGGCGGTAACACCTATCACAGACGCACCGCACACTGGCACACCCTAGGCTGCACCGCAGTATACTACCTCCGAAAACCTGCACTGTACAAACTTCGTGGCAAGTGTTTAAAGGGGTACCCGAAGCTATTATTGTGCCTGAGCAGCGGGACGCCGCACTCAGACAGAGACTTTTTGCCTGCAATTTGTGCAGCCCAAACCAACTTTAATTCGTGACTGTTCCATTCCATAAAGACTGAACAACTGCCTGCATACCAACATTCACCTTGGCACAACGGGCAGCAAGCACGGTGCGCAAGTTCTTTGTTGGGACATCTGCTCAATTCTGCCCAGGATTAGCATTTTTTCATTAGACCATTATTGCAGAAGTTAGTTCTAATCATTACCATTTCACCGCTAATTGAATGATTTTAATTGTTTATGTTCCATTACTTTTCTGTTTGATACTAAATATCACCAAGTAAATATTTCCTTTCCCTTTCAATTTACACCACTGTGTCAGTTATCATTTATCCAGGGCAAAGCGCAGCACTAATTTCCACGATTCCTTATGATTACCACTTTTAGTATAGTTCAAGTCAGACTATACATAAGTGCTTTGCAGCTAGTCCGACCAGGGAACACTCAGTGCGCAGGTACACCCCCAAAATTCCAGAGTGTAAGGAGAGCTGTGTCCATGTGCCTCCTGTCCGAGTGTAAGGAGAGCTGTGTCCATGTGCCTCCTGTCCGAGTGTAAGGAGAGCTGTGTCCATGTGCCTCCTATCAGTGTGTAAGGAGAGCTGTGTCCATGTGCCTCCTGTCAGAGTGTAAGGAGAGCTGTGTCCATGAGTGAGGAGAGTTGTGTCTTGCGTTGTGCATCACTGTAGGGAGACGGAGACCGTGCTCATTTACAGCACTTGTGTCAGAGGAGATCCCCACAGAACATCCTCTGCCCTGGCAGCAATACACGGCGGAGAGACCTATCTATCACCGTTGTCGCTAGTTCCCTGTATAGCAACGCAGCGCTAGAGCCGACATCACCCTCACAGAGAGTCCACCATTACCTACACCGATCTACTGCAGCTACAGGACACAACAAGTACAGTACCTGCACCATACACCTGTGTACACCTGCCTGTGATATACATTGCTATATACTGCATACCTGCAACTTAACCCTTACCCTGTTAACTCTGTGCCTACTACAAGAAACTATATTCCTGGTTAAGCTTCTGAAAAAGTGTCTAACAACACAACAAGCTCCGCTATATACTGTATACATCATCTGATTGGTTGCTATGGGCAACATGCCATCTTAATAAATGTACCCCTATGTGAGCAGGAGAGAAACTTGATTACTTTATTTAATAGATGTGTGTCTAGACTTCATTGGCATATAAAATCCTGTGTCTCTATATAGAAACATTTCTATTATCCACATGAAACATGCTCTATCTATCTATCTATCTATCTATCTATCTATCTATCAACAGATGGAGCGCCTGTCAGCCTGCCTGCAGGATCGCCAGATATCCTGAGCTGGTGCAGGCTGGAGGACATGAGCTCCACCTGACAGGGAACATCCCCTTCAGCAAGGCGGCAGGGAGCGGCTTCCCTGCCTGTCTCTGCTTCAGGGAGACGGGCAGGGAGTGGGGGCAGACTTGGGGAGCTGCGGGGAGCTGCTAGAGACTGGCGGAGGGCTCTGACAGAACAGGGCACACTAGCGTCTCGTGCACGTGTCTTCTGTCGGAAGACGGCGGCTGGCTCGGGGCAGCGATTGATGATTCTATCACCAGGAGCAGCTCCATTGAGAGGTTTTCCATCTGTATCTATCTATCTTACTCTCTCTCTTTCTCTCTCATTAAAAAAACAACCATATTTTTACTTACCCTCATGACGAAGGGCTATAACCAAGATAGCTATACCCCTCAATGGGCTTGGCAGGAAAATATATATTATTTAGATTAATATACTGTAGAATAGGCTTTCATTTAAAAAAAAAGAAGAATTTTGAAGCTGAATAATATAACTAGCCCTTTCATAGTCATATAGAGGGACAATATTTTTGCTTCTAGAAAAACTTGTGCTTCCAATACAGTGTTCATGATTTTGTCCTGGATTGGAAGCAGGGTGCAATGTATTCATTAACATCCCCCCTGATTCCATTAATGTGAAGGACTTGTTGCTCCGATGCTTGATGGTAAGGCTGGTGATTTTAATCCGCAGAAGGCTGCACAGTCTGCTTAAAGGGCTCTTATGCGTCTTCAGCGGAGCAGACACAATAAAAACTGAAATAATTAATGCTTCTTATGGCATTCATTTCCAAAGGTCAACAAGGAAACAGAATATATCCTTTGTTACTATATTAGAACAAGTCAGAAGCATATATTCTAAAGTCTAGCTGGTCTTTGTTTGGAAACATAATGTTTGCATTGGTAGCAATAGAAAACAGAGCAAAGAATGATGCAGAATAAAATGTTTTTGTCAATGCAAAAAAAAAACAAAAAAAAAACATTTTCATGACATTGACAAATTGGAATGTTTTATAGGAGACCCATCGCACTTCTTATCGCCTTTCAAAATCAAATATCCTTCAAACAGTGTAATCTTGTTACTGGCTTAAAACTTTAACCAATACACCTGACCTTAAAACTACTCTGTATAAATATGTAGAAAAATTTTCAAGGACTTGTCGGAATTCCAAATATTTTGACTAATGTGTTTTCCAAATGGAGAATTTGTATTTAGAATCCACAGGGAGCCAAAGTTTGCTGTGAGAGTACTCTCCCATCACATAACTGCATTGAAATATTTTTGAATTGTAACATTTTTGCAGACAAGTTAGCCATAGCAGCTTTGTGGCTTTGAAGAACATGGATATTTAATTTACTGTCCTACACACGGGGAGATGAGGGGAGATGACAGGTTCAGTTTGCCCATATATCTCCTATAGTGTGTAATACCCACTATTTGCTAAGTACAGTATGGGATGGGTGGAATGGAAGAAAAAGATGGGGTTTGCAAGTACCATGCAATCTAGAGCAGTTTTTGGACAAACCTTTTGATATGCATTGGGCTCATTTATAGTTATCACTCTGGGTCTGATTCTGGTTTGCAGGCTGCTGCAACTGCATTAGTCACTTTTTCCGTAGTAGCATCTATGGCTTTGCACTAATGTTACATGTGACTAAAGTCTCACAATCTGGACCCCTATTCGGACTTGCTCCAGCCCAGCTGGAGCAAAATCTCCATCAGAGTTTGGCCTCCAATGTATGCGAGTAAGAGCCTGAGTTTTAAACCACTCCTTTTACATGCCCACAAGACCATAAGATGGGAACATATTTGAACATCTGCATAGCCAGGTCCCAGAAATGTCCAATGTATTCCAGAGCCTATGCGATCCAAACAGTTAAGACCAAAAAAGTGTAGACACAGCTGGACACAAGCACTGTGTGACTTTTTTTTAGGACTAAATGTTGACATGTAGTTAAATATTTAAACACTACAAGCTGTCTCTTAACTGTACATGATTCATCAGCTACAACAACATCACATGTCTGAATTACCATATTTTTAGGTCAGGATAATTAGTCTGCAGGTGCATTTTGTTCACCTTGCTCTACAAAAGGGCCTGCAAATGCCCAATCCACTGTGTTATTAAAGCATCATAGTACTATATGGCTGTACAGTACTTAGCCAGGGGAAGGGGGAGGGGGGTTGATATCTAAATATTGATTGCTGTTTATCTTCTATCACCTGTATCCTGTTAACCTTCAATAAAACCTAGATTCAACGAATAGACTAATTTACTTGCTCACAGAAGGATTGCCATATTATTTTTCCCATATCATTTAAAAATAATTCTGATAACTAAATATGTGGTTTTACACTAAATGATATATCAGACAGAACAGAAATATCACAAAGCTGAAGTGGAAATATCATTGGTTACCATATAGCTGTCACAGTTGGCATTGCTGTCCTACTTAACTGCCAAAGAAAATATATGGAACAAAATATGGTTATTCATACTTCGAGCTTATTGAGCTTGAGATTGTAAGCTCCTGCTCTGCTGATAGCTTCCACCACTTATAAGCCGGCTGCATTGCACCACCTGCAATCCAAGTGAAAGAGGCCAAGGCAGGACATCGCTAGGATAAACAGAGTCAGGTGTCATCTCATTCACATACAACATGGGTTCTAAGCAAACAGACCTGTAGGGTAAAAACACCATGCTATTTGAACAGGAATATATTATTCTCATTATTGTAAATACAAAGATTCAATACAATACAAATTACAGGCACTATTTAAGGTAAATTCCTAGCCCTATCTAACACTTGGGAATTCATTAACGCCAACAGCAAGCCAGGCCATAGCATCCAATATCAGTGCCCAACATCACAAAAGTTCTTGTGGCTGATTGGATGTAAATCCCTGCATCCAGGTTCCAAAATCTGGTGTCACATAAGAGTGAAGGCTTCTTTATCATCTGTGGAGGGTAAACAAATGTCCATACTTTTGAAAGGAGATATTCAACAGGCACTTTTAAATGAATACAGTAAGACCCTATTTTTCAGCAAGTAGTGTATGTATGTAGACCATTTTAGCAAGGTCTCTGTTATCTGGTCAGTACATTTTGGGATTGTGGGATTACCCAATGGAAAGCCCAGTGGAAGGCCAGAGGAACCCCCACTAGAAGACCAAACAAGCACGAGTAGAGCATGCCAACTCCACATAGATAGGGCCACGGACTCGACCTCCAACTCATGACCCCAGGGCTGTGAGAAGGCAATGCTATATCCACTATACCACTATAGCCATCACTGGTGTATACAGTGCAAATTGTAAACTTCTTGTCATACTCATTAGCTAGATTTTATCTGTGTTGATATGACGTTAGATTCTGTCAATAGTATTTGGAAATAGTATGGACCATACCTCCCAACTGTCCTGATTTTCGCAGGACAGTTCCTTTTTTGGGTCTCTCCTGTGAACTACCTGTGTCCCGCCGGTGTGTGCGTGTGTGTGTGCGTGTGTGTGTGTGTGTGTGTGTGGGGGGGGGGGGGGTAGTTGGGAGTCCCCCCTGCTACTCACTGCTCTGCTTAGCAGTGGGGAATGGATGCTGTGCACATGCACACAGTGTCTACTCAGAGACACAGAGGGACTGGGGGCATAGCCAGCAGCTCATAGAGTGCTTATAAAATAGACAAAAATCTCCCTATGTGTATGCTCCATAACACTGCCGTACATGATCCGTGCAGTGCTTCTCTGTGAAAAATGTACATTATTTTAATATCACCTGAACGCAATAAAGGGCTTTTGGAGCAATTCATGAAAACCTTGTGGGGGCAGGTTAGTGTGATCAGTTATGTGTGTCCAATGGCAGGGCCGAAACTAGGGTTTCTGGCGCCCGGGGCAAGGCAGTCATTTGGTCGCCCCCCTGACTGGGGGGACGACCAATTGACTGCCTTGTCCCTGGCACCGGAGGCTGAGCAACCCCCCACGCCCAAATACCTATGTGCTACGCTATTTGCCTGGTAGCGGGAAGCACTGCTGATTTTTAAAAGACTTGCCGGATGCTTAGTGGCTGAGAGAATTCAGCCAATCAGTGTCCGGCAAGTCTTTTCAAAATCTGCTTCCCGCCTGGAAAATAGCATAGCTTGCTTCCAGCTGCCGCTATGCCTGTCCCCGGACCCCCACTGGCCAGACCTGACAGCGCCCCCCCACCTGCAGTGCCCGGGGCGCGTGACCCCCTAGCCCCCCACCCCCTAGTTACGGCCTTGCCGATGAACATACAAGCTGATCACAGTGGGAAAAATGAATAAAATAAACAAAATCATACTGCACCCGGGACCGGTGACCAGTGCTCTGGAGAAGACTACCGGTCATCGCTATTTCCTGCTGCTTTTGTGACCCTTGGTGCAGTTAAGTGATGCTGCAAAGTGGCAGCTCCCTTTACAGCACCAGCTGTCACAGTAGCAGGAATCCATGAGGACTGACAGCCCTCCAGATGCTCCAATCACTGATCCCCGTGTACTGGTAAGTATGATCAGGGTTATGGGCAGAGGTCAGGGCGGTGGTCATCGCGATGAGCAGATGGCAGCAGCAATATGGAACGGAGGCACATATGCAGTTCATGATCAGGGTATTTTGTTCAGGAAAAATACTCCGATTTGGAGGCCAAGGGACCAGGGCAGGCGCTACCCACTCAGCAGCTCCTGCAAAGCAGGGAGGCGCCATGCGGAAAAGGCGCTGTCTCCCTCCCTGCTCTGCTAAAGCTGCCTCAGCCCTCACTGTCACTGCCTCCTGCATGCCGCCCACAGCGCCTGTCTGACAGCGGGCGGCAGTATAAAGAGACTGAGCAGCTCCCTGCACCGCGCACACACTGTCCTCCTCCTGCCACCTGCCCCCTCTTCCTCACGGACACTTGCGCTGAGGCATGTAGCGCTGTCTGTGAATGCCCTTATGACATGTCATGTCCGGATCTGCTCCCTGTGCCTGTCAGCTGTCAATCATATGACAAACAGGCAGCAGCGCCACATCCCCTTCCTTCCCTCTTCTCAGTGTGCTGTGCCAGTGCCACTGCCAGTCCTCAACACTCAGCCCCCTATTTCCTCCACTCTTCTTCCATCTCCTCCTTCTCTCCCCTCCTTTCCCCCTCAGTCACGAGAGGGGTGTAATGGCGTCCTCAGCGTCCTGCCTATGCAGATAGAAGAGGAGGGACTGCATAATAGTTAAACAGCAAAAGAACAGTGAGTCTTTTATTATACATGTTTATTACAAATGTTTTAATAATTGTAGATTTTTTTTGGTACTTGTTTCCTAGCACGGCGCCACCGATTTTGATTGTATTGATCGGGTCAGAAAAATCGCGTTGATCGCATCGCATGCCAACCAAATCGCATGCGATGCGACCAACGCGATCGACCCGATTTTTACAATGTAAAATGGTCCCTGAGACCCGATTTTACATTGATTTCAATGTAAAAAGCCCCCAAACCCCCCATTTTAATAGCAAACCCCCCCTGATGGTTGAAATCGCCCCCCATTGTTAACGCCACCACACTATAGACGTCAACCCGAAGCGTGGCGAGCGCAGCGGTACACGTCCTCCGACCTTTTCATACCCCCACTATCCACGTCGCCGTGGAGTTGATTCTATATAGTGTGGTGAGCCACCGAGCCCGAAACGTGGCGAGCGGACGCGCATACCTTCACAGGTATACGCGGCCGCTCCCCACGCTTCGGGCTCGGTGGCTTGCTGCGCTCGTCACACTATATAAAATCAACTCCACGCCGACGTTGATAGTGGGGGTATGAAAAGGTCAGAGGACACGTGCCGCCGCCCCTCGCGGGCTCGCTGTGTAAAATCGGGTTGATCATTATTCTCTATGGGAAAATCGGGTTGATCGCGTCCGTCGAGTCGCGGCCCATTATAATGGCCCACGATGGACCAGATCAACGCGATTTTGTCTTTCACCGGCAAATACACTGGTGATTGACATAAAATCAGGTCCATCGGGTTGATCGCATGCCTTAAGTACCTTAAACTTAAGGCATGCGATCAACCCAACGGGCGCCGTGCTAGGAAACAAGTACTTTTTTTTTTATTTTAATTTAGACACTTTTTAAATAACGGGTTATGTGCCTAAAAATGGCCATACGCGCTGCAATAGCAGCGTGCGATGCAATGTGCGCTCCTGCAGGCATCGCATCACACAGACCAAAAAGTATGTGCTGCACATACTTTTTGTACTGCTTTCGGATCGCATTGCACACACATTGTATGCATGCCGTGCAATGCGATGTGATCTAGCCCATAACGTATGTGATTCCCGCAGCGTGTATGGGCACCTTTAGTGCCTGCAACATTTTGCGGACACAGCACAGAGATGGTGTATGCATACATGTACATGCACCTGAGATCCTCCATAGGATCGCATGTTGCATACGCTCCCACAATCGGGCTGCAGCTTGTTGTAATGGCAATGTGAAAGGGCGCAAAATGTATGGTTTGCAGGAGGGCGCCGGACACCCTAGCACCGGCCCTGCAAGGGACATAGCAAAGACAGAGCTTTCTTGTAAACTCTATCTCTACATACGATAATTGATACATCCGTGTGATGTAATCAATTATTATCACCATCCTCAGATATGGATGGTGATAAATCGGGCCCCTAAGGTTGTTGCAATTTATTTTCACTTTTGTATAGCTCTATCATTTATTTCAACACAACTTCAATAGGCACCCTCTTTACTTTGAGAAAGGACTCTAGGACTCATGGGCATGAGTTTAGACTAGAGGAAAGAAGATTTCGTACCCTTAAAAAAAAAAACTTTTTTACGGTCAGGGCAGTAAAACTGTGCAACTCTCTTCCTGGTGATGTGGTGTCGGCAGAGACAATACATTCTTTTGAAATAAGGTTGGACAATCATCTATTGGGCAAAAACATCTATCTTGGCAAAAACATCCAGGGGAACAAATAACAATTAAGATCTGTATATAATTAAATCAGATTTCAGTTATATAAGGGATAAAGCAAATAGATCATGCACCTTAATAATGAAGGTTGAACTTGATGGACGCAAGTCTTTATTTCGCCTTAACTACTATGTAACTATGTAACTATGACTTGCAAAACAAGCTTAGCTTGTTTAAATCAATATAAATATGTCTACAGAGTTCAAGCTAATGGCTGTATGGGTCTCTATTGGAAGAATTTGGGGCCCATTTATGCTGTGACCCAAAAGCTAAAATTCATTATAATAACACAGGGTTGCAGACTTTTACAGTCTCCTCTCCAGGAGAACCATGGAGAGGAGACTGTCAGCAGCACTTCTGGGGGCGGGGCCTGATGGAGACATCATTATTCCCTGCCCCCAGTAATGCAAATACCGCAATTTGCAGGTCTCCAAGGAGGGGGCAGAGCTAAATTGGGAGGGAGAGTATTTAGCCCTGCCCCCTCAATTTAAAACTCTACCACCGGGGAAATGCGAGGGTAGGCAACCCTGTAATTACATGACTAATCTGTTTTGGTTTTGTAGCAAATCTAAACTGAATATCAGAAGAAAACATATAAAGGTTTGTTTCTATGTATGAAAAGTATAAATATAGTCCCAGATTTCTGCAGTGACTTCTTTGGTTTTACCTCATGGAAGCCTTATATTTTCCATAGATTCAGCAGATCAGGTTGTGATCCTGAGTTTCCCTTCAACATCACTTAAGTCCCAGGAACATTGTTCATGTTGACATTTTGCACTAATCCCCTTTGCTGATCTCTCCGGTGAGGTAACATGAATGTTCAGACTGGCTTAAAGAGCCAAAGAATCAGGACAGCCAGATACTTTATAACCGTCTGCTGCTGAATGTGACTGCAGAACATTAAAGTCTACTATGTGAATTCTGGAACATCCCCTATTTACAGAGCCACACTATATAGCGGTGACATACATTTATAGTAAGTCTAGACTCTTAACCCTTTATGACCCCTATTCCATGTAAATGGACATTATTTAAAAAATGATTGTTTAGAGTGTATTGTGATGAAGGTTGCTATTCAAATCCCAAGTTACATTTAAGGCCGGTATTCAGTTAGCCCTGAAGAAATATTGGGTGCGAAAAACTGATGTTTTTCCCAATATTTCCTGATGCTTTTTAAAAAAAAAATTCAGGCTATGCAATTTAGACTAAAAATCCACCTGAAAACACACAGGTTCATTGAAAGCTGTGTGTTTCCGCTAGGAGTGTTTTCAGGGATTTTAATTTGCCTGCCTGAAGGTGCGTACACACGTGGGGAGATATTTTGCTCAGTGCCTCCTTTTCATCAGGGACCAGAGATGGTCTCTGATGAAAAGGAACCTCTGCCAGGGGAGCCGCAGAGGTAATCAGCTGGTCGCACCAGCGATTAGAATGGGGCTGAAAACGGGTGCACGCACCCAGCGATTTATCGCCGGGGCACACTCCGATCACTGGCAAAATGGTCGCCAGCAACCATATTTCCAGCGATTATGGGGAAATTTACTAAAGGAAATTTGTAAAAAATAGGTGGTATTTGTATCCAGAAATACACTTATTTTTGACATTTACTATCCCGAAAATACGGCAATTCGTATTCGTATTGATAGCACATCAATACGACTATGAATTTTCGGTAAATTTCCCCCAAATTCCCCGTGTGTACACGGCTTTAGACGAATAAAATAGCCCACCTGCAACACAATTACCCCTAATCAATGATCGGGGCTAACTGAATGCCAGCAAAAATGTACAAAAATACTAGATGCTGCAGCTAGACTATCAAAATATCGAATTTGATCGAATCACAATGTTTTGTTGTATGAGCAACAATGCGTTATGTACTAAAAACCTAAATGACCAAAACATATTTTTAGGGTTATAAAGGGCCACATTTTTCTACTTTTTTAATGGGATACACCGGAAAAATGCAATGGGTCATAAAGAATTAATGTAGGCAATCAAAAGACATATATAGCAAGACTCAGAAATGTGTAAAATGATCTAAACATTATCAATTAGTTTATATTGTGTGCCCATCCCATGACAAAATAAGCATCATAGATTTCAGTAAAAAAGATTTTTTTAAATTGTCATCATTAGTGGGCACGGATAGATGCAGCAAAAGAACATCCTGGGATGCGTGGCCATGTCTCACGGAGGCGTGTCACATGTCAGGTGGGCCTGATCTCGCAGCATGCCCTATCCAGGGGCAGATCCAGAAAAAAATGACAGGGGGGGCTGAGAACAGCTAGAACTGGGGAAGCCAACTCCAGTCCTTGAGAGCTACCAACACTTAATGTTTTCCATTTCTCCTCACAGAATCACAAGTGAAGTAATTAGCTCCATCTGTGGATCTTTTAAAATGTGTTAGTCAGTAATGAGTGCACCTGTGCAGCAGCTAGGTTGTCTGGAAAATGTGAACTGTTGGTAGCGCTCGAGGAATGGAGTTGGCTACCACGGAGCTAGAATATCACTGAACAGCATGATGTGCCCTCACAAGGTTATTACACAAGGGTATAAACACTAAAGGCCCATACACACTGGGTATTTTGGAGCTGAAAGCAGCTCAGTTTTGTTATTTGAGTTCAAAAGCTGCCCAGTGTGTATGGGCAGGCGGTGAGCGCTGATGCGCGTTCCCGCACCATCCCTGCTGGCCGCCAGCATGCAGAGCAATTCTTAGCCCTAGAGCGCTCAGACTACGTATGAGCAGACCTCTCAGAAATGGTGCGGTGGACATTTTTTCTGTGATTCTGGCCATTCTGTAGCCTTCATCCCCAGACTCCGGAGGAGTCCGGAGAAACGTTTGCCTATTGAAGTCTCCAATTCCGTAGCCGACACAGGAGATAGATATATACTGATATATTTGAAAATACACTCTGTTAGATATATACTGATGAATATTTATGCTCCTAATACAGGTTCAAAGAAGTTTTTTCGGTACTTATGTAATATCTGGGCTCCCGTTATTCTTATGAGACCGCTCGCCACGCTTCGGGCACGGTGGCTCGCTGCACTCGCCACACTATATAAAATCAACTCCATGCGTAGTTGGATAGTAGGGGTATGAAAAAATGGGGTGCATTTAACATGGGAGCACAGATAATACATACGTACCATTTTTTCATCATATTTTAACTACCTTGGCCCCATATGCTCCCCATCAGATCATTCTGGGAGGGGATTTCAATGTTACATCCTCCGCATATCTAGACACTAACTCTAAATCGTATGCCAGGTCCCCGCCCAGGGTAGGAGTCCCTTTCTTGACTGAACAACTAGCTCTCATAGATACCTTGAGAGCGCTTCACCCTACAGATCGGGAATATACATGCTTATCGGCAGCCCATGGGCCCTTATCCCGAAGAGATAATATTCTTATCTCTGAGGGTATGATATCTAACTGCATAGAAGCTCAAGTAGAACCAATGTGTCTCTCTGACCACTCTCTTATCTTATCTCTATCTCTTTCCCTTGATGTGGGCACATTTAGTTTATGGAGATTCCCTTCACACCTTGCTTCCTCACTTGGCTTTCGAAACCGGCTAGAGGCAAACTTGTAGGTTTTGGATAGTGATCCGACTCTAATCTGGCAGACGGCGAAAGCGGTTCTTAGAGGCCAAGTTATTCAATATGTCGCCCAACAAAAAAAGGAGTCGGTCGCTATGTACAAAACTCTGCAATCTGATCTACCTACCTAATAAAATTCAATATACAATAGCTCAATCTAAGTTTGATGCTCTTTTAGCGGCCATGGGAGACAGACACTCCTTCTACAGAGACCACCGATTTCACAATTTCGGTAATAAAACTGGATGTCTTTTGTCCAGTCTATTGAAAGCAAAGTACCATCAGCTATCATTCAAAATATTAAGCGCCCGGATGGATCTCTGACGGGATCTGGCTCCGATATTGCTGCTGTATTATCATAATTTTATGCTGATATATACTCCCAACCCCCCCTGTGATGTTGATAATGAGCAAACTTTCTTGGAAAATATTACGATTCCTAACCTTGCGCAAGATGAAACCTCAAGACTGGGTTCCCCTATAGACCCCCAGGAGGTGGAGGCAGCTATTAAGAGATTGAAACCATTGAAATCTCCAGGCCCAGATGGCTTTTCGGGGGAGTTTAATAGAATACTATTACCTAAATTAGTACCCCAATTGACTGCCGCCATACGCCATACGTCTGCTTCCCAAACCAGGGCCCTTATTCTGATCGGTGCGGATATATCCGCGTGCGTTCGGCCCACCGATGTTTTGTGTCTGCGCATGTGCAGAGGCGTCTCTGCGCATGTGCGAGCGGGGCGTACGGCCAAATCCCGCATGATATGTGAACACTCCGAACAGGGGGTGGAGAGGGGCGTGAAGGGCTATTTGGGCTCATTACCATATGCATACGCCCCGCGTTTCATGGGAGTTCCCATGAAAACGCTGGGCGTACGTATGGTAATGCGGCCGTGACGCACGTGTAGGGGGCGGACATATGACATCGCCGGATGTCAGCTGCCCGCCCAGATCCCTGCTTTTGCACGGAAAAATGTCCGTGTGGTCTGAGGTTGCGGGTGCTGGTGGAGCACACGGTCCTGCATTCGATGGTCGCAGACCATCGAATGATGGGGGAGGTTCCCTTAGATGGAGGAGGCGTATTCCGTGAAAAATACACGTGCGGTCCGTTCGGACAGCTTCTTACCGCATACGGACGGAGTTGGCGATCCGTATGGAAGGCGGGGTTTCGCACGCACGGTCCTGGCCGCATAATCGGCTCCGGCCGCACCGATCAGAATAAGGGCCCAGGTCGTGATTTGCACCTTCGTGGATCATACAGGCCTATATCCCTCTTAAATGTTGACTATAAGCTTTTTACTTCGATACTTTCTAATCGCATCAAACATCTTCTCCCTAAAATAGTTCATACAGACCAGACGGGATTTATAGTGGGAAGGCACTCCACGTCAAATATCAGAAAAATAATATCGACCATGCATTGGTTGTCCACCCATGAAACTGCTGAGGCCTCCTTCCTCCTCGCATTAGATGCCGAAAAGGCCTTTTTATATGGTCTCTTGGGACCATATCTTTCACACTCTTGCCAAATTTAGTTTCCCTTCAAACCTGATTAACATCTTGAAATCCCTGTATGCGGGCTCCACCTCTAGGCTTGTCTGTAATAGTTATTTATCAGAATCCATCCATCTCACACGTGGCACAAGACAAGGATGTCCATTATCCCCACCTCTCTTCGCGCTTGCTATTGAGCCGCTGGCTATTGCCTTGAGGAGTCTCCCCAAATTTTTTTTTTTTAATTCAATACTTTTTTATTATTTCTTTTCATACATACAAAAAAAACAACATTGATACATACATTTAAAATAACATTGTACCAATTAATTATACAAGTTATGTGGCAGCAGAACCTTTTTTTTTTTTTTTTTACATACTTGCATTTAATACATCAGTACATACTTACATACATATATATCTTTCTACGTATAGTTATAGGTCATCTTATATTCTTGATTTGCAGTGTGCTATTCAATATTATACATGTTAGATTTCACAATATTTATTCCTTGCATAGTCCTTTAATTAGGCCATGGTATACCTTTTTATCATTTTATTTCTCTTCCGAATCAATATAGACTTATATACTCTAGTGCATTTTGTTTGCTTATTATTCACGTATCTTATGTTTTTTTCTTTTTTCCCTTTTTCCCTTTTCTCCTTTATTGTAGATATTTATGTGCTCTGGAGAAATGTATATATTTTCTCTTTTTTTTTTTTTCCCCCTTCCCTATAACATTAAAGTGTCGGTGCATTATTAAAAATTTTATGTGTATTCATATTCATTCTATATATATATATTTTTCCTTTTTTTTCTTTTTCCCCTTTTTTTCCTCTTCCCCCCCACTTTATTATATTAGAGTGTTATATTAGAGTGTCAGTGTATTAATAAAAAAAAATTCACGTGTGTGCCTATATATGTTTTCTTTTCTTTTTTCTCTTTTTTTTTTCCTTTTGTCTTCAATATCTAGTGAAAATTTCATACACGCGTTAAATAAACTTGTTAATTTTACATCTCACTGTGTCATCTCTATTTGTGATATGTTTATACCTCTATATTGATTCGATTATTGAGGACTCATTACTTATTCTGGCACTAGAAGAACTGCACCATCTATCCCATTTATTATGGTATTTATCTAGCCTATTTCTTAAACTGTACATAAATTTCTCATGCTTTATAAGGTCTTCCACCAGTATTCTCCATTTAATAACTTTGGGTGGGCTAGGGGAGAACCATCCCCGAGCTATTTCCACTTTTGCCATAGTAACCAAATTTAATACATATTGGTTTAGTAATGGTGAGCGATCTCCTTCTATATCAATACCAAACATACACACCCTAGGTCCGAATTGAGCCAATGATGGGACTGTATTTTTAAGGTCCTCCCATACTGCCTGCCAAAATATATATAAAATATATATATCCCAGGACACTCCCATAGAAGATGCCAGAAACCTGCCCCCTCCACTCCACACTTTGGACATCTTGTATCATCTCTTATGCATCCCCATTGGAGTATGGTAAATTCTATGTAGTATGAAATAATGGATTTGTTGATACCTTATACTAGATGTTGCGTACTTTATAGATCTTAATATTCCATTCCATGTTTCTCTCGTCAGTGAGCCTATATCCATCTCCCATTTCACTCTTAATTGTTCCAATGGAGTGGGGCACTGTGTCGTAGCGATTGCCGCATACACCCTGGATACTCTTCCTTTTTTTCCCATTTTTTGTAACATTACTTTAATTGGTGATGGGGCAATTATCAATGTGAGCCCTTTAAATTGCCTTTGAATGGCATGTCTCAACTGCAGGTATCTAAAAAATGCCGCGTTTTCAATATTAAATTCTATCTGCAGTTGATTAAATGACTTAAGTATTCCATTATGATACAACTTTCCCATACTAATAATGTTTTTCCGTTGCCATATATTATCTTCTGAGATTTTCTCTAGTTCTGGATATTTTTTATTATACCATATAGGTGACTCAATTTCAATTTCCTCCCATTTCCAGAGTGCATGCGCCAACCTCCACACCATCAGTGCCTGTCTAAGAATATGTGGTAGGCCCACTGGGGAAGTACCGGTGACTAGAAACAGCAATGGAGAGTGGCGATTAGCAGTTTGTTCCGCTAAAAACGCTTGTGATGTTTTCTCCATCGTGTTCTTTACCCAAGGTTCTAACTGCGTCATCTGTGAAGCAATATAGTAGTTCCTCAGGTTCGGGAGTGCCAATCCCCCTGATGTTCTTTTATTTTGCAATGTTTTCATTGATATTCGGGGTGATTTATCTTTCCATATGTAGGATGATACTATTTTTTCTATGGCTATAAACACGTGTTTTGGAATATACACTGGTGCATTCTGCAGAATATATAGGTATTTTGGTTGGACTATCATTTTGAACATATTAATTCTCCCTGTCACTGTTATTGGTAGCTTCTTCCATACATGGAGACGCTCTTTAAAGTTTGCTGTTACGGGGTCTACATTCAGTTCAACATAGTCCTGTGCTGTCGGTGTTACCCATATCCCTAAGTATTTGAACTTGAGGGTCCATTTCAGAGGGGTTTCAATTTGTTTTATTTGAGGGATCTTTCCCGAAATTGGGAATATATTCGATTTTTCCCAGTTAATACGGAGTCCCGAATATTTTCCGAACCTCTTAACTGTGTCTAACATAGTTTTTAATGATTTCCCTGCATCTCTTAGAAACAGAAGCATGTCGTCTGCATACAATGCGGCGACATCCTCTGTCTCTCCTATTTGTATCCCCTTAATCTCAGGGTGTGCCCGTACCATACAAGCCACAGGCTCTATTGCCATAGAAAATAACATAGGGGACAGGGGACAGCCCTGTCTGGTACCTCTATTTAATTTGATTGAGGTTGAAGTATAACCATTTGTTGTTATCATGGCAGTGGGCTGTGCATATAGCAGTTTTATCCATTTGATAAATTGAGGGCCGTATGCGCACTTACGCAACACTGCCCATAAATATCTCCACTCGACTGTATCAAAGGCCTTGGCTGCATCCAAGGATACAACCAAGGCCTCCGTGTCCGTGCCCTGTCCCCTCTGTATATGGCAATAGAGTCTTCTCAGGTTCTGTGTTGTAGAACTGTCTGGCATAAATCCAGTCTGGTCTGGGTGTATTATGGTTGTTATTACATAGCTCAATCTAGTGGCAATCATTCTGGCCAGGATCTTTACATCGGTATTTAATAAGGAGATCGGCCTATATGAGTCCGGGGATAGTGGGTCCTTATCCTTTTTAAGGATAAGTACCACCACTGCTTCTAACATAGTTGACGGCAGTGTACCCCATTCCAACAGTGTATTGTATAAATCTGTGAGGTAAGGGGTGAAAAAATCATTGAACTTCTTGTACACCTCAATGGGAATTCCATCTCTTCCCGGTGCTTTAGAAGCAGGAAGTGTAGATATTGCTTTCGCCACTTCATCTGCTGTAAATGGTGCATCTAGCATTTGTGCATCCTCTTCTGAAAGAGAAGGCATATTAACCTGTTCCAGATACTCTTCTAGTTCGGCATCTGTACCCCCATCTCCGGACTCATACAGGCACTGGTAATATTCCCTAAAGACCTCTGCTATATCTTTTGAGGAGTATTTTATTTCCCCCGCCTTGTTTCTAATACAGGGTATTAAACTACTACTTTTTTCATCTTTGGCTATGAATGCCAATTGACTTCCTCCAATATCAGACTGGAAATATTGCTTATGTTTAGTAAACATTATCCTTCTTTTTGTTTTATTATACAGGTATGCAGCCCATTCCCTTCTGACATCAGTCAAATTTATTCTGTCTACTTCTTGTCCTGACATGATATAGTTAGATTCAGCTTGACTATAGCTCTTTTCTAAGTCCTGTTCCTCTTTTTTACCATTTCTTTTTATTTCTGTTATTCTCTTTATAAATGTACCCCTTACTACTGCTTTAAATGCATCGTGCCTTATGGCCGGGTTTTTATAGGTAGCATTCTCCGCTACACAGTTCTCCCAGTTGCTAACTAGCTCACTTCCGGTGCCCATCAAGTCCAACCAGAAGGGATTCAACCTCCATGCCACTCTACCCCTATCGGCTCCCATATCGATTTTTAACCATACTGGAGAATGATCTGATATTCCTTGTGGCAGATATTTTGCTTCCACTACCACTGGTACCAACAAAGGGGATATCAGTGCCAGGTCTATCCTGGAGAGCGTATTATGCGTGGCAGAATGGCATGAAAACTGCACCCCCTCCCGATTCCTGATACGCCAAATATCAATCCAGCCCAGTTCATTTATTAATTTTGAGAATGGTGTGGGCTGTACTTTCTCCGGAATCACAAACTGTTGTCCACTTTCTTTCCATTTATCAAAATTCTTACACATAACATTATTAAAGTCTCCTATACAGATCACTGGGGTATCTGGGGATTCGGATATAAACTGTGCTGCCTGCCGGAGCACTTCATTGCTGTATGGAGGGGGTATATATACTGCCAATATATATAATGCTTTAAAATTTACTATGGCTTTGAGAAACACAAATCTACCATATGGGTCAATCCATTTCTTTTCTAGCTGGAAGGCCAGGGTTTTCTTTATGAGCACCGTGACCCCCCTAGAGTTTTGGGTGAATGTTGAATTGAATGTATGTCCTATCCAGGGTTTCTTTAACGCAAGAACCCGGTTACCATACAGATGCGTCTCGAGCAGGCAGATTATATCCGCTCCATATTTTCGGGCCTGGGACATTACAAGGGACCTTTTAACCTTGTTATTTAGACCCCTCACATTCCAACTTAAAATAGCATATCCCATCGGTTATATATATATGTATTTTTTTTTCCTTTTTCTTCCTTTTTTCTCTTTTTTCCCCCTTCTTTCTCTTCCCTTTTCCTTTTGTAGAATACCCATATTAATTATCAAATGGTTATACTTCATAGCCTTATTTCGTTTTTGGATGACCTTATACAACACACTATACATCTTCTTTCTTTTTTGGATGACCTTGTAGAACTCACTATACAAAACACAACATACATTAACTTTACAACATATACACACCCCCCTCCCCCCCTCCCTATCCCACCCTGTATAACCTCCCAGTCGCAAGGTATACTTGAACCCCATCTTTTTCCCTACACTAACCCGCCCTTAGGAATAAGGAAGGAATATCCTCCCTTGGCTATATTTAGCATGTAGAGTGTACCCCCATGTTTCCTCCCTTTTTTTTTTTTTTTTTTCCCCTTCCCCCCCCTTCCCCTCCCCCATACTGGGGAGAAAAAGAAGAGGAAGAAGAGGGGGGGGGGGACCACGGAGAGAGAGAAAAAGAAAAATATACCAATAATACCACAAGGATCATGTCCTAAGATCCATTATAGTTACATAATTGTCCCTACAAAAAAAAATGACCACAACCTCATATCTCCCCCCCCCCTCCCCCCTCCCCTCCCCCCCCAGAGAGCCCGCACATCGGTATCTTCTGCTCTTCTTCAGCTTGGAGCCCTTGCCAGGTTTTCCACCCATTTTTCTGCTTCCGCTGGATTTGTGAAAAAATGCGTTAACTCATTATATACTATTCTCAGTCGGGCAGGGTATATCATTGAGTACTTAATATTCTGAGTTCTCAATTGTTTTTTAACCTGCCAGAAGCCTGCCCGCTCTTTTTGTACCTCCAAAGCAAGGTCCGGATACAAAGATATTTGATGGTTATCGTATTGTATTTGTCCCTTGATCCGAGCTGCCTGCAATGCAGTATCTCGGTCTTTAAAATGCAACAGTCTAGTGATTAGGGTCCTTGGGGGTGCTCCGGGCTTAGGAGCCTTCCCTGGCACTCTATGAGCTCTCTCTACAGAGAATTGTTTGGAGAATACTTCTCTAGTAAATAGCTGCACCAGCCATTCCTCAACAAACTTCTCTGCATCCATGCCCTCTGTACGCTCTGGTAAGCCTACTATGCGAATGTTATTTCAACGTAATCTTCCTTCTGTGTCTACCAGTTTAAGTTGGGTTTGTGTCATTTGCTTTGTTAACTCTTCCACCTTTTGTTTTAGTGGTAGGATGTCATCCTCTAGTTGGGATACTCTTTTTTCTGTCTCTTCAACCCTTTCCCGTACTTTCTGTATATCAAGCCTTATTAGCGAGACCTCAATTTGAACTTGGCCAATTTTCTCCATGACCTTTTGTTCAGAAGTAGAGATAGCTTGTAAGACCTGCTGCAAGGAAATAGCCGGCTCATTAATAGAGCTATCTGCATGCGAGGATGGTGAGCTAGGTACGCTCTGTCCAGTAGATCTAGTGGACTGTGTAGACCGTGCAAATTTTTCTAGTTTTCCATATTCCTTTGTAATGTCTCAAAAGATATCTGAAAGGGTCAACGTACTTTTTGATAATTTATTAGTATGCCACAGAATTTTTTTTTTTTTTTTATTTTTTATTTTTTTTTATTTTTTTTATTTTTTTTTTTTTTTTTTTTTACCGAATTTTCTTAGAAAAAGAGGCCCAAGGAACTAAATGACATTTATATATACACAGTCACAACACAGCATATCTCGTTCAGCGAGAGTTTTATAGAATTCTGATGCCTCCAATAGCGAACCTCCACTATGTCGCTTTTAGCACCGTCAAGGGGAGATATAAGGCAGTTCACCGTCTGAAATGTTCCATATGAAATTAATATGTCCTATTATAGGCTTACACAGTATCTAGCCCCATTGCAGTCAGCAAAAGGAGGCACAATTAATCAAGCTATATTTTCTGGGTGGTTCTTACCCTCTTTCAGCCGTCCTGGCCTCTGCCTTGCCGCTCAGTTGCGCCCCGTGGCCCCGTGGTTTTGTTCAGGGGAAAAAGGGTTTACTGCATCTGGGGTTCGCTGTTGCACCCTTGGTTTAGCTTGCCTTCAGGTAAATTTGCAGGGAAGCTTCCTTCCGATCTCTCAGCGTGCCAAGTATCAATTGCCTTGCCTTGTTTGGGGACGATAGCAGGGTACCGATGATCCAGATAAGGCCAATATATTCCTGTGCAGGAGGCTGCTAGTCGCAACCTGCAAGAAGATTATTATTAAATCTTCTCCGGCTCCGCAACCTGCAGCACACTCACTGCTCACCGTGTCCTTTTGCCTTGTATTGGTCTAGGGAGAGACCTGCCTGGTCACAACCTGCAGGAGGGCCTCAAGGACTCTCCCCGGCTCCGTGATCCAGCAGCCCTTTCTCCCTATCTCCAGAAAAAAAGGGAGCCCCAGTCCGGGCCACACCACCGCCGGCCGGGTTCGTGTCTACTTCTGTGGCAGGGGGACGCACTCTATCCGACTTAGGTGCTGCCCTCACTCAGCGTCTCGCCCGGCGTCTCCTCTGCCGGGATCGCGTCAGTTTCTGCAGCGGGGGGGCACACACTATATCCGGCTCAGACGCTGCCACTCGCTCAGCGTCTCTACCGGCTTCTCCTCGCGGCGTCAGACAGGCGTCAGCAGGCTTCCCGCTTTTCACTTCCGGGACGCTGGGTGCACGGATCTACGACTTCCCCGCCTGTCCCGCTCCAACACCTCCAGACGGCACACCGGAGTCCGGACTCCAGGCTCATTCAAGCCAGGGTATTCCTTATTTTGTTACTCCGACATGTAGGCTCCATAGGGAGGGAGTTCACCAGGGACAGGATTTCTCTGCAGGAGTTACATCAGGAGCTGCAGCGTCTTGCTGCTACTCCATGCTACGCCAAGCCCCTCCCTCCACCTCGAGGAGTCTCCCCGATATTACTGGTATCACTGTAGCGTTGAGGGAGCTGAAACTTGCACTCTTCGAGGATGATATGATGCTCTTTGTTAGCAATCCCTTGGCTTCGATCCCAGCTATAATGCAAGTGATACATAGGTTTGGCTCCTTCGCAGGCTATAAGATAAACACTGATAAGTCAGAGCTCCTACCCATGAATAATGCTGCATCTCTCCTTGTTTCCTCCCCCCTCCCTCTGTACTTTCTGGTTTTAAACTTACTAGCTCCTCAATGAAAATTTCGGAATATTGATAAATTATACTCAATTAACTACACACCAGTATTTACAAAAATTGAAACACTTCTCCAATCCTGGATTAACTTGCCAGTTTCCTTACAGGGTAGAGTGGCTGTCTTGAAGAGTATTATTGTCTCGAAACTGTCGTATATTATACAAATGCTCCCATTATACCCCAAGCCATCAGATATAAAATGCTGCATGAAATTGTTCTCTAAGTTCCTTTGCGGTGGAAAGCGGCCAAGAATATCATTACCTAAATTAAAGTTGCAGAAGGGAGATGGAGGGATGGCGGTTCCTGATATTAGAGCCTTTTCGAAGGCCACGTGGTCTGTACTCCCTGCAGTGGCGAGGTCGCATCCATTATTGTGGAGCGCGTATTTGGCATGGTGGTCTGGAAACAAGCTACTGAAAAGGCATCCGGCTCATTCCCAGTTCCTTACCTTTTGTGGCAATCCTTGTTTTCCGGCTGCACAGGATAACCTGAAGTTTGTCTTGTGGCAGAAAAAGGGAATACTCACGATGAGGGATGTATTTGACCCTGGAGGTGTGATATTATCCTTTGCCTCCCTAGTTGAAAAAGTCTCTAATTCAGACTTTTTCATGTATTTGCAAATTAGACATTATGTACAATCACTGCCTCCTCCCTATGATGCTTCAATGACCCTGGATCCCCTAACCTCTCTGACCGCTATGGTTTCCCTAGCCCCATATAAGATAAAAATGCTATCCTGGGAATTTCTCTCTTTGTGTCTGAATAAGCTTTGGGTGCGCGGAGTGTCATCCTGGGAATCAGACCTTACTAGGCCTTTAGTGCTGAATGATTTACACTGTTGTCTCCCTAGTATACTCAAATCTTTACATGCTGCAAGGCTGCAGGAGACACAGAGCCTACATCTCTCCCGGGCAGAGAGCCCATGTGGTCCCTGACTCTTCCCCAAGATGCCTGAAGTGTGGCTCCTCGGTGGCACTCCTCGGTTCCGGACCCCCACAAGGGAGAATTATCTATGTCACTCGGGATCCCTCCTGTCGGAGCACTGGCAGTCAGGATTCCGATGTTGGGATACTGACCGTCGTGATCCCCCATGTCAGACAGTCATCCGGCACCCCTGATTGGTTGCCATAGCAACATCCCATGTTCAACTCCCATCTTAGTAAATAAACCCTCACTATTCAATGTACTGATCAGTACAGTGGGGTAAATTTATTTGATTGAAAATGGGATATTGCCCATAGCAACCAATCAGATTTCACTTTTTATTTATTTAGCACCTTCTCGAAGATAATGAGCGTGTGACCAGATTGGGATATAAAGATACCTTTACGTGCAAATAGGGCAAGGTGGACAGGTCAGTAACACAGATTGGGATACCACCTATTGTCCTTATGTGATAATCCAACCCTGATCTGTCTTTCCCTGTCTTATTTTCTTCCAAACATTCGTGTGTACTTTGAATCTATGGAACGCAACTACTGACTAAGAAGAGGATAAAGAACCATTCTTGTTACTAGAGACAGCGCAACAGTGTACCCCATCTTGTACAATATTTGTTTTCCATAGGAGTGGTAATCCTTGGTGGACATTGTGCAGCAGTCTTAGGGCGTGGTCCCAATCCTTACATATATTTTGCTGCTATAACACAGTCTATGGGCCTGATTCAGACCTGTTTGCAAGGCTGGGTGTAGCTAAAAGCTACCCGCCGCCAGGCCAAATGCCCACCCTCCCCACTGTGTGAATCCCCTCAGTAGTATGCGAGGGGATGTGTATGGTAACACAACCTCTCGCATGCAGCTACAAGGAGGAGAAATAATTTGATGGTCGCTCACCATGGAACGATTTCTCCGGCCTTCGGTCTGAAAAGCAAGTCAATACTTACTTTTCAGATGGCTGCTGTACCTAGAATTCGGAGAGAGCACCCAAAGCAGGCAATGCCACTCCCATAAAACACTGGATGTTCCCTTGCTACCGCCTCCTGTTCCTCCCTTCCCTCCCCTTGCTGAGCAAATGGCTCGGTGATTGTTAAACTCGCCGCAGCCATTCACTCCCGGGGTTTGCACATGCGCAAACCTTGTACATCGGGGACAGGGACAAATTCAGCCCATAAAGAATGGGTCTGGATCGGCCCATATGTGCGCAATCTTCAGTTTCTATAAAATACCTTGCAGCATTAACCCGTGGTGGGTTTTCCTAGGGCAGAACGAAACCTATCAGAGCAGGTTTGTCATGCCCCAGAAATACCACTTAAGGTCAGCCACTACAGTAGCCAGTCTCGACTCCCCACCCACTCCATTCCCGGTGCTCCCCTGCCCCCCCCCCCCACCACCACCACCACCATTCGCCGCAGTGACCAGGTGTCAGGTCCCGCTCGGGGAGGTTCAGGGCAGCTCGGGGGAACTCATGTGCCCTGAACTCCCAAGCGCTCCTGAGTCCCCCCAAGCTTCCCCCGAACCTCCCCGAGCAGGGCCTGCCGCCTGGTCACAGTGCGAATGGTGGCTGGGCAGCGGCAGGGGAGCTCCAGCATACGATTGCCAGAGCACGGAGGTCAGGAACGGTGTGTGTGTGTGTGTGTGTGGGGGGGGGGGGGTGACAGGAGGGGGGGAGCGAGGGGGTGTGTGTGCCCCTAGAGGTGGTGTGCCAGTGGTGCACAGCCGGAGGCACCACTGGCACATGCCTCCTTATCGATGGTATGCCCGGAAATTTTCGAAGTGGTTAAGTCTGAGACCTATTCGAGATAGAACTTTATGGGGTAAATTTTCAAAAGCTTCCAGAAGTGTAAAGTGGGGATGTTGCCCAAAGTATCAAATAAGAGTCTCGCTATCATTCCTCTATTGCATTCAAGAAAATGATAGATAGTATAAATTATAAACTGATTGGTTGCTATAATCATCAGCAACCAATTACCAGATCTTTTCGAAGATCTAGTAAATGTATCCGATATAACTAAAATGATTAAACTATATTATAATTATTTCACTTTTTTTTCATCTTAAAATATTTGTTACATTTATATTTAGAATATAAACGAATCTGTTGATTTGTATAAGCTGGATAATCATATAACACTGGAAGCAACGGCATTTTATTTACAAAAAAAACAAACCGTCTGAATGAAAAAGCTCCTTTAATGAAGCAGCCGGGGGTTCTGCGCCAGATAACATCCCTGTGTGTCTTGCATTTGGCCTTGTGCTGGGAAGGTAAAGTTCCCTTATCTTATCTCTATCTCCACACAACAACCAGCCTCTCTTCCAATTCAGTCTTAATCTCCTTAGTAAATAATACAGATATTTTCCCCATAACAAAAATGGAGCTGCCAGATTCAGTTTGATAAAACCTCTCATTTACACACCATTCTCTTTCAGAATCTGCCTGATTTCTTATAATCTCTTTAGCTTATCAGAAAAGGCCTTTTCACATTTAGCCATGGTGTGTATGCTATAACCAGGCTATTATTATTAAACAAAAAATCTTGTAGGCTACAGCTGTCTTTTTGAATAGATATGTGACCTTATTGTCCCTGCTCTATTTTCCAAATTGAAGACAAATTATTGTTCTTGTTGTCCAATTTCTCTACATATCATGGTACTGCGAGGAAGTGGCTTAAAATAGGCTATTAATTGGTCATAAGCCTAAAGGCGTTGAGCAGTCCAGCGCCAGCCTGTCACGTAATTCGGAGACAATAGACACATTTTAATTAAAGAGTCGTATATTTGCCGCGGAAAATATTTTAGAAGAGAAAAAAAAGAGAAAATCAGCATCTGCTAAATTAGTGCAACCCTTGAACATCTGTAAGTAATTAAACTCATCACTGAGAATTATGGCAATTAAATAGAGTAATGTAAACAGAAATTAGCAATATTTTGACATTATAGCTTGTTTTCATATACTGATGCTTTTTTGTGCGTAATTTGACGGAAACAAAAATAAAATGTGTTATATATTGATAAGTCTTATCAATATTGTTCTCTAAGCACACACAAATACACTTAGTGGGCCAGATGTACTAAGCTTGATTAGTGATAAGATGGAGAGTAATAAATAGACAGCCAGTCAGCTCCTAACTGCCATGTCGCAAGCTGTGTTTGAAAAATGACAGGTAGAAGCTGATTGGTTGGAGGTTTATCACTTTTCATTTTATCACTTTTCAAGGCTTAAGGGTCGTACACATTACGACGATCCTGCGGATGCCGATATTGGCCACGGTGGGTCCAGGCAAGGGGGCCCGGCATCGGCAAGTGCATACACACTTGCTGGAGCTGCACACCGGGGAGCTGACGGGGGTGGGGGGTATGACGGTCATGCTTGCTGCAGCATAGCCGTTGTTGACAAAGTCCTCCCTCTTCCAACTCTTCCAAACATGCTTGGATGAGGGAGGGGGTTGTTAATGACGCACAGGGGTGCGCATGGTTAACGGGGCAGACTGGATGATATCTTTCACAATATCATTCAGAAAGCCCTTTCTGAAAGATATTGTGAATATCTTCTAGTGTGTATGGGCCATTAGTACATCTTGCCCTATATACTGCTATGTAACTTTGAGCATCTACTTAAAAAAGTTCTAGGATTCAAGCTTGGATGAAGGACCACCTGGCATGGGGTTGAAAGGGTTTAAAGGCCTAGAAAGAGAAGCAGAAGAGGTGTGGCCAGTGCTGTGTGGGTGAGGCCAGTGTAATTTGGGTGTAGAAATCCCTACACTATCATTTCTACATAAATATGTATAACTGCATCATTTTTTGAGAAATACAAATGCAATTTCAATACTGATTTATGGACGTCCATCTTACCAGCTGGTCATTATCATGCTGTCATGTTGATGGGCCTATATTTATGTGGAAACCTAGAGCTTAAGTTTAATCTACCTTATTGTAAATCTGGCCCTGCTTTGATTGCAAAATCAAGGGGACATATTTACTAATGTTGGGTTGAAGCGCAAATCAAGACCTGATTGACAGTAGCTGGCCAACATCCCCGAAACTGTTTACATAGTAGGCCAGGGTCTGCAACAACAGTTCTCCTGCTGCCAGTTTCAGCAGTCAATGTGAGTAAGCTGTGATTTACTCACAAGGCCGAGAGCTGCCATTTGCCAATGTCCACAGGGCTGGTGCATGTTTTTTTGGTGCCCTAGGCCAAACTTCTGCTTACTGTTCCCACCACCAGCCACATGCCAATACCCTCTTTTCAGAACCCCGTGTGAAAGTGTGCATCAAGTTCTACAAGGATGCCTCTCGGACTCATACTCTATATAGTTTCTGATAGTTTGACTCTGGAGCAGCCCCTAGATTTTGGAGCCACTAGGGAGCTGCCTAATGGTAGATTCTGGCCAGCAAGTCCATTCTAATCATGCACTGGAGCACAGCACATCTCCGGAAACCTGGTTGATCTTGCATAATAATAATAATAATAGTTTATGATAGAGCCTGGCTACAATTGCTTCTTTGTATCTAATAGAAAGTGCCCAGTGATCTATTCCACTATTGAATTACTGCTGCTGCAGGAAATTGATTTTTGTACTATTATGCACTTGGTTTCCATAGTGTTGCCTGAGTTTGTTTCTATGGTCGTCAGACCCAAGCTTGTGTTCTTAAAAGATCATTCCACATATGTAGGCTTCAAAAAAGTTCATCACACTTGAAAATATATATAAGACTAGTAAGCCCGCTCGAAGCAAATGCTTCGAAGGCTAGTCTGCTACCTTGTGATTGCCTCTGTGTTTGTGCATTTGTGTGAGAGAGAAAGAGATGTAGTTTCACTCGATTTCAACAGATGGCAGTGTTTGGGAGACACACAAATGGACACTAGACATATATACGGATGATATAGTGGCTAGCCTCACAGGGTTGTCCAATTCAAGGTATCAAACTGTTTCACATAGTCCAAAAAGTTATAATATGCAGTGTGGAACTACAATTCCCAGAAACACACTATTGGACCAAAAAGGAAAAATGAGCTGTTTAATTACCGGACAGCCTGGCTGCCATATGTACAGTCACCTGAATGTCAGGTTTTATTTTTGTATTGACTGACTATCAGTTACTCTATACCAGTGGTGGCCAACCTGTGGCTCTTGAGCCTCATGCGGCTCTCCCCCTTGTAAAGTGTGGCTCCTGCTCCCACTGCTGCCCGCCGCCCTTCCGTCCGTCCCAGTCCCCCCTGCTGCTGGTTCCCTGAATCCCTTCTCCTTCTGAGGGGAGGAGAGTGCGCATTGCACATCTCTCCTACACCTTACTGTGCATCCTTGTGACTGGGCCGTCTGCCAATTAGAGCTCGCGGGCCAGCAGCCAATCAGGAGCCGGCCAGCAAGCTTTGATTGGTGGACGGCCCAGTCACAGGGAAGTGAGGTTCGAAGGACAGGCACGGTGTGCTGTGCTCTCCTCCCCTCGGTGACATCACAGGACTGCAGGGGGACGCCAGACTGTCCTCTCCCCACCTGGCAGCAGCAGCAACAATGGTGAGTGCTGCTGCTGGGAAATTTGCACTGTGGGGGCATAGCAGTTTGTGGCACTGTGGGGCATACCAGCTTTCTGGCACCGTAGGGGCATACCAGCTTTCTGGCACCGTGTGGGAGGCATATGTTTATCTGGCACTATTGGGGGCATATGTATATATGGCACTGCACTATTGGAGGCATATTTGTATCACACCCACCCAAGGGGTCAAAATAGACTACGCCCCTTTTTTTGGCACATGCGCCTTTGGCGCGCGCATGATGTCGGCTCTTTAGCTTGACTACCGATATTTTTCGTCTCTTTACCTCTGACCAGTTGGCCACCCCTGCTCTATACACTATGAAGACCTGTATGACTAAATTAAATGTACCACTCAAAAATAGTGACACATTTTTCTTAAAATTAAGTGGATCATATGCAGATTATTGTGATGTTATGGAATAACTGGCTGATGTTGGCAGTCCGCAGCCAATGAAACTTATTAATTACTTCCATTACTGTTATTAACTAGTGACACAGAGATTATTTAGTTACAGCTATGTGGGCTGTTGGGACAATACATCAGGTCCCAGCCGTGGTGAAAACAAAGTACATCTGAAATCACAATAAAGTGCAAGTGACTCTTCCCAGCAGTAGGATTATGATCCGTATCATGACACAATAGTTCTGCATTATCCTGTGAGAGATGATGACGATGATGATAAACATTTACTCACATCCAGTCAGATGATGATGACAATGTAGCACTAAATGATAAGCCTGGTACTGGTAAATTTTCTCATAGATAAAACCCACTGCTTGTTAGTATTGCTGTCAAGGAGCATGGATATCTGGGGCGAAATGTAATAGGGTGCGATTTTTTAGACTAAAAAAAATCGCACCAAATTTGCGGCAAAAAATGCGATTTGCCGCTATTTTCAACCTATTAAATGTGCAATTTTCGGAAAATGTGCGATTTCGGCCGTTTTTGACCAAAAATCGCACATGTCTAAAAATCGCACCCTATTACATTTTGCCCCTGGTTTGTTTCCCCAGCTGCATTCTGTGTTGAGTTTATATGTTCCTCTGTGTTCCTGCTAGGTTCCCCACAATTAAACCTACCTACCTACCTACAGTTTTGAGAGTGGGCAGAAAGTCAACAGTGGGCGAAAACCTCCAAATGTAGCCTACGATTGCAGAGTGGGAAACAAACATGCATTTATGCCAGAATAAAAACAAATCATATACTGTATATTTGGTATGTGAATGACAATTACCTTTAGATCACATTTACTGACCTCTCTACATCTGAAAATAAATCTAAGTGAAAGTGATTGGCATTTATATGACTTCCCTGAGAAATGTTAAGTGATAGCTGTAAAAGATGACACCATGCTGCTAATCCTTCCCACTCCAAGTCAGGCCTGCTCCATCTACCCAAAGCAAGCTCATGATCCCCAGGGGTAAATCGCAGGATTACTTCAGGGGGGTTTCCATACATATTGTTAGGCAGAATATGGAACACACTAAGGGGGTTATTCAGGTTGATTCGCAAGGCTGCGAATTCGCAGCCTTGCGAGTCCACCAAACCCCGCCCGGCGAATGCACGCCCCCCCCCCGCCGCCCCAGCAAAGTGCGGCTTCGCCCGCACAGCAGTGAATGGATGTTTTGCATAAACATCCATTCGCTTTGCTGGGGTGTCCGCCCACATCATTTGATGGTCGGTGACCATCGAATGATGTTTAGCGTGCACACTTATATAAGTGACTTAGTTACTTAGTTTAGCGTGCACGATGGCGTGAAATGGGCGGGCAGCTACCCGGCCCACACACCCGTGTCACTGCCTCATTACCATGAGAACGCCCAGCGTTCTCATGGAAACGCCCATGGAACGCTGGGCGTTCCCATATGGTAATGGGGCAGCCCGGCGCTCCCCGCCCATCTCCGCCCCCCCCCCCTCGCTGCCATGGGTGCGTGCACCCGGCGACCCACTCTATTTAAGAAACCAGCATGGGGCTCTTGGACCATTCCTGGCTCCAAAAATACAGGGGACAAAAAGACTAGGGGTCCCCCGTATTTTAGAACTTACACAGGGCTCCAATAGCCAGCAGTGTCATGCCACAGCTGGGGGACACATTTTATACAAGGTCCTCTGCCCGAAACATGAACACAGTGGCTGGTCAGCCATGGATGGGGTACCTCGGGGAGTGGGGACCCTCCCAATAAAGATACTAACCCAGGCTTCATCTGTCCAGGGGATGATGCCCGGAGCTGTCCCCAGCACCCCTGGTGCGGTGGACATCGGGTTGATTATTTTGTGGTTAAAATAGAACTAAAATTTAACATCAGGTTGTGCTGTGGAACAACAAGTCACAGAATGCCTCCCCCACATGCAGGTACTTGTCTGGGCTCTGCTATTATCAGTGTATCAGTGTTTTCCTAGTGATGCAATAAGAACTAGCATGATGTTTTTAAAGGTCCATGGCACTTTGGATAAACTAAATGGTAGGCAGGTAAACTGAAAAGGTCTTACCAAACAAAAAACGTGAAAAAGAAAGTTCTGGTGCTGTAACACAATTGGAAGGTTCAGATCTTGTAGATCGACTGATGTCATAAATGCGGAGATGGTGATGGGAACACCAAGGTCTACATTTGCCTAGGGTGCCAAAAAAAAAAAGAACACCTGCCCTGTCTTCAAGGCTTGATACATCTCCCCAAAGTCTTTACTATCTACAACATTCAAAATTGAAGCTGCTAATTCTATCTTAAAAGTCTGTTTTTTTGTAAATGTGTTTTACAAAAAAATTCAGCAATATCCTGTACTTCGATTTGTTTCTCTTTAAAAATAGTGTCCAACTTGTTGTCCAACAAGTTGGACCTCATTGACTTGAGATTTATCCTAGGAGGGTCAATCTCTTGGTTAGACCCAATGCGCACGGGTTTGTGCATTGAGTCCTACACATCAGGCACATCAGATTTTGTCAGACAGGCACATCAGATTTTGTCAGATAAATTGGCCCAATCCATCTGAATTGGGTCAAATCTGACAAAATCTCACAAGTGTAAGGGGCCCTTTAAATCAAAGCCTTTTCTCTACGAGGTTGGGATACTGTGGAAATTACCATCTCTATTATTTGAATATTTCATAGTAACTTTTTTCTTAGGTTTTTCTGCTTGCATTAGTGATCCCAGCTCTGTCCTAGCATTGGATCATATGAGACACCATGTGCTCACCCAAGCTGGCCACTACAAATCCAACAAAGAGGTAAGGGATTCTCATCATCTGACGGACATCTTATCCTCATCACTTCCCCACAGCGTTAGCGACACATATCTATTTTTGGAAACAGGCCATAATCACCCCATTCCTGTCCTGTCAGTAATGCCCATGTGCAGTACGGTCCAGCACATGTGCAAAGTACATGTGCATCATTACTTTGCAGCATGTGCCACACATCCATTGAGTCATTAATCAGGTCCTCTAGGTACTTAGTTCCTAGCATGGCACCCCCGATGTCCATCTTACGGCATCTCATCGCATCTCATCGCATGCCATATAGCCGCATATGATGCATGCGATGCGATGCGTTTTTTAATTGTACAAGCACCCTGATGGGTGCACCCCCACGCCTCTCCCACTATCAACGCAAAGGCAGAGCGCAAACCCGAAGCGTGGCGAGTGCAGCGAGCCCGAGAGGGGCGGCGGTACGTGTCCTCCGACCTTTTCATACCCCCAACTATCCACGTCGGCGTGGAGTTGATTTTAGATACTGTGGCGAGCGCAGCGAGCCCCACGTGGGGATGAATATTCCACGTCCTATCGTGGGGCTCGGGGGCTCGCTGCGCTCACCACACTATCTAAAATCAACTCCATGCCGACGTGGATAGTGGGGGTATGAAAAGGTCGGAGGACGGGTACCACCGCCCCTCACGGGCACGCTGCGCTCGCCACGCTCGCCACGCTTTGTGTTGGCATTGATCCTGGGGGTGCCGTTGACTATGGGGGCCATTTAACATTGTAAGGACCCATCAGGGTGCTTGTACAATAAAAAATCGTATACGATCGCATCGTATGCCATTGTATGGCATACGATGCAATATTTTATTGTACAATATCGCTTTGCATCGCATCGCATACCATAGTATACCTTATTTAGTACAATGGTATACGATGCGATGGGTGCCGTGCTAGTAAACAAGTACCCCTTTAACCTTACAAACATATTCTTCCTCCCTTCAAAAGAGAGAAATCCTGCATCTGAAGGTAGTCATTGTGCATTTCCAAATTGACTGAACTAACTCTTCTAAGAGGACTGAAAAGGACATCTGGAATAATGACCATGACGATAAGCTCTAGCTTCTTTAAACCTATGGCTAGGGAGAATCTGTTACATGTACATTGATGACAGAATGAAACTTGAGCAGGGTGCAGTGCTGGATTATCCATGGGTCGACAGGGGCAACACATCTGGGCCCTCCACACCGGCACTGCTGCTGGTGGTGGTGGGTGGGTGCAGTGGGGTCGGGCAGTGCAGGGCAGGCAGGGGGTCCCTGCGGCAGATGGGCAGTCAGTGGCAGGGTCCCTGCGGCAGATGGGAACTAGTAGCACTACTAGTTCCCATCCACCGCAGGCACCCCGCCACTGACAGCCCATCCACCACAGGAAACCCGCTACCTCCCAGCGCTGCACAGACCCTGCTGCTCAGGTACCCGGGGGGGGGGGGGGCCTGTCTCCGTCCATGGGGGCCTACCTCTGTCAGGAGGGGCTGCCCCCTTCCGGGGGGGTCACCACAATTTTGTTGCCCAGGGCCACCACATATGTTAATCTAGCATTGGCAGCAGCCAATCAGCTCCTGCCTGACATTTTTCAAACACAGTCTGTCACATGTCAGGTAGGAGCGGATTGGCTGGTGGTTTATTACTCTCCATTTTATCACTTTTGAAACCTTAGTGCATCTGGAGCTTTCTGAATCTCTCATCCTATTACATTTCACCCTTGGAGTCAGCACCAGATAGGACTACTGATAGTTACCAATTCCATGATGCTAATAGTTACCAATTCCTCTTTTATATCAAAATTGTCCCTTTACTGTCAGTCTGGATTACCTGGTTCGAGTACCCCCCGACCCCTTTTAGGGCAAGCTTAACAATGGGACGGATGGAGCTGCAGCTTCAGGCCTCCACATAAAAATCGGTCCATCATGATGACAGCATGATCATAACCAGACAGACACCAGCTGCCACATGGTTGGACATAAATATACATTTATGCAATTGCTTTGAAATTTTACGCAAATTTAATTTCAAAACGTTTTTCAGAGAAACTATCATATTGTCTGACTCAGGTTTGTTAGCAAAGCAAAAAAACATGTAAATGTGCAAAACCATGTTGCATTGCAGGTGACACAGATGTGCAGAGATAGATAGATTTGGGTGGGGTGCACCAAAACTGCTACCTGAAGTGCAGTTAAAAATAAAGCTGGCTAACTTGCAAAAACAGTCAGTATTTACCCTGCACAGAAACAAAATAAAGGTATTTCCTCTCCTTGCATGGCAACATGTTTTTTTTTTGGGGGGGGGGGGGGGTGTTTGTTGATGTTTTTGTTTTTGTCATGCCGCAGAATACCACTTGGCACGGTTTTTGCACTTAAGAATTTTGTGGAATTGTTTTGTCCTCTGTGAGTAGATCTGACTCAATGACTTGAGATTCATTCTGCTGTGTTGTCTTGCTGGCACAGAACTGGAAGTATTTTTGTGTAAATTCGCCAAGTAAACCATGCTAAATTGTGCGACAAACGGCAGAATATGGTGAACATTCGGTGGAACAATTTAGAAAATTTCACTGAATAATATATCTCATGAAGAAAAGTTCAATATCAATAAAATGACAGAGTTCAAGCTTCAAACCTTTCAAGCAAACCGATAAGTCACAAGAAAAATTGCAGAATTTGTGTGAGATGACATAGAACTGTGATACATCTATCGCAAGCAGTTCTTCAGTGCCATGCAACGTATATATGCTAAAACAGTTCAGAAGTCAAAAAGCTGCTACATGGAGCAGAATGAAGAGGAAACATGTATTTCAAGGTCAAATCTTGTGGAAATTTCATTTCATTTTTCTTTTCATTAATGTTTTTAGAAGGAGACTTCAGAATGGTAGGTGGTGGTACAATGGGATTTGATATGAAGATGTGACACCTCATCTTAAATTTCCTAAGCGCGTTTCCTAACTTGACAGAAATGTCATGAAGTGTAGCTGATAAGGCCTGCCGTCCTCTAAAAACTGACTAATCGTACATGATGTCTTGGCAAGAGATAACCAGATTACAGTAGAGTCAAAATGACATCACATCAACTCCGTTTCAAATCCTATAGACACCAATGCCTATCACCACTCCAGCCTGCTAACATCCTTGACACACAAATGGTATTTTCGGTCTTAAATGTCTTCCTTTCACTCTGTGTATGTCATGCTGGGGTAAATCACAAAATATTTTGTTATTAAATGTAAAGATCTATTAATTCACGGGCATTTGTCAGTCAGCACTTCACGTCGTATTTCATCACTGCCCATCTGCCTTCTAAATGCCATCTCCTCCACGTAGTGTCCTAGCCGTACTTAATATCAGATACAGATATTGTTATCCTCGTTAAAATTCTGCTCGAATCTGACTACGGTAAACGGACTGGTGCTTTAAGTCTTGGAGAGTCGTTCAGATCAGTAATGAATTTCAAATAATTTATTCACTTCAGGAGTAAGTGCCTGGCATTCGCTCCTTACAGCTGGTTTGTTGAGATAATTGATTTTCATATAGTTTAAAGATGGGGGAAAGAAATATATGACAAGCACAGTGGATTTTGAGGTAATTCTGAATGCCATATCAGTTTAATTATAGTTCCAGCTGACATAGGTTCTTCCTATTGGAATTAAAATATCCAGGCAACTTGAAATACAACAGTGATGAATTTTTCATGTGCGCCTCTTACCTTCTCTGCTAGCTGTGGGCACTTTTAACAAGTACACTCGTCGTTCTTTCCAGGACAAACACGACTTACATGAGAGTGCTGCCTGACACAGATAACTCGGGGGAATTGCAAGGCGGCAAATGAGATTCATTAGTATGTGGATGTAAGTTATCAGAGCTCCTTGTTTAATTTAGAGAAGAATATATGTTTTCTATGAATACAATTTTAAAATGGTAATCGTATTCAGGAAGTGAAATGTTCCTTCTTGTGGCACTATTATCAATATGTAAAATAAAATCATTACTGGCATACGCTGCTGGAGTCTTTCGCGTTTTAACACGATAATTGTACGGCTTGGAGAAAAAAATCACTGTTTTATTTATTTGTAACGCAGGATATTAATTTGGATGCAGAACGCTGTAGGAATGAGGTGGCTTTTCAGGACAAAGGACTGGTGATATCTGGGGCTGTAGTGTGTCTTTATAAATGCAAAAGAGGGATTAATTTGACTGGGCCGGATATCAGGACAAGGCAAGTACAAACAGGTTTGGGGAATACTCGTCGCTGGTGTGATTAGAAAAAAGTCTTGTTACGGGAAAAAGATAGTGGCCACAGAAAATATTATTTTGTCTTTACAATAACGAAAACCATTTTTAATGAGGAAAATTATTATAGTTTTCTTTTTGATAAGAATATAAAGTTAGACATGAAAGTTGCTTGTGTGTGAGCTAAGATGCACCACCAGACATATATTTGAATATACAGTTACTAGAGAGACTGAATATACCTGTATCATTATATCTAGAGCATAGATGTCTCCAAAACACACATCTCCCAGGAATCAGTGCAGCAGCGTTGTTCTCTATTGCACAGATGCACATTTTATACTTGTCATGGATATAAGAAAGATATGTGTACCTAAGGTTTACCAGTGTACCGTGTTGCACACGTGTGTGCATGTCATAGTTGCCTACCCTCCTGCATTCTGCAGGAGACTCCATGAAATAGCAGCAATCTCCCTCTCTCCCTCATTAGTCTAGCAATCTCCCTCATTTCACCTAGCCCACATTACATAAAGGAATGAGTGACAGATACATTTGCATTGAATCATCAGCACCATTTCCCAGCACTTTACCAAGTATAGTAGCTCTTACTAACTGCTTTGGCGATCATCTACATTTGGATATAAGTAATTTTAAAAGATTCCTCTCAGATGTCGCAGTACACACCCACGCTTCTAGGTGCCACGTTCACAATCTCTTTTCACAATCTCTCCATATATGGAACTAGACACGCTCTTTGGGTGGAGCATGACACACACCCTCAATGGGGCACTCTGCAAAATTCTACTACCAATTATAATCTCCCTGAAACTAGTTTTCAAAAGTAGGCAAGTATGGTGCATGTACATGTTTGTGTGGTCTACACAAAGGCGTCTGACTGCTCAGCCGGCCATCAGCCTGCTGCCCGTATGCTCATACATCCATTCACATGTGAGTGTACGGGGGCTATTTTCGAGCACCTGCATAAAGATGGAGAGGGTGAGTGATGTCCTGTGAAGTCATCCGCCTGACCCAAGCAGGCTTCGGCTCGCCTGCGTTCACATGGGGCATCCCCTGCTCCTGCCTGCCACCTGTTAGCATGGGAAGGGCAGCACCAGGGCTATAACATGCCATATAGCCATGGCAGCATCATAGAATGGCAGAGTTGCTGTACTGCAGAGATGGAAGAACAGGCAGTAGGTGGACACATGAAAAAGCTTGATATGCATTAAGTTGAAAGAGGTCATCATGAGTTTATTTAGGATCTCTTTGTGTCTCTCTGTGCTCGCTGTGCTTCGGACCCAATAGTATGTCCCCCCACCACGTCCACTGTGATGGTAAAGTATGAACAAGTCCTTTTTTTGTAAAAAAAAAAGTGAGAAACTCATGTTGACCTTTTTTATGTTGACCTTTTTTCATGTCGACCTTTAGATCTTGTCAACCTTTTGACCATGACTACCTAATGCATGTAAACCTTTTTCACCTACTGCCTATCAATCAATAGGGGTCAACCTAATAACAGTTGGCCTAGACCAGGGGTGGCCAAACCTGTCCTCAAGATCTACCAACGGTGCATGTTTTCCAGGCAACCTGTGGATCTATAGTAGGAATGAATGCAGCTGGTTTGAAAATGTGACAGTTAGTAATGACTGCAGCTGTGCACCAGCTAGGTAACCTGGAAAACGTGGACCGTTGGTAGATCTCGAGGACCGGTTTGGCCACCCCTGTTCTAGACACTGTCAACCTAACGACTGCATACTAATGTGGGGGGTGGGGCCACATTTCAGCAAACAAAACAGGCCTCATTAATATGTCAGCCCACCATGTATATTGACTGTGGACAAACTGCCCCTGGGTCTACACTTGTGAGACCAGGCAAGATTTGTACAATTACTTATTTAAGAAAAACTGCTGAGTTCTTCAGAGTTGCAGAAATACAGCAAAAAACAGTACCAAAACAGTAGTGTCCAGCTAACACTTGACAGCCTTTTTGGTGCTAGTTGTGTTTTCCTCCAGAGCTGCTCCATGCATGAAGACTGAAACATCTACCATTCCTTAGCTGAGATGTACGCAAGGCCACCAGGAAAGATTTCAGGCATTGTTATTCATGAAGGGGCTTGGCCAAGTTTGTGTTTTGTGTCAATGGATTCACCTGTTTTTAAGTATTGTATATAACTGAACATACTGCATTGACCCTTTAGAAATGCTTCTACAATATGAATGACCATACTCTTCCCACTGACCAGCAGTCCCAGCCTGGGCTGTAACCAGTGGCATAACAATAGCCCTGCAGACCCCGCCGTGGTTGGAGAGGCGCTGAGTAAATGTGGGTGCCAGGGGTCTACGGGTCTATCGCTGAACCGCTGCTGCCTGCTGGGACCTGCAGATCTACTTGCCTGCAGTCCCAACTCAGGGCGCTCCGCTCGTTGCTAATGAAAAATAGCCCTAACAAAATGTCCACCCCCTTACAGCAGACAGGTTTTGAGGATGCTAGGGGAGGGGTGACGAGCGGTTTGGGGGGCAAATGCTGAACTTTTCCGGCAGGGGTGGGCGCATATTTTGTAGTTACACTAATGTATGTTACTAGTGTGGTGCAGAATGTGATACAGTGCTGCAGGGCAGGAGGCAGAGTTAGCTGTATTTGTCAATTATCTGTTTTAATTGCTTTCATTTGTCGCTTCCCACCTCTTTGAGGTCCAGCATTTCCGACCAGCCCTGTCTCTTTCCTCTTACCCTTCCATCGCTAATACCTATACAACATTCATGAACTCAACTGGAGAGCTTTGTGATTTCCAGGTTTTGAACCCATAGCATCACAGTTATACACTATTCATTGAGCATTCTGCCCTTGCATAGAAAGCTAGAGAAATCTAATAACAGTATTTGAAGCTCACTTTGTACATTGTGAAATATGACCAGCATTGCAGCTGAGCAGATCTTAGTAGTTGTCGCTGCATAGGATTGGATGTGTGCTGCACACTACATAGATCTGCTCAATTGCAAGGCTGATTCATTTTAATTTTGCAAAGTATAAGTAGCTTCATATACCTACAGTTCAACAGGTTTGTTTTGAATCCTGGGCATGGCAGTATATTGAAACGTGTTATTTATTTAAGGGTTATTGTAACTGAATAAAAAAGAGAAAATGTGTCCAATTTGCAATGTTCTCTATGTGTGTCTAATATATGAAGGGGCATAACAGCATGGGCTTTCTCTGGATCAGTTTTTGGATAGCTATTCCCCACAAGGGCATGCACATCCCTATTTGAAAAATAGGAAGAGGGTGGGCACCAAAATGTCGAGTTATGACTCTGGTCCGAGGCCATAGATTACTAATATACACAGGAGGCTCAGCTATATTACACATTAGCCCATGGCTCTGCAAGCTGGGTAATACACAATAAATTACATTCAATTACTCATACAAATTGGATGTACTGGCCTCAAACTGCTGGTTATGGTGGTCAAGGTGCCTGGAAAGAGTTGCTTAGACAAGTAATTTTATTTATACAACAAAAAAGAAAAAAGAAACTCGGGTGCACGCTAGACTCCCTCAAATTAGTATAACTTACTGCAATTTACAACATTTTATTGGGTTGATTTATAGACTATATGTGGTCCCACACAATATTACCGATGAAAGGGGGAAAAGGGAAGAAGAAAGGAAAAGTAAAGCAAAGGAATAATAATACTTCCTATATTTATGCCTCAATTGCGAATATTTTTCTATAACCTTTGCATTGCAGGGTGGGTAGGCCTGATACATCTGACAAAGACCCACCTTTTAGAGACAGATCAAAAAAGGGGATACAATACTTATCAGGGTGGCTTTGTACACTCTTGGGATTTTAACCCACAAGAGTATGTTTGATAATTTCACAGTTATTCACACTGCTATATGTTACAAAGACTGCTGAGTGAACAAGCTTTATTGCGAAACGTACGTCGAAAAAGCCGATCAAGTGGTGCACTCGCGTGACCGGCGGTAACGCTGCTGCTTCCCAGGAGAACGGAGATTTGCCGCTCCAGCATGCTTGCAGGGGGAATGTCCAGCACCAGCCGGGCAAGGGCGGTAATGTACTGTGACTCACGGCGGACTCAGCTCCAACCGTGCCATATACTCCGTCTGTTCTTTGTTTCACGGCATATGTATATCATTGTAAAGGGAGTGATTAATGTTTACTATACATGCTTCCCCAGTTCTGTGGTGCTGAAAGGCATTGATCTCTGGAAAAAAGCAATCTAGTTAAAAGGACATTGTGGGCCAAATGTATTAGGGTGAGAGTTTCTCAAAGTGAGAGATTTTGGGAGAGTTTTCCCCAGTTTTTTAAAGCAGCAATCACTTCCACTGCAAAACCAGGTTGATTTTGCCATGTAATTGATTGCTGCTTTAAAAAACATGGGAAAACTCTCCCAAAATCTCTCACTTTCTGAAACTCTCACCCTATTACATTTGGCCCTGTGTGTCTTTTCTGTGGACCCGATCAAGTGTATATAACTTTTCAGTTTTGTTACACATTTGATAAGGGTACTGTGGTGTGGCAACCTGCTGTAAAAGATTATGTAGTTGGCTCATAGAATCTTTACTCCTGCATTGTACTGTGAGAGGTAACATTGTTTCACATAGCATAGTATCTATTGTTGAAGTGATGGTTAGATGTAGCAATTCCTGCTGAAAATAGATGATATAGCCTGTTCACAATTCCTGCAATTAAACCTTCATCGAGAGAGGTAACATTGTATAACAAAGTGAGCCATCCATTGTAACATATAGCAGTGTGAATAACTGTGAAATTATCAAACATACTCTTGTAGGTTAAAATCCCAAGAGTGTATAAAGCCACCCTGATAAGTATTGTATCCCCTTTTTTAAACTGTCTCTAAAAGGTGGGTCTTTGTCGGATGTATCAGGCCTACCTACCCTGCAATGCAAAGGTAACAGGGGGGTACCCTGATTTCCCGTCTTAGGGGCCACCTAACTCTGCTATCCCTCCAGAGCCATAAATGGACACAGGACTCTCTCACTCCTCGTTCTATGCAATTAAGTAAGACGAGTGAGCAGCAGAGGTACAGTGCACCACAGAGGCTCTATCTCTTGTAAATTCAATCTATAATACTCTTGACACTATCCCTTTACCTACGTTTAAGGAGGGTCAAGGCAGATATACCTGGACTGCCTACCCTGCAATGCCACCAAGCAACAGGGGGGCACCCAGGAGATCGGTCTAAAAGGATCATCCTTCTACACTATGCCTCTGGGACCATATATGGGCACGGGGCTCTCTCACTCCTCGTCCTATACATTAAGCAAGACGAGTGGGCAGCAGAAGTCCTGTGGGCATAGCAGTCCCAACTTTTTAATGAAACTAAAACAGCGGAGACATCATAGTGACCCATGATTAAATCCTTAACACTATCCGATAAGTGAAAGAAACCAACACTGGCACATAACCGGGTGTAAGGAAATATGATGGTCACATTTTTTCAGAAATTCTCTGATAATTATTAATTTGATCACCTACAGCTAACCCAGCCGTTTATAGAAAAATATTTGCAATTGAGGCATAAATATAGGAAGTATTATCATTCCTTTGCTTTACTTTTCCTTTCTTCTTCCCTTTCCCCCCTTTCGTCGGTAATATTGTGTGGGACCACATATAGTCTATAAATCAACCCAATAAAATGTTGTAAATTGCAGTAAGGTATACTAATTTGAGGGAGTCTAGCGTGCACCCCACCCGAGTTTCTTTTTTCTTTTTTGTTGTATAAATGTAATCAGGTATAACTCGGGGGTGCACCACTGTCCGTCACACAAAAAACACATACGGGGTGATTGCCCCACATGTGAAAAGGTGACCAACAAGGAGCAAGTCTCCAAAAGGCCAGTTTTGACTCCTCTCACATATGATATAACAAATATAACAAATGTTCACACTAGTGCGAGTCCCCCACCTTTTTGTTTTTTTCAACAAGTAATTTTATGTAAAGCAGAGCTTTAATATTAAAATAAATGTAACCCTGTAGTGTAGATTGTACTGAGACATCTACTGCTCTGTGCCTTGGTGCTTATAAATGGCCATTGAGACCTTTTCCTTGACATACCTACCAACATTTGGTAGGTTGGAATCGGAGATCTGTGTGAGTCACATCATGGGGGTGTGGCTGTGCATCATGTCTTTGTTGAATACCATTTTGTGGGGGTGTGGTCATGCATGACACCCTCATTTTCCTTCACAATAGGTGTGTCCAGTGCTCCCTGATCTCCCAAATTTGACAGTTGGGAGGTCTACCATGATGAGTCAGTTAATGACGTTTTTTAATCAAACCTTTTTTAAATAATAAATACTTTACCTCAATAGCTTTTCTGGAGTCATGTGAAGGTGCAGAACTGGGGTGGATCCATCTACATGGTCTCTTTTGGTGAGAGCCAAACAATTTAATATGAGAACTGCCTGATAAGAAAAGAGCTTGCTTGTTGCATGCACATTGCCCAATGGCCTATTACAAGCATTAAACAAATAACCAAGGTGAAAAGCCATTAGGACTGTCAACAAAACTCTTGGGGCCGGTACACTGGAATCTCTGGGGCCCTCTAACCCTGCCCTCCTTGAGCATGGATTTTATATGACATAGCATATTTAATGTGTTTTTTCGATATTACAAAAAAACAGATAATTAATATGCACCATGCAATGTAATTGGGAAAGGGCAGATGGGAAGGCATAGCATTGTGCGCTGTGCAGTTTGGGGTGTTGCATGATGTCATGAAACTCATTAGTATAGGTACCGAGACGAGTGACCAGGCCCAAGGGGGGTTACCTGAGGTACTACTCTGTCGCCTGCACTGCTAGCCGGCCAAGGAAGTCCAATAAAAACTGTTGAATGGGGTCCTTTTTTCTGACAGTATGTACAACAAGCTTCCTGTGATTGAGTCTATATGTTGTATGGCAAAAGGGGAATTAGGAAAAAGAGGTTAGGAATACATGTTCTGTAGGTACTTCTTTACTTTCACGGCGCCAGCATGGCGCCGTGCGTCTGAGTCCCCTTGCGGGGCTCGCTTCGCTCGCCCACGCTGCAGGCTCGGTGGCTCGCTACGCTCGCCACGCTATTTAAAATCAACTCCATGCCAACATGGATAGTGGAGGTATGAACTATCCATGTTGGCATGGCGTTAAGTTCCTTTATTTTACATAGTTTGTGGCGAGCATAGAAGCCGGAAGTAGCACGGCGCCATGCTGGCGGCATGAAAGTAAAGAAGTACCGTTCTGTATTTAAAAGTAGTTATAGCACTAACATATTATATCAATAGTTTTCTAAAAAAAATTCTATTTGCGTTTGTTCACTAAAAATTATGAAACACAATTGTTTTTCTCCCCCGAACATTTTCAATTGTAAATTTGACAAAACTCTGCAAAATCCAAGTAAATTTACAAATTTTATTGAACCAAACCAACTATACTTATGTTGCTGGAGTGAACCCAACCCCCCCCCTCAAAAAAAAATATGTATATGTATATATATATATATATATATATATACTAATCAGCACTTTTGGATATATCACTTTTAAATCTTATAAAAAAAGAGACTTTTTATATAACAAAATTAATTTAGTTTAGAATTTTGCATTGGATAACAATCAAACCCGCAAAGCAGACTTGCTGACGATCAGAATTGAATTTATGTTAATTGTTTGTGTGCATTCTTAGATAAACAAATAACAAGGCAAAATTGTTTCTTAACCCCTCTTTTGTTTTAGACATTAACCAATTTATTGTTACTATCTAAAATAAGAGAAAGGAAAACTCATGAAAAGCCGCAATGATATTAAAGTCTATTAAATATTTACTTTTCTCTCCAGTTTAAACTGAAAAGGGTAATTTATTTTTGGCAGAAAGTGCTGCAATTATATTCAGTCAATCCAAAAGTCTAACTTGCTCATGCAAAATGCAAACAAATTAGTTAAAATGTTCTAATTACAAGGCTGTAAAAAAAATAAAACTATCGCCAGTCTAAATTTGTGCATTCCGCAAATTTTTCAATTTTATTTTATAAGAATTTACAGCTGCCTAACAGGCATTTCAATGCTGGTTACCTGAACTTTGAAAGCCTTTTCCACTCGATATAGCATTCAGAGCTAGAATAGCTATTTATATGCAATCTGATAAAACCTGTGTAAAATTAAAATTTTAAATACAGTACTTTAGAATGAAAGGTAAACTACAATATTTGGTGACATTGTGATCCTGTGATCGGCAGTGGGCCATCCCTTGATCATCGCTTGCCTGAAAAGGCCACTGAATTTATAAATAATAACATTATCATTTAGATTAAAATTCTGCTTATTTTTAAGTGCTGAATATAGGAAGATCTGGTACAGACTTAAACATTACAGCACTAAATACATATATTCCGTTGAATATTTTTATGATGATATTGCATAATGTATGTCTATGGGGGTAATTCAATGCAGTGCAATGTCCATCTGCGCACCTATCGGCTAAAAATGGAAATGGCAGCATCATACCCAGTGGCGTAAGTTTGTCCCAGTTGCCCGGAGGCAAGATGAATATTGGTGCCCCCCCCCACACACACACACAATGTTAATCAAAATATATATAGTCTGTTATGAAATATATATTATATACTGTATATAAATACAGAGCGAGAGAGAGAACACATATATATTTCAGAACTCAGCCACAGAAGCGATTTTGATGGCTTTAATTTAATGGTTTTAAACTGGCAGTGGTGGAGAGGTGCCCCCTTGAGAGCAGGAGCCCGGCGGCAGATGACTCCATTGCCTCCCAGAGTTCTGCCTCTGATCATACCCCGTAGAGATGAAAGCAACTTGTGATAATGCTGATCACACTGTGGGCCCGATTCAGACCTGTTCGCTAAGCTGCATATACTCGCAGGCTAGCGAACAGGCAATTGCCGCCAACCAGAATGCCTGGCTCCCCCCCGCCGCTGAATTCCTCTCACTGGCAAGCAAAGGAATGTGTTCTCAAACACATCCCCACGCATGCAGCCAATTATTCAATGGTCGCTGACCATCGAATGATTTTTTTTCTCCATCAGTAATAAAAGTCTAAACTGACTTTTATTTCTGCCGCTGACCACCGAATACGAGGCGGGCATTGATGTCATGTGATGTCAGCTGCGCACCCTCAATAGGCAACACCACGCCTGCGTTTCCAGGGGAACGCACAGTATTTTTATGGGGACTCCCATTAAAAGCCAAACAATCCCCTGCTCCAGGCCTCTTTCTGCCCCCGCCCACCCCCTTTAGAGCGATCGGCCCAGCGAATGTGAATCTCCCGGGGTTTGAACATGCGCATAAACGCATATAAACATCGAGAAAGGGGACAAATTCTGCCCTCTATGAGCAGGTCTGAATCGGCCCCTGTGTTCTTCAGAACAGCAATTATTTTATATAAATAGTATGCAATCTACATATTAACATTGTTACTTCCATTTTCCAGAGTCCCAGAAATGATTTGCAATACCTGTTCTTATAAGCCATATAAAATGTTTTTGAGAACATTCGTCTGCACAAGTTGAGTGAGCTAAAAGGTGAAAAATTAGTTTTAGAGTTAGTGCTGCTATCAGGGGAGTATTGGGGTACAAGATAAGGGCCTGGACTGAGTAAGGGGTTTGCCAAGACCTGCTTGATCCCACCCACTGAATCTTTACTGTATACAGGGGCACCGATATATGTTTTTGCTGGTGGGTGCTCAAGGGGGTGTGTCCCTTAGGGAAGGGGTGTGGCCCTGCAATGGGCCCCCACAGACCCCCCCTCCCAGTCCGGGAAGGAGGCAGGCAGGGATCCGGGCAGTGCTGCAGCAGGGTCCGTGCAGCGCTGGGGAGGCAGCGGGGTCCCTGCAGCAGATGGGCGGTCAACGGCAGTGGTCCCTGCGGTGGATGGGAAATAGTAGCTACTAGTTCCCATCCGCCCCAGGGACCCTGCCACTGACTTCCCATCTGCCACAGGGACCCCATCGCTGAGTTACCATCCACTTCAGGGACCCCACCGCTGACTGCCCAGCAGTTCCGCCAATGTGTTTTCAGACTCAGCGGCACAGGTTGGTGGCGCGCAGCGGGTGAGCTCCGGCCATAGCCCATGGGTGCTTATCATTTTCCATGGGTGTTCGGGCCCCAGAGCACACACAGAAATGGCACCTATAATTGTATATTATGTTCCCCGTCTTCCTTGATGTTGGGTTCCCTGGATTGTCAGAGAATAGTAGAGTTGCTGCCACCTATATTTCCTTGCAACTCTCTGGCAAAAGTAAAATATGTTGTTTGTATAGATACTAGGTTGTTGAAAGAGGAGGCTTTTTAAAAAGTAAACTGGGGATCCAAGGGGCGAAGGCTGGGGGAGAGTGATCACAATCCCACATAATACCTACTGTAGCACAAATTGCTAAAACAAGTCACAGACTGCGTAACTGCAATTCAATCAGAGTGCCCATGCTGACCCTGTACTCCACTGAAAATGCCTACAATGGACACATAATCATTATAACTGCACCAAAGAGCAATGGAAGAAGGCCGCATGTATGATGAATCGCAATTTCTTTGACATCATGTGGATAACCCTATGCATGTGGGAAGAGATGTCACCAGGATACACTATGGGAAGAAGACAAGACAGCGGAGACAGCGTGAAGCTCTGAGGAAGGTTCTAATGGAAAACCTTGGGTCCTGGCATTCATGTGGCTGTTACTTTGACATGTACCACATACCTTACCATTGTTGTAGACCAAGTACATCCCATAATGGCAATGTTATACTCAGATGGCAATGGCTTCTTTCAGCAGGATAATGCACCCTGCCACACTACAAAAACTATCCAGGAATGGTTTCAGTAACATTACAAAGAGTTTTAGGGGTTTACTTGGGTTATGGTAAAAAACATAGATTGACTCATGATAGACAGCCATATGGTCGACCACTAATGGTCAATAGTCACAAGATCGACGCGTTTCGCTGAACGCCTGTCAGCTTTATCAAGGTCTTGATAAAGCTGACAGGTGCTCAGCGAAACGGGTTGGTGCCATTGGATTCCCCCTCTTTTACTTTGTGGATTGAACCCACCTGCTCATTGATCTGGACTTGAACCCCACCACCTTGGAGGACTTTTACCATCTTTATTGGATCAACACCGCACAAATCGTTGAGGTTTCCGGATTTGGGTACAATTTGTCCTAATTTCTTCAGGATAAAACACCTCCAGCGCCTTCCAAACAATTGGTCCTCTTAAGGATTTCCAACAAGGGACTTATGCCCGGTCCAGTGCAGGTCATACCATATGAGGTCTAATCCCCCTTCAATTTATCATTGTTATTGATTGTTTTTTATGTTTTTTATGTTTTTAATATAGTACTGTGCCATTAAAATTTCCATATCTTTTTTATTCATTTGCTAGACTAAGTTTTTTAGCGCTGCTCTCTATTCTTCTTGTTTCTTGTTTTTCCCAATAGGGAGCTGACTACTCCCTTTTGTAGCAGCCGCTTTGTTCATTGTGGATACAGCACGGGACAAGCGCTCCAATTAACCTTAGGTTCATTTTTTCTTCCACCTACAGGTGATAGTCTGAGAAGGGAAGACACATGCAGGTGATAGTCTGAGAAGGGAAGACACCTAAACATTTAAAATGTCCTCTATTTCCGGACACCATAAAGGCACATTGTCTTTCAAAGGCTCTTCTTATTCCAACCCAGCTGTAGCGCCACTTTCCAACTGTCCTCCCTTATCCTTTGGTGCCTGTGGTTGGAATTGTTATTACTATTCTCAGTCTCTGAATCCATGCCATGTAGACTTCACCCGGAGATGTCCAGAGCTGCAGAAGGGTGTACTATTTACCAGACAAAACAATGATCTTGATACTGATATAAATCTCATTTTACAAATAGGTGGAATATGTGAAAGGACCGACTTTAAGTCTAGTGTAAACACTGGTGAATAGACCTGGGCATTAGGGAACGCCCTGCCAGACCATGAAACTTAATGTGTATCAATTTCATGAAGAATACTTTCTAAGTGAACAATGCTATTTACCGCATGTTTGAAAGAGACGTGAATGCATTAAGAACCTTTCCAGGAGGCAGCCTGATTAAGCTACCTGTGTGTAGCCAAAATATTTGACCTGGCTTACCTGCGAAGTCTGCCAAAGTGCTAGATATATAACACTTGTGTGTACTCACATATCAGCTTGACATAAATATATTATTGTTATCCAAAGAGGACGAGTAATGACGTGATGTTCTAAAACAAATGTGTATTGAACAAGAGCCAGAACACCTATTATTTCCATTTTAACTACTTCACTACCCACTAGTTCACAGTACACATGTGTGCACCAAATACTCTGGCCGATAAATGGTTTGTAATTAGCTCTGCACATATTTATAGAGGACCTATAATGAAACATATTCAGGGGCAACCTGGAATTGAGAGCACTGAGGCCTGTGCCTACTGTGCCAGAAATGGTTAGAATGGGCTGATATCCAGCTGGCCTTGTAGCACTGCCGAGAAGGTGTGGGGGAGAGGGGGTTGGGGATTGAGGAGGAGCTTGGGTAATTTGGCTACCAACTTGTTCTCTCCAATCAGCATTGCTTGATCAGAGTGGAGCTGTGCAAACTTGGCACAGACCACAAAAGTGCAGCTTCACCAACTCCACCTCCTAGCTGGTGTCATGAGCATCTTTGCTGGCTCATTCCTGCATTGGTGCACCCTAGCCACGGGAATTTTCATTTACGGTGCAGATGTAGTGCCTCTGCCTCCTGCGTGCGCACACCAATGCTGAACTGGTGAGTTGTGCTGATGCTAATGTATAAAGCAAATACCAAAAATGCCCAGAAAACTGTCCTCACTTGTGTCCAAATATCTCTTATGCAATGCGACGGCCTGTTCCATAAATGATTCTCAGAACAGTTTACTTATTTGAAAGTAAACGTTTCTGGAGCACTTCTGATCTGCAGATACTGTCAGTGGGCTTGAGGTGGCCGGTGGTGGCAAGAGTAGAGAGGACATTGTGTGGCTAGCAATTTGGTTGGTGGACATGATGTGGCCATGTGTCGGTATACTGTGTTGTGTCACAAATATGTTCTCTGTGTTGCGTGGCTGTATTGTGAAATTTGTTTAAAAGATGATGATATGATGATATCATCAGGTGAAGATGTGCAGTCTTGTGGTGCTCCATGCTTGTGTGTATGCCAGGCGAAAAGTGGTGGGAAAAGGGGACATCTGTGAAGCTAGGAACCCAGCTGGCTGGTCGCTAGTAGCTGGCACAATAAAGTTTTCTTGTGTAGAATCAGACATTGTGCGCATGACATCATGATTATGAATCACTGAACACCAGAGGCAACAGTCTGTAAAGATGGAGCAGAAGGTTCAGCAATGCATGCAGTAGATGGTAAGTGTTATCTAGGGAGACATGGGTTGGGTGATGGAGACAAAGGGGATGCTTAGAGACACAGGGGGATGATGGGTTTTATGAGAGACACAGGGGAAGGCTGTGACACAAGGAGAGGGGGGTTCAGAAGTGGGCTCAGAGACACAGGAAAAGATTAGCCTACAAGGGGCGGGGGAGCCTTAGAGACACAGGAAAATGGAGAGGCCGAGTGACCCTGGGGAATGGGGAGGTTGAAAGATACAAGAGAATGGGGAGGCTGAGACACATGGAAATAAGGAAGCTGAAAGACAATGGGAGGCTGAGAGATACAGGAGGATGTGAAGCTGAGAGAATGGGTGGTGCTGCAGAACCACAGGTAAGGATGAGGCTGGAGCAATGGTGAGGTTGGAGAGAGACAGGGGTATAAAGCAATGGCTGACCAGCCTGTCCCTTCCATGGAAAGCTTGGAAATGGCACAGTCATGTTGTCCCCTCTCTCATGCTTAACTTAATCCATAAATGGGGCTAAACCAATTTATGGATGGATAGGAATTTGAGCTGTGTTTTGACCTGCAGTGGCCGAAAATGTAAACCATAGTTTGAACTGGGGAGTTGTGCATATGAAAATGAAATACATCGGTATGTTTTGCCCAGGCAAGAGACCTTTCCATGGTTTTACCTAAAGGTTGAGGTTATCTAAAGATAAAAATGGTCAGACTAGAATAGATGACCAAGTGGTTATTTTCTGCCATCAAATTCCATGTCTCTGTGTCAGAACTAATAAGTTGGGTTGTAGGAAAAAGGGACTAAATCAGTTCAACACTAATCACCAATCTTTCTAAAGTCCCTTGTCATCTGTAAGAGTGACAGTGTTGACAAAACCACCTGCCGGATACCATTAGAGTTGTGCGGGATTTGATTTACTCTGCTATATTTGGATCTAGAAATGAATTGTGTTGGATACATCGGAACTTGCGCTAATTTGGCATTAAGAACCAAGTAAATTTGAATGCACATATCAATTGTTGCTATGGGTGTACTATTCTGTGATGTAAACAGGTGATAACTAGTAGACACCAGCAGAAAGAAGCATGCAGCAGACTATGCAGGTTAGTGTAGGGTCACCTCAGAGCTAAGAACTAGAGGTCTTAGGGCGAGATGTACTAAACCTTGAAAAGTGAAAAATGGAGAGTGATAAACCACCAACCAATCAGCTTCTACTTGTCATTTTTCATACCCAGCCTGTGACGTTTCAGGTAGGAGCTGATTGGTTGGTGGTTTATCACTCTCCATTTTATCACTTTTCAAGCTTAGTACATCTGGCCCTTAGTAATACTGCACAAACATAGCCAAGATGGACACACAAGTCTTCTGGTCATTGAGTTGCCATCTTGTCACTATGGGCCTTATTTTGGTTCCTTCTTTCTGACAAAATCCTTCTTAGATGGACAAAACCATGTGCACTGCAGGGGAGCATATGCAAAATGTGCAGAGAGAGTTAGATTTGGGTGGGGTTTTACTTCAAAGTGAGATCTATATTGAAGTGTAAAAATTAAGCAGCCAGTATTTTCCCTGCACAGAAACAAAATTACTCACCCAAATCTAATTCTCTCTGCACATGTTACATCTGCCCCCCTGCAGTGCACATGGTTTTGTCCATCTAAGAAGTATTTTGTCAGAAAGAGTGAACCAAAATAAGGCCCATAGTGACAAGATGGCAACTCAATGACCAGAAGACTTGTGTGTCCATCTTGGTAAAGGACAGATGCTTCACTAAAGAAGCATAATTAAGGTAGGTTCAGTAGCGCAATGCCAAGCATAATTACCATTGTCACAGCACTTATTGTATTCATTTATTAAAATTACATTTGTGGAGGTAGAAAATGTTATACTATCTATGGTAACAGCAGCACAGAGTATTTTATCCTAGCCACAGCCTGAGTGCATACAAATGTGAGACTCCTGTGAAATGAGACCAATTAGCAACTATAATTTATATAATTTACATGTGATTATAAATTATATTATTAAATTATAATTGTTAGTTGCTCTAATTAAGTCTCCCAATTATATGCAAAGTTCATATTTCCAACTTGTTATAACCTCCTGCTCCCATGTTGTCATTGTCAGTACTTCTCGCCTCAGTGACAGGCTGCCTATTAAGGTATATTTTTTCTAATACTGCCCCCATCAATTTCATGAGTTGTGAGAGGAAAGGAAACAGCAGCCAAGACCGGCAAGGTAAATCTTTGAACTTTGAAGCTTCTCTTTGACCAAATACTGAGGTTACATTAACACAAACGTCTAACAAAACATAGATTAAAAAGTTGGAAGAAAATGTGCTTTGTTTGAGTGATCTCTGGGATTTAAACGTATGTTTTGTGTAAGTAAGTTGTGTAATGCACTGGTATTGTAATTGTTTGTTAAGACTATAGCAACAAACAAAAGACCTTGCAGTTGTACTTTTGTGCACTGACAAAAGAATTATTAAAGACATTAATAATGCAAACATGAGCTTGTCAGCATCACAGAAATACATCGGAGGAAAATTTGTACAGATGGCTTTGTTTCATGTTGAATCAAGTCACCTCAACTTCAGCGCTTGGTGATTGACTCTTCGCCTTAAGAGAAAAGGTGTTGATGTACAGAAAAGATTGTGCAGAGTTTGGGCTGCGATGTTGCAGTATGAAATGATGTTCTGCACTTTCTGATGTCTTCTGAAAAACAATTTTAAGGCCTCATAACAACCATATGTTTGAAATAGATAATTCCGCATCTCACACGTGGCTAGCAGTGTCCCGCGGTGGTGGGGGCAGTTGGGAGTTCCCCTGTCTAGCAGAGCAGCAGTGTATGAGCACAGCGTCTATTCACTGGCGGCAGAGTGGGGGGGGGTGGCCAGTAGCTCATAGAGCGCTAGCTATGCCTCCACAATGTCGAAACAGGGGCATGTGAATCCATGCCCCTTTATATTAAGTCACGTCCCCTTTTCAGACCCGCGCACAGTGGGCTGCACGGGTGTACCGACTGGACTCCTAAGAAAGTTGGATTATGCATACCTCAATTCTTGGAAGTGTCCATTTGGGAACTCCGGATCCTGAAAAAAAGGGCATGGCCTTGGGTAGAGGAGGTGGAGCATCAGGCAGAGGCTCATGGCATCTATACAGTCATCGCTATCTGCTTTGCAGAGCAGAAAAGCGTTGGTCATAGGCTCTTCCAACCAGGCTCACCGACCCTCCCCCCTGTTTGTGGGACACTGCGGCCATTGGGTGGGAAAGCTGGGCAGTGTCCAAAAAGCGGGACTGTCCAGCTGGAATAAGGACAGTTGTATGAGAGGTATTGCTCATGTATCATACAGTATATGCACATAGTAAATGCATGCTATAATTTATAATGTAATTTCCACCAATGCACTTACCTTTCCCTTTGCCTGTTGCTGCCTACACTAAAACCTGTAGGCTTCACAGCTGTGTGTTGGTGGCTGCATTGTTGTCATTGCAGCATCTGTTCAGCGACAGGGCCTTCGGGTTAGAGAGACTTTGGAGAGTTCACAGCACATTTTATATCTGCCCCACCTGCAGTACAATACCCGCACCACTTGCTGTGTTACCAACTCTGAATTAGCCTCAGTGTTAAAAGCTCTATCTGTGAAATGTCCATTTACGATATTGCTGGTCATGCAATAATCTGGAACAGAATGTTTTTCATCGCAGACAAAGAGCTCAAAGAAGTGGTTAAAGGTAAATCAGTAAAATGTGCAGAAGCATCATTGATGATTTAGTAATGTGCACCAACCATTCTAGACACCAGCTCTAGAAAACCCACAACACAATACAAAGGATATTGAAATATCCAGCAAATCAATTTAAAGTCAAAGGGACCAATTATGAAAGTAGAGGTAAAAGGTGATGCCATCCATTGCAAATATTTGGATGTTTGTGATTTTTTTTTTAAACTGTGCTAGAGTCAGTATGGCATCGTATACATTGTATAGCCCGCATGCGATGTGATTTTAAAATTGTATAAGCACCCTAATGGGTTTTTTCAATGTTAAATGGTCCCCCTATACGATTTTTAATTGTATAAGCACCCTAATGGGTGCTTACAATGTTAAATGCACCCCCACGCCACCCCCACTATCAACGCCAACCCGAAGCGTGGCAAGCGCAGCGAGCCCGCGAGCGGTGGCGGTATGCGCCCTCCAACCTTTTCATACCCCCACTATCCACGTGGGTGTGGAGTTGATCTTATATAGTGTGGCGAGCGCAGCAAGCCCCGTGAGGGGACGCGTATTACTTTACATGTATTCCGCGTCCCCTCACGGGGCTTGCTGCGCTCGCCACGCTTTGGGCTCGGTGTCTCGCTGCGCTCGTCACACTTTATAGAATCAACTCCATGCCGACGTGGATGGTGGGGGTATGAAAAGGTCGGAGGACGCGTAGGCTCTCTGCGCTCGCCACGCTTCAGGTTGGCGTTGATAGTGAGGGTGTCGTGGGGGTGCTTTTAACATTGTAAGCACCCATTACGGTGCTTATACAATTTAAAATCGTATACCATCGCATTGTATGGCATTGTATGCCATATACAATGGTATACGATTTTTAAATTGTATAACATCGGGTGCCATCGCGTCGCATCGCATCGTATACCATTGTAAGGCTTATGGTATACGATGTGACGGGCGCCGTGCTAGGAAACAAGTACCTCTTTTTTCAGTTGGAAAAGTTTTTTTTTTAATCAAAATACCTAAAAGGGGTGTTGTAGGTTACTGCATGTCCCGGTTTTCCCGCTATAGTCCCGTTATTCTTTAATATGGACAATTTTAGCTTATAGTGTTTATTTTCTTACAATTTAAACTCATGATGCTTCCAGGTTAGCTAAATGAGTGGGAATATAATTTTATAACTGTTTTATTGTGTCCAACACCCAAAAGGAAACGTGAGGTGGAAATTATAGACAAAACAAAGTCCATTTCCCCAAGTAGGGCTTGTATATCTTACTTTGTCTGTAATTGACTTTGAAGACGTACACTACCTTATTCAAAGTGCTTAACCTTTGTTGTTTCAGAATAAGGGGGAGGCAGGAAAAGATCTCTTGAAATATATTTTCGCCAATCTTATCTCTAAGATCTATTAAAATATGTACGTGTTAGATGCAGTGGAAAAGACATCAATAAAAATCTGTCATGAGATAGGTGTAACAGTGCTTTTTTATGAATTGATTTAATTATGACATGAAACTATCTGGAGCTGAGTTATACCCCTTTTCCACTAGCAGAAATAACCCGGTAATCTCCGCGGGGATGTGCGTCTACCCGGGTTTTTCTGCTAGTGGAAATGTTCCCTGTCAAATAACCCGATTTGGATTGCTCTGCAATCCTACCCAGGTAATGATCAGGGTAGCACCCGGTTTGCACCTGGGTTCAAGGTTAGTGGAAACGCTCCCAACCCGGTATATTTGATAAACAGAGATGATTGGAGCTTCTGGGGTATGTTTATGTCCGTTTTCAACATGTTTATGTGCACTTTTTACATGTCTAGGTGCACCAATGGCTCAGGTACACTGCAAACAATAGTTTTCACAATAGTTTTACGTGTCGTGTGTAAAGACACTTTTGAAAAGGTTTCATATTGAATATTTGGGACTAAAATAAAGGCAAAACTTTTTCAAATAAATATTTCTGGTCTATTCTTTAATCAGAAAAAGTTTTGTTTAATGGTGGCCCTTTTGGGTTATGGTGGCCTTGTTTTATGACCTCCCCTTTGGTAAAGCCCTTTAAAAAGGCCTTTTCTTATGTAATCTATAGGACAAAACAGGCTTTACCTGGGTTAAGTGTAAACATGGCTGATCCAGCAATTTACCGGGTAGCACTGTAGTGGAAATGTGTCTTAAACCCAGGTCCAACCTGTATTGATCTGGGTACAAATTAACGGGTCTGACCCAGGTTGCTAGTGGAAAAGGGGTATTAGATGTGCATGTAGGTCAGCTGTGTCCACATTGTGTGGTCCAAAACAGAGGAGGATTTGGACTTCATCGGGCACCTAAGCAAGACATTGTTTTGGGCCCCCTTCCTCATATAATCCATAGCACGATATCCTGTCATTACCGCGCCCTCTGGGCCTTCTTCCCTGTGCATCCATGAGGTGGCAGCAGCAGCGCAGGCGATACCTGCACCCCTGCTGTGGGGACAGATTCCAGAGCCTCCTCTGGTGTAGTAGGGGGACTGATTCTGCCAGCAGCAGATGCTGGGACAGCTGCTGATGGCAGAGGAGGCTGGTGAGCAGAATTGTCCCCGAACAGCAGCGCCAGCAGGGGCAGACCTAGACTTCTTTTAAGGGAAAGCTGGCAGTGGGCATATCCCTACAGTGAGAGGCTTGTGTTGAAGTTTCAGACAGAGAAGAAAGCCAAAGGGGACCAAAAATAATGGGGGGAGAAATACTGGGGATAGGTGCATGAAAGAAAATGTGAGGTGGTGGTGGATGTTTAATAAGAAAAAGAGCAAGAGAGCCAGACTCTGTGTAATGTAGACACCTTTTACATCTATTTCCCAAAACATCATTAACCAGCACTGCCACCACTGGCCCACCCCAGAGTAACAATTTCACCTTCTTTTATATACCAGTCTGCCCCCCCCCCCCCCTCCCAAGTAACAGAACCACCAAAAAATATCTTGCACCTCCCCCCTGCCCAGTGTAAGCTCCTCAGGTTTCTCCGCCATAGTCAGAGAGCCAGCGAGCACTACATACCCCATCTCTCCATTTTATGTGTCCTATTCCCATTTACCTTTTTCCCTAACCCACTCAATATATTATACTGAACAGTACATAGCCACTCCTCAGACACCTTTACACTCTACAGCAGCCAACAACCTCCTCCCCCATTAGGCTGTCAGCTCCACAGACAAGGATGATCTATGGCCCTATGCTTCTAACACAGCAATGAGGAGCCACCAGCAGCTGCCATCAGCACAACCCCTGTTTCACTACATCCACCACCTTTGCATCACCTTCAGCTTGTTCCACATCAGGGTGTCTCTGACTTAGCAACAGGTGACCATAAGGAGGAGGAGCGCCAATAGAATCGGCTCAGTGTGGATTTAATATCCAGGGTATGAGCCCCTCCAATCATGAATTGCCAGCTCCACCTACCTGGTGTGCTTTAATTGGCTTCTTCCAGTTCCTCCTCACCCAAAACATGTCCCAGCATAAAAATAAATCAGAGGGAGAGGTAAAGGGCTGATTGGATATGTAGAGGAGATGGCAGAGGGGCTTAGTCCAGATCTTTTCTGGCAGCTGTCAAATCATTGCATTGAAAGCCTACTAAGTGTAGATGTGGGGAAGTGGTAATTATCTTGGTGGTCCAGGTCCCAACAGTCAAAGTGCCATCAATGGTATCCCTATGGTAGAATCCCAAAAGTGAGTAAAATGCAAACTGGATCAGTCCAGACTATGAACATTGGGATGCCACTATTGGCATGCAGACCACCAGGATTCTGATACCATCCCACAGATACATTGACAGCAATTGCTCATAGTTTATAAGGTCAGCTGCAGAGCATGCGCAGTGGGAAAAGAAGCCAGATCCATTCACAGAGCTCAGAATTCACCCCATAGTTTCTATAGTAATTAAGATCACACTCATAGGTGAATAGTAAGGTCAAAAGGAGACACAGGTCCATCCATAGTGTTGATCCAGAATAAGGCAAAATAAAGGATGCAGTCTTTATGTAGACATTTACTTTGTTTACAGTTATGTTGACACCACAATATCAATAACTATGATGCCTTTTGTTGAAATTTCGACATGCTGAATGTCATCATGTTCACAATATCAGCAAATGAAATGCTTGCATGTGAAATGATGACATTCTTAGATTGCTGACAGTTAGATTTCTGCTGTGGGAGGGGAGGAATAGGGTTCAGCTACCGGAAGGGAGGATTATGGTTTGGCTGACGAAAGAGAGAGTTAGGGTTAGGCTAAGGGAGGGGAGGATTATGTTATTCTGCCAAAGGGGAGGATTAAGGTTTGGTTATGGGTTGGGAAGGTAATGGTTTGGCAACATAAGGGAAGGGTTAGGATACTGGAGGGGATGTGAGAGTTAGGTTACGTGAGGGAAGGTTTTGAGATCTGCTTTGGGAGGAAGGGTTAGGTTCAGGCTACAGGAGGGGTGTTACACAGTAGGGGTGGGGAAGATGAGGGTTATGCTATCAGAGGGAAGGGTAAGGAATAGGCTATGGGGTAGGAGGGGTAGGTTTAGGCTGGTGGATGGGGATTGGGGTTAGGCTAAGGGAATGGAGGGTTGGGGTTAGCCCAAGGGGGAGGATTAGATTAGGTAATGGAAGGCAATATTCCAGTTAGTCTATAGGAGGGAAGGATTGGGGTTAGACTGCGCTGGTACCTCCAGATTTGCTGATCCAGATGGATTACCATTGACTCACCAGCCATGTTTTGTTGATATTCTAATCATGTTGACATTCCAGATGTCCATGCTGCACACATGCATGACATAAGGAATACACTGATATCCCAAAATAAAGTCATAAGGAAATTGCTAGTTTTTTCTTACACCATAAGTGGCTATTGGCTCTAGATGTTTTCATTCTGAATATGATAAACATGTTTTCACCCATGCCTAACCTACATTGCATTTCAGTTAATCACTATGGGTTATCTATGGTCACATACAAGTACTGTCTATTTAATAGTCCTACTTTTAGTACACTCATCTGGGGTGTACACCCACCAATTATCTGCAGTTTTAATTTTTTTAACTTGCAAAACATCTGACAAAGTCTGACATTAAAGATTGTAATGTGGCTGCAATTTGTGCCAAACCTTTGACAGCCAGACAGGAGCAGATGGCAAACTGTGGAAAGCAATACACCTCGGAGATATTAGATGGACACTTCAAATAAAGGATGCATTGACATCTTTTTAGATTTGAAGACACACCTTTGCTAAAACACAGTAGGGAGTGTCGTGTTCTTTAATGAAAGATAATGAAAATGCTTTGTGAGAATTTAATATGTATTCTTATTCCTCATTTCAGCAGAGTAAAAACTGAAGAGGGTGAAAACATTGAAGGAGAGAAACCAAACTGCAGACTGCCTAAATAACTATATTTGCACGTACCTGTTAAAAAAAGAGGTCCCCTACCCTACGGGGATTGCTATAGGCTAGAGGGCATGAATATACACTATTTAAGAAAAAGTTATGGTTAAACTGACACAATTAAAAGTAACCAGTGAAACCCCCAGTTTGTTTTATGCATCTTTATTAATATTAATTTTGGTCTACAAACGAAGGTATGTCATGCACATTTTTCTCAACTTGTGATCTTTGTTTGAACCTGGTGTTGGGCAGAGGCATAATTCTGGGAGACAATGGAGTCATCTGCCGCCAGGCTCCTGCTCCCAAGGGGGCACCTCTCCTCCCCTGCAAGTTTGAATCAGTTTATTGAAAGCCATGGATATTGCTTCTGAGGATGACTCCCCCTCTTAGCAGGACCATAGATGTCACACTATCTTTATTTTAAACATAATATACATTACATGCATACATACATACATACATACAGACATGCATACATATACAGGTTGAGTATCCCTTATCTGAAAAGCTCGGGACCACGAGCAATTTGGATAAGGGATTTTTTCAGATTTTGGAATATATTTTTTCATACTTACCTGGTCCCCTGGCGGTGCCCTGGTGGTCCTCTGGCGTCATTGGCAGCCTTCAGGATCCTCTTCAGTGGCATCTCTGGTCCCAGGGGTGCATTGTGTGAGTGCACGGGCACGCCGGTGACATTACCGGCGCGCCCGCACATTCGCGCAATGCACCCCTGGGACCAGAGATGCAGCTGAAGAGGATCCCAGAGGCTGCCGTGGACATTGGGGGATGAGGTAAGTATGAAAAAAGGGGGGGAAAAAAGCAAAATATTCTGAAAAACCACGGTTTTATGAATATTTAGGTTTTTAGAATACAAGGGAGAGATCCGACCTGTATTTATATAAGTGTGCTGTGTGGTTGGGGGTAGTCACCAATTTTTACCTTGCCACCGGGCAACTGGGACGAACTTACGCTACTGTTAATGGGAATAATGATATAAGTAGGCTGGACAGAAGGTGTTGAGCATGAGGGCAAAGTCCATTTCTCAAATTACAGTGAGCTATAACCATCAGAACCATCTCTAGAACTTTTGTCTAACATGTACTTCACAGAACATAATGCCTTTTCTGTTAGTCCATTGGACTGTGTATAGTGAGGACTGCAGGTAACATGGGAGATGTCACATTCACTGGTGAACATCTAGAACTCACCACTCATGAATCGCATGGCATTTTCAGTAAGTAGCTGACGTGATATAGCATTTGCAAAAAAAGTGTATTTTCATTTTTCTGATGACTGTGACAATTTTGGGAAGATAATCCATTTCAAACCAACAGTAATAGGAGTCGTCCACTAACACAACCTTGTGCATTCAAAGAGATCTGCAACAACAATGGCCTAAGGCAGTGGTTCCCAACCTGTGTGCCGTGGCTCTCTGAGGTGCCTCGGGACACATGCAGGGGTGCCCTGGGTTGGTGGTCCAGGACCAACTTAAACTATTAATGGTTAATTATTTATGAGCAAAACCAGTGCTGATGGCTGCCAATCATAAAATGTGTACAAACGGAAGCAAATCCTGCCCTTTACCACATAACTGACCCCAAGAACCGCATATAAACCCAATCTAATAAAAATAAATTTGGCCTAGGGGTGCCATGAAAAAATTCTGATACTCTAGGGTGCCGCGATTCAAAAAAAGATTGGGAACCCCTGGACTAAGGGATGTCAGGAACCTCATGAAGAGTGAGTTGTTCCTTGATGAGCCCCTACAGCATTACAGTGTTTGTGGAAAGGAAAACAGTTATGGCGTTCATGGGAATGACAACCGCCACAATTTACACAGCATTAAGTTACTGCACGTTTTTGGCGGTCACATGTATCAGACTCTCTTTTGAAATGTAGTGCCCTTTTTTTTTGGGCTGTTCATAAGGCATGCGTATATGTAAAGCAACATAAATTGTTAATTCATTGTCACATAGTAAATGGGCACAAGTAACATTATTATAGCTCCAACACACAATTCTGCCACTTGGGAGCTCACATGCTGAGACACCATAATCTCAATTCTTTGCTAGATATGATTGGATTCTCTCCAAGGGGCTCTGCGCAGAAGTGTTAAAATCATGTCTGTCCATTAAAACATTTTTCACTGGTAACCAAATTTCTGCAAACATTTTTATTGGTGTGTCTGGATATTCCTGATCCTCCCCCTCCAAATATACAAATGTGTCTACTTTATCCTCAGCCTCAGCTAATAATGCTTTACTAGCTATAAATCATTCTGTACATTGGCTGCAGAGGCACTTCCTGGACAAGTGGATGGCAATATTGCAACTTCCACCTTCCACATACAGCATACATCTATAAATAAGGGGAAGAAAAGGAAAAATGAAAGAAAACACAGGGGAAGGGGGAGTATTTATTGAATAAATGAAGTGCGCCTGAATATTTAGAACACTTATCCCTGCATATCTTGGTAAAAAGGATTCTTTAATTGCTTAAATGTATTAACCATTCAAGGTCCAACGTCTAGTCAGGCTCAACAGCCCTAGCGCTAGTAGCAAATTCAATGTAGATAATTTTTTAATAAAAATCCCCGAAAAGAGGGTATTAATAAGACCCTGTATGGTGATCAGGAAGAAGTAAATGTAATAGTATCACGTACATTCTATTTATGAACTTCATTGTGGCTTCTGCACATGCGTGACATTCCAGCTGAGCATGTGTAACGTGGAAACAACTGATAATGGGCTAACATCATCTGAAGATGGCATTAGCCCATGCAGGCAAAATGCACAAAGAGGATAGATAGAAACCTATGAAGTAAGATTCTGCAAGGTCTGGTGGATAGAAAGAAACTTTCCTAATTAGTTCCTTTCAGGAACAATTAATGCTGAAATTAAACAAGCAAAAATACTAGTTTCCACATATCCCGTATCCGTATATCCGTTAAACGAATTATTCCAAAAACCGTGGGTTTTTTTGGGAATAGTTTGAATTTTTTTTCTCCCCCCCCCCCTGACCCTTTTTTTATATTTATCTAGTCCCCCAGCTTCCACGGCAGGCCTTCAGCTTCATCTCCGGGGTCTCCAGCGGTCCCAGGAGTGCATTGCGCGAGTTCCCAGGCGCGTCGGTGACGTCACCGCCGTGCCTGGGAACCACGCTGGAGGACTCCATGGATGCCAAGGGACCATCGGGGACCCACCAGGGGACGGGTAAGTATGTCAAAAAATATATATCCCAAAAACCGTAAAAATCCCTTATTCGTAATGCTCGTGGTCCCGAGCATTTTGGATAAGGGATACTCAACCTGTATTTTAAGGGCGAAATTGTTAAAAAAAATATGCCCCATAAGGAGGAACTGCTTTACAGGAAATGTGATAGATCCTTGGAATACTGGAAGACTGTATAGTTAATGTGGTATCTTAGAATGTTATTGTTTACTGCAAATAAATTCATTCAAATTGCGCAAAAATTTTATTTTCTCGATAGTTCTGCCTTCATTGTTTTATACTTGATTAATTCATATTTAAACATATCTAAAATAACTATAATTTATACTTAGATTTTATTATGAGTTACTTGTCATTTATAAATTCAATGAAAACGCCCCAAGGACAAGGAGAACGCTGTGTTTTTAGACAAACAGCACAGTGCAGGAAATCCCAGCAAAAATCCCGTACACCAATATTTTACCATACTGTGATTGACTGTAGATACTGACTAGTATCCAAAGACAACTCGCTGATCGTCTGATGTGTAAATTAGCGATAGCCACAGGCAGTTACCTATCGAAGGTGTTTTCCTAATCATATGGACAGTGTCTCACACTCCTAATCTTTCTTGTTTCGAAAATCCCTTTAATAAACATTTATTTGCACGCACTTATTTTTTTGTTTTTAGAATTTTATTAAGTTATTAAGAACACACCTATAGACAGTTCTTATTTACATATTTTTAATTTTTTTCATAAGTAGAATTTGAAGTATTTGGATTAAACAGACGATGCCATTTTTTAAAATAAGCTCATCAAACTCAAGATCCAACAGAGAATGAATACTTTTACATACATTACTTTTGCATCACTTTTTGTACATAGCTCTGGCTTCTTAACACTAACATTTATTAACACTTTATTTTTCTCACTGGTGTGCTGCTCTGGGCTTTTTGACATGCTGATTTTTTAAATGCCGCAACCTGTACCTAGATATTGCAATAAGGACCCCCAATAGACAACAGCTTGGGGGCTTATTCCTATATTCTCAAATATACATTATGTAACAAAGAATAATATTATCATGTAGTATTTAAATCAGATATCATTGCATGTGCTGGGGGAAACCATGTATTTTTCTCATACATTAACACAGTTAGAAAAGTTCATGATGCCAGCATGGAAATTTCCAGGTCTGACCCTGCAAGTTGGATACAGCATATTCCATGTGTTTTGTGTTCTACTTCCACATGTCTAGTTCAAAGCTCGGTCGCTTTACCGTATTAGGCAGCACGGACGGTGTAGTGGTTAGCATTACTGCCTCACAGCGCTGAGGTCATGGGTTTGATCCCCACCATGGCCCTAACTGTGTGGAGTTTGTATATTCTCCTTGTGCTTGTGTGGGTTTACTCCGGGTACTCCGGTTTCCTCCCACAATCCAAAATTATACAGGTAGGTTAATTCTCTTCCAACAAAATTAACCCTAGAATGTCTGTGTGTGTGTGTACATGTGGTAGGGAATATAGATTGTAAGCTCCACTGGGGCAGGGACTGATGTGAATGTTCAAATATTCTCTGTAAAGTGCTGCAGAATTTATGTGCGCTATATAAGAAACAGTTAATAATTATTATTATTACTACTACTACCATTACTGCTATTATTACTACTACTGCTGCTGCTACTACTACTAATAATAATAATATTTTATTTTAAAAAGTCACTACAAAGTTTGCAGCATTAACCCTTTGAGCGCTAACATCTCTGTGAGACGCATCGCTCACATTTGTTATATAAATTCAAATAAAAAATGTTGTGTTAAAAGCTTGAAGCTTCTGTGTTGCCAGGGGTTCCAGGCTGGTTCATATGGGTTAATGGGTTCCAGAGATATTGCAGGTAAACCGATTTTTTTAATTATCTGAAATGTAATTTCATGGCTGTTCATGTTCTTTCCAGATTTCTCTGGAAACAAATGGCCCAGTTTCATGGGACCAAAATACTGGTCTGTTGGTTCCGAATATGCTGTTTGAGCAGCATATTGTGAATTTTGGCTCAATCCGTTTGGGGTAGTGTGAATTGTGGCTCATTCCATGTGGTATAATGTGTAAGAGGCAAGTACAGTATAAGGGGGTTACTATTGTGTTGCCTGATTTGTATAAGGGGTATATGTTGTGGTAAACTTAGGTGACCACATAACAGGTGCTGAAATGTTGTCTGCCAAGTTTTGGCTTTCAGTATTTTTTTTTTATGACTGGAATGCTGCCTCACCCTGCAAGTATCTTAGGACATCGGCATCATTCGGGTGCACCTTTGGAGGGCCTGTGAGTGTCAGAATTTGTTATATATATATATATATATATATATATATATATACGCATAATAGGCCCTTGATAATTTTCAGCTCCAGGCCCATTTAGACCTTAATCTGGCACTGGCAAGAGGTGATAGTACTCAGAGTTAAGCAAAAGTAATAGACAGCAAATGAGATATAAGGAAAACTAAGCACACATAAATCTTGTGTAGAATACAGGAAGATCAAGTGAGCAGTTGACTAGGGGAGTCAGGAGGTGTTGTAGAAGGGCTAATGGATGTGGGAGTGTGGGGAGCATGCAAAAGAAACATTGTGGAGACAGGAAGAGGGTCTGGGAAGAAGAGGAAGCTGCGTGGAGACAGACATGATGCAGGTACGTAGAATGGACTTGACATGAGGTGAAATAAAGGGAATTGTTCTGAGGTTAAGGACATTGTGAGAACAGGTGTGAGGGAGGGTTATTGTTTTTTTGTAGACTGGGTTTTAATGTTATGTGGGGCTGGGGGGGTTATGTTTTGTGATTACTGGGGGGATAAAAATTAAGTATGCGTTTCCTGAGTCAACAATATTTAGGACAACAGTCACTAGGTTGATCACTAATGGTAGGGAGTGACTAGGTTGGCACCTAAGAATAGTCAACATACCCTAGTTGACAATGACAGAAGGTTGACACAAGCTTAAAGTCGACATGGACATGGTTGAGATGAAAAGGGTTGACGTGAGTTTTTTGTTTCGGAGTGCAGAGTCTCTTCTCTCTGTAGATATCTCTGTATATATATATATATATATATATATATATATATATATATATATATATATATATCTTGAGGTATTTGCCAGTACTCCCATGTAAATGAAAGCAGCAGCATCTGGTGCCCTCCAAAGTCTGAAAAGACTTACAATGTAGCAGAATAGCAGGTGGCACTTGAAGACAACTTCATGAATGAATCCAACACACGCAGTCTACATTTCAAAGCATATTCTAATTGTTCTTTCATCCTGAGAACGAGTAAAATACAGTTGCAAGATAAAGTATGTGAACCCTTTGGAATTACCTGGATTTCTGCATAAATTGATCATAAAATGTGTTCTGATCTTCATCTAAGTCACAACAATAGACAAACATATTCTGCTTAAACAAACAATTATATGTTCTCATGTTTTTATTGAACACACCATGTAAACATTCACAGTGCAGGGTGGACATAGTATGTGAACCCCAAGGCTAATGGCTTTTCCAAGAGCTAATTGGAGTCAGGAGTCAGCCAATCTGGAGTACAATTGATGAAACAAGATTGAAGGTGTTGGTTAAAGCTGCCCAGCCCTATAAAAAACACACACCAGTTTTGAGTTTGCTATTTTCAAGAATCATTGCCTGATGTGAACCATGCCTCGCACAAAGAGCTCTCAGAAGACCTATGATTAAGTAAGTAAGTTTAATTTATATAGCGCACTTTTTCCAACAGGACTCAAGGCGCTTTACAGACATTAAAAAACAATGCACATAATACAGTGGATGTTGGAGGTACAGTAACAGACAAGTCACAGACAAATGAAACAGTTGAGCACACAGTCAGCATAATGCAGGAGTGGTGCAGCATTTTGGATAAATTCCATGGGTTGTGTACTTCAGCCTGACAAGGTACCAGGTGCGGCAGCCATTTTAGGCGCTCTGCGTAGGAATTACCCTGGGTGGAATAGATTACCCCTAAAAGAAATTACCCAAAATGGATGATTTCAATGATTTCAATGTATACTCAGGTCCATGTATTTTTCATCCCATCCACAAGTGCACCAGATGAGGCAGCCATGGTGGGCGCACTACGAAGGTTACACTGTAAGGGGCAAGCCATACAAGGACCCAATGCATATATTGGAAAGCAAATACTTGTGTAGTAGTATGATAAACCCTGCACAGAAACATCCACGAGACCCACATCCTGCCCGCAGAGATACCATCTGAGGCAACCAACCTGGTGCACTGCATAAGTCAGAGCAAGCAGGGTGTGCAATCTGCAGAGGTACACATTACAGTAAAAGCACATGGTGGGGTAGATGTGTGCTGCAGGTGGGGGGGAGAAAAGACATGAACACACCTTTGCAGGGGACTGACACCATTACAAGGGACTGATGTGGGAAGTGTTGCTACATAGGCTGGCCATGGTGCTTCCCCTCACAGCTCCATGCTCACCATGGGGGGTAGGGCTGGGGGTAGTCCTGGTGTTCTCAGCTGTAGGGGTGATGGGCCTGGTCCAAGGTGAGTTGAGGCCACATGATGTTCCTGAGTTTTGGGGTTTTAATGCAGACCTTAAGAAGTAATGTTGGTGTGTAATGTTGGAAGCAGAGGCGTAACTCTGGGAGGCAATGGAGTCCTTTGCCGCCGGGCTCCTGATCCCAAGGGGGCACCTCTACTTCCCTGCAAGATTGAATAAGTTAATTGAAAACCATTGACATAGCTTCCTTGGCTGACTCCCCCTCCGACCAGGACCATAGACATCATACTCTCTTTATTTTAAACATAAGATCCATAACATACATACATACACACACACACACACACACATATATTTATATAATGTTGTGTGTGTGTGTGTGGGGGGGCCACCAATATTTATCTTGCCTCCGGGCAACTGGGACAAACTTACGCCATTGGTTGGAAGATAAAGGATGGCTGAGATTGTTACCCAATGAATGCAGTTAGGCTATAGGGGAGGCAAAAGGAGTGTCTCACAGCATTACATGTTAAGTGTCCAGGCTGTACAGACTGTTGGTGTTCCTGGATCAGGTAACTCACTGCATTATTTAGTTTGATTGTATTTCAGTGGATGTTGAAGAGTTTCTAGTCTTTCTGTTTTCTCCTGTTTATCTCCAGTATATCTCTATTGTTATATTAATATTTAATACTAAATACTTGACATCTAAAGACTAGATATCTGAAGACTACACAGCCAAGGCTTCACAGCGTGAAATATACAGATGCTAGCAAACTCCACTTTAAACTCCACCCACAACAAATGGTTCAATCAAAGGTGTGATCAATATCAGATCACTGCCCCCACTTGAACACAGATATCCTGCTTGGGTACAGACTTCAGCAGAAATAGCTAAACAAATAACATTCTATTTTCAATTTACCCAATTTACCCAGTAGAGTTCAAAAGCATGTGGATGTTACAGTAGAGAGAGATACAGTATGCAGGTATGCCCGTGATCATGTTAAATTTACCCAGTAGAGTTCAAAAGCATGTGATTGTTACAGTAGAGAGAGATACAGTATGCAGGTATACCCATGATAAGGTTGAATTTACCTGAGGAGACAGAGGGGTTGAGGTCAGAGGAGCAGAAGAGTTGATGAGTTCCAGTATATCTCTATTGTTATATTAATATCTAATACTTAATATTAAATACTTGACATCTAATGACTAGATATCTAAAGACTACACAGCCAACTAATTAATTAACCAATTAAGAATTGTTGACTTGCATAAAGCTGGAACGGGTTGCAAAAGTATCTTTAAAGGCCCTGATGTTCATCAGTCCATGGTAAGACAATTTGTCTATAAATGGAGAAAGTTCAGCACTGTTGCTACTCTCCCTAGGAGTGGTCGTCCTGTAAAGATGACTGCAAGAGCACAGCGCAGAATGCTCAATGAGGTGAAGAAGAATTCTAGAGTCTCAGCTAAGACTTACAAAAATCTCTGGCACATTCTAACATCTCTGATGATGAATCTATCATATGTAAAACACTAAACAAGAAGGGCGTTCATGGGAGGACACCACGGAGGAAGCCGCTGCTGTCCACAAAAAACATTGCTGCAGGTTTGAAATTTGCAAAAGAGCATCTGGATGTTCCACAGTACTACCGGAAAAATATTCTGTGGACAGAAGAAAGTTGAGTTGTTTGGAAGGAACGCACAACACTATGTATGGAGAAAAAAAAGCACAGCCCACCGACATCAAAACCTCATCCCAACTGTGAAGTAAGGTGGAGGGGGCATCATGGTTTGGGGCTGCTTGCTGCCTCAGGGCCTGGAAAGATTGCTATCATTGATGGAAAAATTAATTCCCAAGTTTATCAAGACATTTGCAGGAGAACTTAAGGCATCTGTCCACCAGTTGAAGCTCAACAGAAGATGGGTGATGCAACAGGACAAAGACCCAAAGCACAGAAGTAGATCAACAGAATGGCTTCAACATAAGAAAACACGCCTTCTGAAGTGGCCCAATCAGAGTCCTCAACCCGACTGAGATGCTGTGGCATGACCTCAAGAGAGTGATTCACACCAGACATCCCAAGAATATTGCTGAACGGAAACAGTTTTGTAAAGAGGAATAGTCCAAAATTCCACCTGACTGTTGTGCAGCTAATATAGGAAACATTTGGTTGAGGTTATTGCTGCCAAAGGAGGGTCAGCCAGTTATTAAAGCCAAGAGTTCATATACTTTGTCCACCCTGCACTGTGAACGTTTACATGGTGTGTTTAATAAAAACATGAGAACATATAACTGTTTGTGTGGCTGCTTCATATTCGTCCATATACAAGGGAGGCTTCATCCCCCCCACACTGAGGGCACCGGAGCAAGTACTTCTTGGTGTTTACCGAAGCCCTGAGTGCCGGGCCCATCTGTGCTATATATATATATATATATATATATATATATATATATAAGGCTGGAAGAAGACACCATTTGTACCTTGACAAAGGGGTGTAAGCACCCCGAAACGTTGGACACCTTCCTGTGAATACACCTTGTTTATTTGAAAGCCCTACGAGTGCCACTGTCTTCTTCCAGCCTTCTACATTACCACAAATGGGCACCGGGGCCCCAGTACCCTTAGGGGAGTGCCGGCTCGCCACAACCTGCTATATATATATATATATATATATATATATATATATATATAGATAGATAGATAGATAGATAGATACTATATGACAATTCAAAAAGCAAAACCTTGCCCAGTTTAGTATTTACTACTCCTAAACATTAAATGCTATATTTCTGTTCTTCCACAACAATATTATTTCCGAAATAAATTCCTCTTTATTATTCTTCGAAGAGCAGGTGTAAATATCTGCTAATCTCAGCCTCAACCAAGGGGAGTAAAAGCCTTTCTGTATATGAACTATGAAATACACAATCCGGAGAAACAAACAAATCTGTCCTGCCTTATCAGATGAATTCTTACCTGATCTATGCCTGTCCTGCTGTGATCAGCGTAACTTATAATTAGTTTTTGCAAAGAGTTCCGTGCTTCTAAAGAATTGGGGGATTAAGTAGAAAAAAATCTAGAATTTCTCTATGCCTGACAAGTTGGAACCTGAAAAGCAACACTTAGTCCATTAAAGATTTTTCATAGTGACATTTTCTTGCAGCCCTGAAATATGCCACCTCGCCATTTATCATGTTCAGAGCATGGATGTAGAAAAAGAGGTTACTATCATAAACAAAATAAAATGGATTGCCGGTATAGAGGTGAACGGAACAATGCTGATAAATGTACTTCATTGAATGTCAGCAAATGTCACTTGAGAAGCCATTTGCAGCTGCCATAACAGCCCAAGAAACCAACAAAGAACAGCAAAACTAGGCGAAATGAGCTGGGCGTACCCTCTTCCACATGAATAAGCAATGAGAGGCAGAGAAGTTATACCAGAAAGTTGTTAAACTTGATAGAGAAAGCTTTTTTTTTTTTTTTAAAACCACACTGACATGTATATTGCTACAAATGGCTGGGCATTCTGTAGTAATGAGGGAGAGGTATAATTGCAGTGTACACTGTACTTTAACTTCTATTGTTGGGAAGCTCTTATTTTATTGTAAGGAATTAGACATTTTCTGAACTGCTGCATTGAATTTTTATCCTCTTTATGTCAGACCGATTTCTGTGTGATGGAAATTCAGCAGCGTGTAGGTTTCATTGAACAGTTAAATACAGACAAAGCAGCATACCATACCTGTAATTGTAGAATACTGTATTTAGCTGAGGGAAGACCACCTTGCATAGAAGTTACAAAAAAAAAAAGTTTTTTTGCGGTTTCAAATTAAATCATTTATGGCTAACTTTTATGTTGTTTTTTTTAGCATATTTTTGTTTATTCTGATTAGTTTGTTTCTGAAAATGGAATCATGAATCTGGTGATAGATCTTTGGTGTTTGTGTACTTCAGCAGAGCCATAGCGAAGTATTTGGACAACGAGTAGTTTTGCAATTGTAAAACGCAATGAAATATGCTGCGCTATATAAGAAACTGTAAATAAATAAATAAAATAAAGTACATCTAAAGAGGCATAGACACGTGATTTTTGGTTATTAAAAGCAGAAATCGCTACTCGTGTACACCCCATAGTGATGGTGTTGCACAGTCCCATGTGTCAGATCTTTAGCACATGCAGGCAAAATCTAGTCAGATTGTTTAGCAAGTGAGTTCAGATTGCTCTGTGTATACAGAATGAGCGATAGTGATCAACTATTTAAAATAACCTTTTTTTTTTTTGCTTAGCACAAATCATTTAGCACAGATCTCTTAGCACAGATCTCTTAGCACAAATTCCTTAGCACAGATCTCACAAGGTGCGTACACACGGGGGCGATTCTTTCAAATATCGCTGGAAATATGGTCGCTGAGCGACCATATTGCCAGCGATGGGAGTGTGCACCGGCGACAAAATCGCCAGGTGCGCGCTCCCGTTTTCTGCCCGTAGTGATCGCTGGTGATCAGCTAATTAGGTTTCTTTTCATCAGCGACCATCTCTGGTTGCCGATGAAAAGGTGGCATTGAGCGATATATCGCCCGGCAATATATTGCCGGGCGATATATAGCCCTGTGTGTACGTACCTACAGCACAGATCTCTTACCACAGATCGCTTAGCACAGATCTCTTAGCACAAATTGCTTAGCACAGATCTCTTAGCACAGATCTCTTAGCACAGATCTCTTACCACAGATCTCTTACCCAGTGGCGTAACTATCGTCCCGCAGCCCCTGCGGTGGCGGGGAGGCGCTGAGGGTATGTGGGCGCCGGGGGGGCTGCGGGATGATAGTTGCCTTCTGCCGCCGGACCGGTGGTTTTAAGTGCACCACCGGGTCCCAGCTCTCCCGAGTCCCGGCAGCCGCAGCGCTGTTCTAATACAAAAAGGTGACACTTGGAAAATGGCTGCCCCCATACCGCAGACAGTTTTTCATCTGCAGTATGGGGGCAGCCATTTTCCAAGTGTCACTTTTTCATTAGCAGCAGTAACGGGAGAGCCGCCCGGGACCCGGCGCAGATGGATGCGGCCACGCCGGCCAGAGGTAACGCACACACACATACACACAAACACGTCACACATACATACAAACACACACACACACAGAAACACAACCCCCCCCTCCCCACCGCCGTACCACGGCTCCCCTCCGCTCTGTTTTTTTTTTACCGGGGGCGCCTCCTGCATTGTCGGCAGGGGGGCGCCGAAAATCTAGTTACGCCGCTGCTCTTACCACAGATCTCTTAGCACAGATCTCTTAGCACAGATCTCTTAGCACAGATCTCTTACCACAGATCTCTTACCACAGATCTCTCAGCACAGATCGCTTAGCACACATCCTGGTTGTGCATCGATCCGTGCTGATTGATCCGTGCTTAAGCACTGTACTCAGCACAGGCTCCTCCACCATGTGTACAGGGCTTATGAGTGATCTAGACACCATTAAGTTCAATGGAAATGGAAATTGTCTGCCCTAAATTGCTTAGCACAACGTGTATGACACGTATGACCCTTAACTCCATATATGACAATCATACAATAGTATAGGGATGACTATGTTTTAAAGCGAGAGAAGTGTGCAGACCCCGGTATTTTGGTTCGAATTTATCATCGTGTTTCACCCTCAAGTGTTTTGGTTCAGTTTAAAATCATTTTTTTAAAAATCAATAAAACAACTAAAAATTATGTAATATTTGCAATCCAAAACCCAAAAATCCAATCCAGGATTTGTCCAGAAAAATTCGCTTAAATTGAATATTCAAAAATTAGGTGGATTTGGATTTCTGGAGAACCAACCAGAACAAGGATAAAAAAGGGGCAGACTAGATGGGCCAAATGGTTCTTATCTGCCGTCAAAATTCTATGTTTCTTTCCCTAATTACAGCATATTTTTTAGTTTCCAGTATGCCCAGTATAGCCTGGATATAATCTATATAGTAGACCAGGGCCGGATTAACAATGGGCCTGATGGAGCTGTAGCTCCAGACCCAATCTCCAAATAGGCCCATTTCGTAGCTGAGGGCCGGGGCTTTCCTAGCCCTCTGGGAACCGGAGATACCTCCGGGCAAATCTAGAACGTTTTCCCCATAGGATAAAATGGGACCCGCTAATTCCCACCCTCACTCGGTTCCAACGGCTGCCAGTTCCCCCTCTGGCATCATAGAAGCTTGAGGTTGATCTCAGACTGGTCCATATGGGTTAATTGGTTCCAGAGATATTGCAGGTGAACTGATTTTTTCATTTCTGAAATGTAATTTCATGGCTGCTCATGTTGTTTGAGGACAGATCTCTCTGGAACCAAACAGCCCAGTTTCACGAGACCAAAATCATTTGAAGCCCACTCAAAAGTTCTTCAATATGATACTGGTCTCATGTAAATCAGTTGGTTTCGAAGATATAGCCAGTTGGTTAAAGGGGGGGGTTATCTCCCCCTCACACCAGAAAATGCAGGCACTAGACTGGTGTAAAAGAAGCCAGCCGGGAATGTCCCTGCATTTTCTGGTGCGAAAGGGGTATTATTTTAAATAGCCAGGACCTGCAGTGCTCTGAATACAGCCGGGCAGCCCCCTGCTCTATTCCCGGCTGTCAATGGCTGTCATTTGTGCACGGCAGCAGCTGTCCTCCAGTTACCGCGAGCATATATTCCTCCATGGCAATGAGCATGTAATCCCACATGGCATTGAATCCCACCTGCCGAGCTGACATCAAGCCAGCCGTGATCGGGACTGGGTCACGGTTGTCGGGCTAGCAGGACAGTTGTGACGCCAGATTGAATACCCCCCACTTGATCCAGTGTATGTGATTTATTGTCACATGAGAATAATTAGCAAATTTGCCACGTGCAGGTGTAATGAGAAAGCTGTGCATTTGTTCGATAATCGACCGGATTGCGTTCCCTCAACTCAAGGATCCATTATGTTATTTATAAAGTGACAACAATTTCTGTAGCATCGTACATATAAATGCTATAAACACGTAGTCATCACTGACCTTTCATATAACGGCATTTATTATATTTTATTTATAAACTGACAACAGGCTCTGCCATGCTATATACATAAAGGATAAACAATTAAGTACATGAAAGACTGACATAATCATACAAAGATAATAGATTGCAAGGACCATGCCTGGAAAGGTTTTAAATCACAGTTCTTCTATAACTGAACATTTCAAGCCAGATAAAGTAACTTGGGGAAGCTGTATCTTGGGGTAGATACCGTATTTAACTCAGGATCTGAGCCGACTTATTCATTTAAAAAAATATGATTTGTATTTTTCTTCACGTCTTTTCCTAGGGTGGCAATCTTATCACGCTAAGTCCCGTAAGCCTTGTTATCTGTTTTCACTTCCCCGAATAAACAAAGCACTTAGGGAGAGAGGAAAATAACTTTCACCAAATCCATTGTTTTCGCTATTCCTTTGGTCTTTACTGCTGTTGTTATGTTTTGTAGATAACAAGCCAACCGACAACAAAATTCAGAAACTTTCAATCTTCATTGATTCTGGCCATAGAGGTTTGTACAAACTGAAGGCTGAACACACTGAGACGTGGCGCGTTGTGCTCAGGGGCTGCTGCGGACAGCTCCCTCCTGCATTACAATTCCGAGTCAGAATGTAATGTAAATACTTCCCGGAATGTGCAGGCCAACATATTGTGCAGCAGGTAGGGCCATTGTGCTAGGCCCCCTCTCTTGTGTGGAGATCAGTTTAGAAGTGGATTATCCATAAAGCACATGGAGAAAATATATACTGATGAACCCACTTAGGTAGCTAATGTACAATGTTTGTTACCGTAGAACCAGAAGGAAAACCATTAAACATCCACAAGTCCTGTTGGTGCACTTCTCTTATTATTAAAAGACAGCAAACATGTTGTACATCTCCTCCTCCGCTGGTGCTTTTAGATTGATAAAGAGAACATCTGGAAGTAAGAGCCTGAACGCACGGACATCTCACCTAATGTGTCTTTAGAAGCCTAGACACTGTGCCATTATGTAGATATGTTATATCTATAACGCTCTTTCTGTAATTGCTCTGGTTAGTATATGTGGTATGCATTGAAATTCACACTGTATACGATGCATTCATATATATATAAATATTAATGAATTCATTTTACATATATATAGTTTTTAAAATGGTATCTTGCTCTAGCATACATATAACTAAATACTGGTATAATGGAACTTACTCGCAAGCGCTAAAATACATGCTTTTACTAGTAGTGAATGTCCTGTGGACAATGCAGTGTCCTTCATCTGCTCCTCCAAGTGCTTGTAGCCACGGCATCAGTAGTGCAGATGTATGAAGCAGTGATAAGCGAGGATAAATATCTTTGAATTTTTTTTGAATAATTTATGACAGGTGAGGCACTGCCTCCCCTGATTGCATTTCCCTGACTGAAACCATCCACTCCCTTCCTATGCACTTGGATCAGTGCATCAATGTCAGTGGCAATTATGTGTAGTTGTATTGCTGAGCGCAGCGAGCCCCGCGAGGGGATGCGTTCCGCAACCCCCTGACCTTTTTATACCCCCACTACCCACATCTGCGTGGAGTTGATTTTATAAAGTGTGGCGAATGCAGCGAGCCACCGAGCCCGAAGATGCCCAAATCACGTAATTTTGCATTTTTTTTGTCCCTAGAGTAATATTAACCTCAATAACATTAATTTCCAGCCCTTTCCAGACAATTTTGACCACTTTACACCTCACAATATTGATTTTAGGGCAAAAGGTTGCACCGAGGTAGCTGGATAACTATGTTAAGCCACACAAGTGTTCAGCACAAACACGTGGCTCATCTAGGAGTGTCACTGCACCAGCAGGCAGGATGGCTGTTTGAAAAAGTAGGCCTCAAAAGCACATAATGGCAAAAAAAGAGGTAGAAAATAGAATTGTCCCTTGTAAAAAAAAATGGGCAAAAAATACTATGGGTGCAGTACACACAAAGGATTTTTTACATTTAATTTGTTTTTAATGCGCAGCTTGTATAACGCTGAACAATCACACACCCATCTTCGGACAGTATATACTTTCTGGGTGCAGTACACACAAAGAATGAAAAAAGAAAGACAAGAAAAATCGATTATGATTTTTTAAATTAAATTGGTTTTTAATTTGCAGCTTGAATAACGCTGCTTGGATGCAGAACAATTACACACGGAACTTGTGGTGTATTCTATTTGGGTGCAGTATACATCAAAAAAATAGAGAACAGAAAAATGTATTTTTATATTGTACTTCTTTTTTTATGTACAGCCCTTGGATAACACTGCGTGGAGGCAGAAAAAAATCACACACGCAACTTGTGGTGTATAATACTATTGGAGTGCAGTTACAGTATACAGCAAACAAAGAACAGCAACATTTACTTTTATATTGTATTTCTTTTTTATGGATGGCCCTTGGATAACCCTGAGTGGACCGTGGATGCAGAACAATCACAAACGCAACTTGTGGTGTATATTATTGGGGTTCTGTATACAGCAAACAAATAAAGAACAGCAAAATGTATTTTTATATTGTACTTCTTTTTTTATGGACGGCCCTTGGATAACACTGCATGGACCATGGAGGCAGAAAAATCACACATGCAACTTGTCGTGTATAATAGTATTGGAGTGCAGTTACAGTATACAGCAAACAAATAAAGAACAGCAAAATGTTTTTTATATTGTATTTCTTTTTTTATGGACGGCCCTTGGATAACACTGCGTGGACCGTGGAGGCAGAATAATCACACACTGAACTTGTTCTGCTTCTTCTGACAGTATATGGTGTATATAGTCTGCACTGCACAAGTTCACAATACCCCTCTGTCTGCTCTGCACAGCACCCCTCTGCAGTCTGCACAACACCCCTCTGCACACTAATGTAATTGTAATGATGACTGAGTGATTGATGATGACAACAAGTACAAGTCTAAGTTAAACACCCCAGTGCCAAACCCCTCTGCAGTCTGCATGCACTGCACACAACATCCCTCTGTCTACTCTGCACTGCACAACACCCCTCTGCACACTAATGACTCTGAGTGATTGATGATGACAACTCTGCAGTCTGCACAACACCCCCAATTAAACTTTCAAACACCCCAGTGCACAGCCCCAGAAGACCACCACCGCCGTGAACAGCAGAGCTGTGTGCAGCAGGAAGCGTGACTGTGAAATGGTGCCAAATTCTCGGGACGCTGAGCTTTTATAGACTCGGCGTCTCGCGAGAATCCGACACCAGCTTCCCGTGTTCGGCCATGCTCGGGTTTCCGAACAAAGCCAGAAATTTACGAGATCAGCTCGTGGGCACTGGGGCCGGCTATGTTCTGAGCGGTTCGGATTTTGTGGAACCCGAACTGCTCATCTCTACAGGGAACCAGCACTTATTACACGCACTGTGAGATTGCTGGTGTCTGGGATGCCCAGATTGCTTTGATGGTCCCTTGGATGTAGTGACTTTTGAGTACACAGAGGGTTCTTGTTCTTGTTCTGCATATACTGTATGCCTTCGATGCAGTTTTGACGTGTTCAGCAGGCCTCCATGGAATTTTTGTGCTCATGTATTTAACCTTAGAGCATGCTCTGTTATGTCACAATCTCTTCTGCATTTACCCCTAGGTGAGCAGTTTAACCGGCACTTCAAAAAGGTTTATGAACCCTCAGAAGAATGCACCCACAGTAATGCTGATTGAAATCTGAATGGATCATAGATGCAAGATAGAAGCGCATTCTGCATTTGTCATCCATCAAGCATTCACTTTGAGTACTACCAGCTTATATTCCATATGTTCCAATGAACACATCAGAGATAAAGGACGGACCACAGGAGCATGAAATCTGGTTGTCCTTACAAGGCCATCATTTCCAGTTGTTAATGGTAGCCGCTCGTTAGAGGGTGTGGGTAAGAGCTCAGGGGGCAGATTAGCAGGACATCTACTCAATTTCCAGTGCTAACAAGGTTGCAGTGGCTTACATGGGAAATCTGAGGTGGGCCCTATTGTCGGAGGACCTGATTTGCTCTTCTGATCTCAGATGGCACTGTTAAGAGGCCTACAAACGAGGAGATTTGCTGAGCATTCTGAATGATGCTGGATCACTCAGAAAACTCAGCAAGATCGATCAGCACACAGCAATGTGTAGAGGCCACGCACCACTATCGCTATGGCCCCTACACGTGGAGCGATGTAGGAGCATTTTCTAAATGACCTAGTTAGATCGCTTAGAAAATTCAATGAAATCTCCCCCTATGTAGGCCCATAAGTGCAAGAAGATGATAAAGCAGATTTTGCACTGCAGTACCCATTAATCTTATATAGCGCAGCAACGCCTGTTCTGCTTTACAATCGGAAATAGTGATAAAACAAGTCAAAATGGTAGGAGGGCCCTGCTCGCAAATTTACAATCTATAGGGTTGTTTTTTGCAGGTTATGTTCTCTATAATGGTTGGTCAAGCCTCTGTGCTGACTGAACATAACCCATGTGGTGAGTGGCCACAGCCCTTAATCACGGGGCCCCTATAACTGTGTTCACCCTCGTGGGCCCTTCATATCCCACTCAGAAACACTGGTACTAACAGATTTCATGGTACTCTTTACTTAGCACGGCGCCCACGATTTTGATCGTGGGCATCGCAGGTAAAAAAATCGCGGGCATCGCGGCCATTGAATGCACTAAAAATCGGGTGCGACGCGACCAACGCGATGCCCGCGATTTCCCATAGGGATCAATGTTAAATTTCTCAATTGACCCGATTTTACTGTTCAATGCCTCAATGGACCCGATTTTTCCATAGGAAACAATGTTAAATGGCCCACAGAGGCCAAATAGCCACCCTGAAGTGTGAAATGGCCCCCACAATTGTTAACGCCACCCCACGATCAACGTCAACCCGAAGCGTGGTGAGCGCAGCGAGCCCGCGAGGGGCGTCGGTACGCGTCCTATGACCTTTTTATACCCCCACTATCCATGTCGGCGTGGAGTTGAGAATAGAATAGTGTGGCGAGCGCAGCGAGCCACCGAGCCCGAAGCGTGGCGAGCGCAGTGAGCCCCGCGAGGGGACGCGGATACCTTCACAGGTAAACGCGTCCCTTCGCGGACTTCACAGGTATCCGCGTCCCCGCGCGGGGCTCACTGCGCTCGCCACGCTTCGGGCTCAGTGGCTCGCTGCGCTCGCCACACTATTCTATTGTCAACTCCACGCCAACGTGGATAGTGGGGGTATGAAAAGGTCGTAGGACGCGTACCGCCGCCCCTCGTGGGCTCGCTGCGCTCGCCACGCTTCGGGTTCACGTTGATCGTGGGGTGGCGTTAACAATTGTGGGGGCCATTTCACACTTTAGTGTGCCTATTTGGCCTCTGTGGGCCATTTAACATTGTTTCCTATGGAAAAATCGTGTCAATTGAGGCATTGAACAGAAAAATCGGGTCAATTGAGAAATTTAACATTGTTCCCTATGGGAAATCGCAGGCATCGTGTCGGTCGCGTCGCACCAGATTTTTAAGTGCATTCAATGCCCGCGATGACCGCGATGGGCGCCGCGCTAGGTAAAGAGTACCGATTTCATAGCCTCAAAGAAATGTGAAAAGTAAATGTAAAAAGTAATTAGTACCCCCCCCCCAATCATTAACAAATGTTTATATAACCACTTTCACTACTATATGTTACCAGAGGTGCAAATTGCTGTTTTCACTCAGTCTGTACAGCTATTATCACCTCCTTGTTGGCTGATCATTACCTTGCTTGTTTGTATAGTTGGAAACCTTTTAAATCAATGCAACTGACCTGAATGGAATGTTGTTTATATTGGTGTATACTCTTTAGACTACAATTAGGCCAAATAAAAAAAGAATCACGAAATACAATTATATGAGTATTTGTTTATTTATCATTATTGTATCATTTAGAAATGAGTAAATCGTGGCAATAAAGTTAAAAGAGTAGTAATCTCCTGGGCACATCACAGTGTTAGCAGCTGGGATAAATAATGAACATCAGTATTACATACTTGGCCAAAAAGGTAATCCCTGGGAAGAATTAAAATGAATCACATAACTCTCCACATCCAATCCTGAATCACCTTCCTTGGCCGGGCCGACCAGTTGCAGCAGGAATGTGGGGCAGCTATAATAATTGAAACTTCCATGGTCCTTTTAGTGAGGAGTGCTTTGTTAATACTCTCCTGCTTGACCTTTATGTCTCCAGTTTCAAAATGGAAATAGGATGATCTGTAATGGGATCATTTCCACTTCTCACAGCAGCACAGAGTATTTCATGAAGTAGGTGGGCTGATCTACAAGGTAGTGTCTATCCACTCGTCTGACTGGTTAACTGAGGTTAACTGAGGACAGAACTGTCTGTGGGAGGAACAGGCTAGGCTATAATCAGTAATTGTGGGAATTGAAAAAGTGTGTGTGTGTGTGTGTGTGTGTGTGTGGGGGGTTATGCTATCAGTGGCAGACGTCCTTAGTGGGGGTGAAGGTGAGTTATGAGTGTTGGAAACAGACAGTCAGCCAATGACTGGATGCTGGTGAATTTGACGTGCCCTCAGAGAAATTCTGGCACTATAGCAGATGGTGTATACGGTGTACGGTAGTTACACCACTGTTTGGGGGCTAAACCTTGCTCCCAAATGAATTCCCCCCTATGAATTAAATTAAGAGGTGAGAATAAAGAAAGAGCAAGTTACTGTGCACCTAGATAAAACCACGTTGCACTGCAGGTGTGGTAGATCTAAAATGTGCAGAGAGATTAAGAGATTAAGGCCAGGTACATACTAGGATGATATCCGCACGATATAGCATATTGGATATCACATATCATGCAGGTTGTACAGTTTCAATTGCATGCTCCCACTGGTCGTATACAATATCTTATGGTTGGCTATGCTGCAAGGCCAATCAGAATATATTGTGTACAATGTGGTGCATACTTGCCTACCTTCATTGTCTCATCTTTCCGGGAGAAGCCCGGACAGGAGATCTCTGCAGCTTTTCCAGGGGGCGGGGTGGGTCTTGCCATCATCATGCCCATTCCGATAAATGCCGTGATGTACGGCTCTTCGGGGAGGGTGTGATACTAAATTATGTGATTTGCGTCATTTCAGCCCTGACCCTCCCAAAAGAGCCGCGAATGCTGGTATTTTGACTGGCAGAGGGAGGTGGTGCGGGGGCTGATGCAGGGGCCCCGCTTAATGCAGGAGGCTTGCCCAACCTTCCAGGCGGGCGGGAGGAGGACCAGATTTTTGAGACCCTATCGGTCATTCCAGGAGGGTTAGTAAGAATGATGTGGTGCAGTAAATAAAGGACATATTGTTCTATCATTCAGAAGATTGCACCTGATCTTGTTTGGTCCAGCATGAAGGGAATTCGACCAGACCATCTCGCCGATAGCCTGTCATCTGAATGTGTACTTGGCCTTAGATTTAAAATCTAAACATTTGCAGCGTATAAATAAGGCTGTCTAACATTGATTAGCTGCATTCAAGAACAGCAAGTATTTACCCTGCACAGGCAAAAATAAAAAATGTATTGCCAAGTGCATAACTATTTCCTTCTTCTTGCTTCCAATCTCAAAATCAGACCTTCGTTAGTTCGGCTTTTATTTGTGTGACTTTCACTTTCATTACAAGCATAGCTCGCTCTCATAAAGTTCATAACATAATACTCAGCCCAATTCAAGTTCTAACCTAATAATTCCATTAATATGTCACTAGCGGCTACATTAGGGGACATAGAAAGTAATTGTTCAGTTTAACTACATCTAGCAGGTACAAATAGGCTGCGGAGGTGCCTATTTCATGTGCCAAATGTTTGGAAGGCTTTCTATAAAGTACTAATGATTTTCTTGTGAAGTGAAAATTGAGGTTAGACCAGCCACTGGCAGCCTCCTGCGTTTGCAGAGCCATGCATTTTATAAAGCAGTTAATTATGTGATTAGTAACACTATATAACAATACTGATAAGAGATTGCTATGATATTTAACATTATCATCCTCAGCGCTTCTCTTAAAATACTTTATCAACCAACTGTACTGTAGTTAGAAAGATTGGTTCACTCTATTAAGGCTTCACTAAGTCATTCTTGGTTACTCTTCAGAAATACACCAGTATAGTAAGGAAAACGTATATAAGATGAAAGTGTGATTATATAAAACAAGGACGGATGTCATTTACAAAAGTGAAATTAGGATGTTTTACCGACATTCAGATTATTTTATATGAAAAAAAAATTCCTCATGAAATAACACAAGAACAAAAGCCAAGAATTGGACCAAAATGAAGAAGATTTTCAAAGAAATTAAATGAAAAGAGAAAAACATTTTTGAATGAGTAATTAAATATTTAATGGAATTTCTACAAATATTTAATTGTTATACAGTGGGGGTTTTTTAGGTAATATTCATTAAAAAATATGCAAAACCTGTACCCTCTCCTTTTTATATGAAACAAGTCCATGTTATAGTTTACCATTCTATTATACAATTTGTGTATCCCTTATCCAAGTGCTCGGGTCCAGAAGAATTTTGGATAACGGATTATTCCGTATTTTGGAATATATTTATATTTCAACGAGGTATCTTGAGGTATTGTGCATTCATTTTGTATAACCACATCAAACACAAGAAATGCACACAAATACATTTTGTTTGTGCACTATTTAAGACACTGAATTTGAATTCCAGCAATCATTTTCTTGCACATATTTAGTGCCAGTTACATATCATGTCCCCAGTAGTGCCAGTTACAGATGCCCCCAGTAGGTTTTCGGCAAAAAAAGTACATTCTGGAAACTATGTTTTTTTGGAATAATTTGGATAATGGATACTTGGATATGGGATACTGAACCTGTATTTGTTCCTTTGATTATATGTATTTTTGGAAAGCTTATATTCCATATATTTCAGCAATACATTTATATATACTTGTTTATAGTTTAAAGAAACATATACATCTTTTTGCTTGCTGTCCATGAATTCCACACTGACGCACACTTTACTCATACATCATTTTGTTAATCACATGTGGAAATGTTCACAAGTACACATGTATACTTGTAAAAATAGGGGTAGGCAATGTCAATGTCACAAGACATTCAGCAATGCATGTCAGGAAACTGTATGAAGTGCCCCCACTATTACAACATATACAGACATATTTGTTGCCCAGAAGTCGCTTCTGCCATTGCAATGTATTTTTTAAAATCTCTATACAGACACAGACAGTCCTCTGCGTATTACATTTTTGTTTACTACTTACCTCTCTTCAATACAGGCACAATTTATAGCAGTGGTTCCAGTAGTGGTTCCAAAACTCTGTCTTCAAGGCACTCCAACAGTCCAGGATTTAAGGATACCCACACAGGTGATTAATCAGTACTACAGTTAGTTTGACTATACCAACTGTGCCCAAGCATGGGTATCCTTAAAGCATGTACTGTTAGGGTGCCTTCAGGATTGAGTTTGGGAACCACTGATTTATAGCCTGTCCCAGGGGTTCCCAACCGCGGTCCTCAAGGCACTGTAAAAGTCCAGGTTTTAAGGAAAGTGATACGTGAGCACAGGTGAGTGAATTAGTACCTCAGTTATTGTAATTTAATCTGTGCTCAAGCTTGGATATCACTAAAACTTGGAATTTTAGTGTGTCTTGATGATTGAGGTTGGGAAACACTAGCCTACTCTATTCGCTGATGTATACCAAATGCAAGTCTATACAAACAGACAAGAATTCTAAATATGGTAAATGTAGTCAACATACCCTATAAACTGTATATGTCTAGTTTGAAATCACCTTAAAAGTTTACAATTACAGAGAGAAAAGCCTCCTCTGCTGTTCCACTTCCCATCTTGGTTCCAATCAATGGATAGATGATGTTTCGTTAGATAGTCAATAGGTCGACCCCACATGGCCAATACTCAATAGGTCGGCATAGTGAAAACGTCAATATGAGGTCAACAGGTAAAAGGGACATTTTGTATGTGATCAAAAAGTACAAAAGGCCGACAGGTTCAAATGCTTGACACACAAATGGTCCACACAAGTATCTTTTTTTTTCAGCGTTTGCTTCAGTTAACATCAACATAGACTATGACTGATGATAGTAATCTGTGGTGAGCTAAGTGGTAGCAGAGCGAACCACCTTACCGGAAGCATGGAAAGCAAAGCTCTGTTAACCTTTTGACCCTGTTGACCTTTTGAATGTATATTTCTTGTAGATCTATTATACCACTCCCTTCCTATCTTGTCCATCTCTTCAGTTTTACTCTCTCATCAGGAACCATTTCCACTGCATTCAAATATACCTATCGCTCCCATTCTTAAGAAACCTAACCTTGACCCTAACATGTTGTCAAATTACTGACCCTTCTCCCCTTAGCTTCCAAGCTAAGGGACAGTGGCAGGTGGGGAGTTTGATTGGGGTGGAACAACTGTCAAACCATAACGCAGGTGTCCTAAGGCGAGCTCAGGGAGAACACAAACCTCCCGTGGAGCAGAAGGGCAAAAACCCAAATTGAAATACTCCCCAGAAAGGCAGAAGGGCAAAAGCCCAAATTGAATACCACCCATAGAGTGTATTTCTAATTCATTTTATGCTTATCTTTCAAAAATAAGGAAATTTCTACGTGACCCCAAACGTTTGAACAGTTGAACTCAGACTCTCAAGTGCTGCGCTTTGTGGCTTTCTGGCAAAAAGGAGAGGCCTGAATGGATGAGGATGCGCATGGGCCTCTTCCTCCTCCCTTAAAACAGTGGTTATTGTTTGTAAGAAATTTAAAGTTACTATTTTGATAATAACAGTTACTTCACAGAATAATGGAAACCACAAGTGAAGAAATTAATAAACACATTTAATGGCATATTAATTCAGTAAGGCATTTAGCATGCAGTAAGGCAAGTGCACATTTAGCAACGTCTAAGTCTACCTTTCTTACTGGTTGAAGGGCCCTTTTATTATTGGATTGCATATGCACTGCGATTTGGGTGGCATTTACTGCCCAGGATTGCATTGCAATATGCTATCCTTTTGGAAAAATGTATCATCCTGCAGACACAGGGACAACGTGTGCCAGGGGTCTGCCCATGTGCACATAGCGCTCATAGGTGCCGATTCGGTAGGTGCTTAAGGACCCGAGCACCCATGGAAATTGCTGAGCACCCACAGTGTCCCACTGCACTCACCCTCCCTCGTCGCTGGCACAGGTACTGTGTGGGTATTTATGTACCTGCACTGTGGGGGCATTTATGTATTTGGCACTGTGGGGGCATTTATGTATTTGGCACTGCGGGGGGGGGGGGGGGATTTTTGTACCTGCGCTGTGTGGGCATTTATGTATTTGGCACTTTTGCCCTAATTTGAATATTGGAGATAACCGTGCTGCGTAATATAAATCAGTATTATTTTGTGGCCACGCCCTTTTCCCAAGAACCCACTCCCCTATATTTTTCTCTTGAGCACCCACCAGCAAAAACATAAATCGGCACCTATGATAGCGCTGACCCCTGGCCGACCGCTGACTGGTGGTATGGTGCGGTCTGTAGGCCATCTCAGGATGGCAGTAGCTCAGGGACCCACTGCGAGGCTGCCCAATGTTGATACATTGGGCAGCATTGCATCCCCCATAGAAACCTATGGGGGATGCGGCAATTGGTGGAGCAGGAGGGTATAACATCAGGGATCAGAGATCTCATATTTGTGGCTAACCCTCGAAAATGGTTGTTTTGGGGGAATTAGCTGCAAATATCATATGATAAATGGGCCCCAGAATCTTAAAACATGTCACCTATTTGTAGAATTGAGAACAGACCATCTCAGAAGAGGGAGTATCGCATTAGTGCAGCACATTGCACTTTCTCTGTTGCTAAATGGCTATTACATAACCTGGTATTCTATGTAACTCATACCTTGATACTTAAGTGCAAGTCTATTCATATGGACAATGACTCATTTAAAGTACTTGTAACCTAAAACCCAACACACTCACCGAAGAAGCATTTATATCTGTTATATAGATATACTGCACTTACTGTAGTCCTGGTGAAAAACTAAGCTCATTTTGAGAAGACATTCACAGCAAGCCGTAAAGGAACAGACTCTGACAAAACACCTGATTCTGATCTGTACACAAAACAGATGGTTTATGTACAAATCTGATGTTAAGTGGTCTACTCATGTGCAGAACATATTAGATGCGATATTGCTTGCAGCAATCTCTTAGCCGCAGCATGAAGACCGCTGCTGAGTTTGAGGGGCAGTAACTGGAACCATTCTTCACAATGGGGCGTGTCTTGCCTGTTTTGTAGGTGTGCAAGGTTCTTGGTTCTATTCTTCAGAGGCAGACTTCTCTGCAGTTTCTGAGGCATACTCCCTGGTCCCGGCTGCCCAGATACTACAACTAGCCCAATTAAACTTTGGGTATGCAGACAGATCGCGGACTACTACCATCACGTGTCACAACCGATGGTCACGATGGTGAGCCGATGCTACTTCACTACTCAGCACTAGGATCTTGCAGATGCATGCATGAGACATCTATCTCCTACAGACACCTCCAATTACATTGACATTTTATTTGCACGACATGCACAGCTGCAGAGAACTGGCTTTGCAAAAATTAAGGGGGGAAAACTATGTACTTTTTAATAGGAAGTTGAAGGAAATGCCCACATTAGTTTCTGGGTTAGTGGCATTCTTATATGTTTGACCTCTTAGCAAATGTCCAGTCTGCCACCTGGAATTTCTACCATATAAAGCCGATGGAGCTGGTGTTGAACCTAGGTGTGTTGCTCACCACATCTATCATATAATAAAAGGATTTATTACAGATAAAACATTAAAATAACATGAAGAAACATGAAAACAGGTTCTTACCCAAAAGGGTATTTGGACAGCCAGGATGGTATATGGCAGGGATGCAGTCCAGAAGTGCACCCTGCCTTGGTTCCAAATAGCTTAGCACCAGGCAAGTCCAATAGGGAGTATGTCAGTCAATGCCTCCGACGCGTTTCCAGCATCTGGTGCTCTTCTTCTGGGCAAGTCCAATGGGGAGTAGGTCAGTCACTGCAGCTGACGCGTTTCGAGCATCTGGTGCTCTTCTTCTGGGCAAGACCAATGGGGAGTATGTCAGTCACTGCCACTGATGCGTTTCCAGCATCTGGTGCCCTTCTTCTGGGCAAGACCAATGGGGAGTATGCCAGTCACTGCCACTGACGCGTTTCGAGTATCTGGTGCTCTTCTTCCTGGGCACAGGAAGAAGAGCACCAGATGCTCGAAGCGTATCGGCAGCAGTGACTGACATACTCCCCATTGGACTTGCCCGGTGCTAAGCTATTTGGAGCCAAGGCAGGGTGCACTTCCGGACTGCATCCCTGCCATATACCATCCTTGCCAGCTCCAAATACCCTTAGGGGTAAGAACATTTTTTTCATGATGCTTCATGTTATTTTAATGTTTTATCTGTAATAAATCTTTTCATTATACTCTTTGGCGCCTGGTAATTGTCACACCAACCCACTTTATCCAAATATCCAAGGTCCGAGGGAGACCTCAAAGTGACAATTTGAAGGCTGCCATAAGAAGGAGCGCAGGACATTTCTACTCCAATATCTTTGTTGACATCTTGAATATGTTCGCTCCTGAGCTAAGTGTGCACATGTTGGGGCAAGGACACAGTAACGCACAATTTATTTAATGTCCATTGGCTCCCAAAGGGAAGTACCTGGGCTGATACAGTGTGCTCTCCCATAGACAGTGGTCATTAATATGGCTTTCACATCACGATGCTGGGTCGGACCCAGGATCAACCCGGCAATATCTTCGAGTTTCAGTGATATCGGAAAGAGGGTTAGGCATGTGGACGAAATTGTGGGAGTTTTTCGTGTTGTGCAGAAGGATGATTGACCCTGGTTTCAGAAGTATCCTTTGCACCATGGATAAGACTGGCGCATCTACACCATGATGAAAGCCAGCATACAGATAGGGGTGATCTGGCTGCAGACAGGCTAACACTAATTAGTTATATGCACAAAATGCAGGAGCCATTAATGCCGATCTACTCCCATCCTGACACTACCCCATGCTGAGAATCTGGTTTTGCAAAATAGCCTATATATTTATACTGATATAATGGCAATCTTAATAAAGTCTTAATAAAGTGTATGTCTGTTTATATCATCTGTCCAAAAGGTAGAGATGCCTCCATTCTACAAGCCTGAGGTGCCCATTTATCATTCAGCTAAATCCCCGGTTAGCCGCAAATATTAAGTATCCCCCCCATGTATGTAGGAGGGACCGCAGCAGGAATCAGGGCTCCTTCCTGTACCACCGCCGGCCGCCTCCCCCATAGGTTTCTATGGGGGATGTGAAGCTGCCCGATGTATCAACATTGGGCAGCAGCTCATCGCATCCCCGGGCTACCACCATTCTGAGGCAGTGTGGTCAGTGGGGTCAGCACTAACCGTGCATGCACAGACCCCCCAGCTTCCGGCTCAGTGCATCACAGGGACAGGCTGCTTTCGGAGCCCTGTCCCTGTGTGTCAGGGACGATATATCCCTGCGATAGGATCGCATTTTACAATGCGATCCTGGGTGGTAATATTCCGTACAGATCGCATTGTAAATGCGATCCATGATAAATGAGCCCCTAAGAAACAGACTCAAGACTTACTTGTTTACTGACATAAATGCCCTTTTAGTTTCTAAACAAAATACTGCTTTTTTATTGGCCGCTGATCAGCTGGTCAACAATGACTGCTTAATGACTTCATTATTGGTCACTCCCACCTGGTCAGCTAGTGCTTCGCTGACACCCTTCAGCCAGTCTTTTCTGTGCGGCATCACCAACCTTAATGTGTGAGGCACAGACTCTAATTAAGGGGAAATTTACTAAGATGGGAGTTCCCTTGACAATGGGATGTTTCTCATAGCAACCAATCAGATTCTTTCTATTATCTTCTAAAAGCTCCTAAATTAATGAGAAGTAGAATCTGGTTGGTTGCCATGGGCAACATCCCATCTTCTTTATAACTCCCATTTTAGTATATTGGTACTTAAGTATTATCTGGGCGCCCAATTTTTTCATCGCATGCCACTACTAAAGGCATGCGATGCGATTTTTCATTGTAAAGACCCGATTTTTAATTGTATAGTCACCCATGGGTGTTTTCATACCCCCACTATCCAACTACGCATGGAGTTGATTTTATATAGTGTGGCGAGCGCAGCGAGCCACCGTGCCCGAAGCGTGGCGAGCGCAGCGAGCTCCGCGAGGGGACGCGGATTACTTTACATGTATTCTGCGTCCCCTCTCGGGGCTCGCTGCGCTTGCCATGCTTCAGGCACGGTGGCTCGCTGTGCTCGCCACACTATATAAAATCAACTCCATGCGTAGTTGGATAGTAGGGGTATGAAATCACCTATGGGTGATACAATTAAAAATCGGGTCTTTACAACGAAAAATCGCACTATATTGTATGCGATGCGATGCAATACAATGAAAAAATCGGGCGCCCAGATATTAGACAAGTACCAGTATATTTACCCCCAACACTTCATTCTCCAGCATTTCCAGTGGTACCTGTCTACACCTTGACTCTCAGACCAGCCCTATACCACCACCTTTTCTTGCTGTGTAGGCATTACTATAATAAAGATGCTTGTGTGGTACCGGGCACTCCATGTAGTCACCTGAAGAGTATTCCTACTCACCGGGCTGCCATTATTTCAGAGACTCTTCCAGTGCTCCTATGTTTTTCTAGATCCAATAATACATCACTGTATTTTATACCTGAGCAAGGAAATGTAATCAATCCACAGAGTTTCTATTACACTGCCTGCAGCAACACATTCTCGTCTACTGCCTCGGATCCAGACAAATTGCAGTCCCTGACATCATAGCAGGTAGCATTACTGTCTCGCAGCAGTGGTTCAATTTCAGGTCGTGGCCCATTTGTGTGGGGTTTGTATGTTCTCTCCATGTCTGTATGAGTTTCCTCGAGGTGCTCAAGTTTTCCTACCACACTCCGGGTTCATTGGATTCTTACAAAATTATGTATATTAAGGGCTGAAAGCTCCATTGGGACACTGAATGAAATGAATGGCATTGTCTGTTAGCACTTTGGGGGTGATTCGGAGATGCACACAATGCTAGTGTTCATGGAAAATAGTGACTTTTTGTCCAACAGTGCATGCATTCCACGTTACTTGCACACATATTACCAGAACCATGGTGCATACGTTTCATAGTGTCTTCATCCCACAGCATCTGCACACAGAGTCACAGGAATACCCGCTGTCATTAGTGCCGAGGAAGCCGGCTCACCCCGCAGTCAGTGCAAGGGGAGCCAGTTCGCCCCGCAGGCAGTGTGGGGTGAACCTGCAGCAGAGAGTCACCGCTGGAGCCTGGAATGGTATGTATACAGGTGTAAGATTAATGTATGTATTAGATATACTTTTCTCTTTTTACAGGTAAACTACAAGTCCAAGGGGGCCCATTAATGCCCTGCATGCTGGGACTTGTGGTCCGCCAAATCCCAGCATGTGGGGAGGCCTACTGGGACTTGTAATTCGGCTGTAAAAACCAATGATTCTTTTATTTTATTTTACACATATCAGCCCGAAGTCCACTGCCTAGGGACGCAGGGGACAGCCCTGGATGGTTACCTCGTCCAAGACTGACCAGTTACGGTGAGCATGGTAAGACCATGCGGGGGTCCGTACGTAAAAAGTGTCCCATGGCTGTGGCATGACTCTGCGGGCTGTTGGATCCCGGTGCTGGTTACAAAATATGGGGGTCCCCCAGTTTTTGTGTCCCCCGTATTTTTGGAACCAGGACCAGTCCAAGAGTCCGGGACTGGTTTCAGAAATACAGGGGGACACCTACGCTTTTTGTCCCCTGTATTTTTGGAACCAGGTCCGGCTCAATGAGCCCGGGGCTGGTTATGCTCAGGAGGTGGGACCCCAAGCAATTTTTTATTATAATTTAAGGTTTACACATTTTTTAAGACAGAACCATACACAGATCAGACTGGTCTATGCATGGTTCTGTCAAAATCATCTGTCAAAACCTGGTCTGTTTGTGTTGCGATTTTTGGTAACATTTTTACAAAATTGCATCCTATTATATTTGCAAGTTGTATACTTTTTAATGGGAAAACATCTGGATGTGAACTGAAGTGTGTTGAAAAATCGACAGTTCGATTTTCATGGCAAAAAGTGAGATTTTTACAGCAATTCCCATCCTATTAATTTGGTGATTTTGGAAAAACTTGCAATTAAATGTCACTTGTTATATCTGCCCCAACTACAGTGCATCATGATTTTTGTATGGAACTAAATTTATTTATTTTATACTTTGCTCTTAACTTAAGGGGCATACAGATGTTAAGATGTAAGCTAACCTTTTGTGCTAAGCAATTGCGTTGTGTGCTAAGGGATCTATGCTAACCTAATGTTTTGTATGCACGTGCTAGGTGATCTAACTACATTTTGCTGGCAAGTGCTAAAGATCTAAACCAGCAAACAGGACCGCACATCGCCATCGCTTTGGGGTGTACACTTGGAGCGATTTGTGCTTAATTTTAGATCGCTTAAAAAAAATAGCAAAAGCTCGCCCTGTGTCTATGCTCCATTAGACTCAACTCCTAATTTGTCAGTAAGGGGGTTATTCTAGTTCATTCTTTCTGACAAAATCCTTCTTAGATGGACAAAACCATGTGCACTGCAGGTGGGGCAGATGTAACATGTGCAGAGAGAATTAGATTAGGGTGGGGTTTTTCTTCAAAGTGAGATCTATATTGCAGTGTAAAATAAAGCAGTCAGTATTTTCCCTGCACAGAAACAAAATAACTCACCCAAATCTAATTCTATCTGCACGTTACATCTGCCCCCCTGCAGTGCACATGGTTTTGTCCATCAAAGAAGGATTTTGTCAGAAAGAATGAACTAGAATAAACCCCTAAGTAACTAATATATACACTTTTCAACTGTCAGTAACAAAAAGCTAAGGTTACTGTAGTATAAAGCAAACACTCATCTGAAGTGAAGTGTAGCACAAATTATATTATTTGATATGAGGATTCGAAACACGTTGCTTTCAATTCAAAAATTGCTTTTTATTTTTAATGATGTGATTTTTTTAAAATTGTACATAAATTGAATGAAAAACATATCAATATAAATTAACAGCTGTCAGTAAATATTTGTATAATTGTCCATAAAGCATCTTTGATTTATTAGATCCAGACTTGAGTCTGCACTATGCAATGACAGACTAGATGGGCCAAGTGGTTCTTATCTGCCTTCAAATTCTATGTTTCTATCCAACTCACCTTTGATTTAAAGTATTACTTTTGTATTGTTATTGGAAGTGTTCTGTGTTCCTCTGTTGTAGAGCTCTGCACACTTAATACATAAAGGATAAGTTTCATGTGAAAGTTATTTACCTAAATACCTACATTTAAAAAAAACAGTCATTTTCTAAAGGTGCCCATACACTGTGCACACATCCCATGGCACAGTTCAAAAAGTATATGCTGCACATACTTTTGAACTAGGTCCCAATCACATTGCATGCAAATCGCATGCGATTTGCATGCAATGTGATCTAGACCAAAACGCATGCAATGATCGCACCTTAAGGCAACTGAATGTCTAAAACATTAAATTAATAAGGAAAGTTTGCAGATGCCTAACTTAAATGTATTTTCTCTAATAATTACTATAATTACTGCATATAATAATAATAATAATTATTATTATTATATTAGTCAGAAGTATTATAATTATTGTTATCATCATAACTTCCAGTGCTCAAGTAATATGTAGCTACCTGCATTCCTTCTCCAGGGTCATAGTTGGGGGGGGGGGGGGGGGGAGAGAGAGAGAGAGAGAGAGAGAGAGAGAGAGAGAGAGAGAGAGAGAGAGAGAGAGAGAGAGAGAGAGAGAGAGGGGGGGAGAGAGAGAGAGGGGAGAGAGAAGAGAGAGAGAGAGAGAGAGAGAGAGAGAGAGAGAGAGAGAGGAGAGAGAGAGAGAGAGAGAGAAAATAAAGAAAGGAAGAAAGATAAAGTGAAAGAAAGGGGAGAGAAAGAAAGAAAGAGAAAACTAGAGAGTGTCATCATTCCAAGAAGAGAGAGAGAGAGAGAGAGATGATGCAACTGAGAGTAGTAGATAGATAGATAGATAGATAGATAGATAGAGATAGATAGATAGATAGAAGATAGATAGATAGATAGATAGATAGATAGATAGATAGATAGTTAGATAGATAGATAATACTATCTCTGCATTTGCATGTCTCTGACTAATAGGCTGCTATGTGTGATCTCTGAATGACTAACCAGACAGTCTGGGACCATATTTAGCCCTGGGATCCTCCCCTGGACATCTCTCTCCCCAGTCACGCTGGCTGAGACCAGTGACGCAGGATGCTGCGTGTTTTCTCCAGTCTGGACCATTCCATAGATGAAGAAAAATAAACATTCCCTCAGCTGAGAGACGGCCATTGAGAAACATGCTGAGGAAGAGACATGGGGCACATCCTTGCACGGAAAGGAAAAGGGCTGTTTGAAGAAAGAAAACAAAAGAGTCAGTGGTCTGTGTAACCCCAACATGAACCAAGACTCAGCTCTCACCTCCCAGTAACTTCCCATTACCTTTCCCTGACACTCCACCGACTGCTACACAATGGGCCATAGGGTTGACCAAGTAATCAAAAGAGTGAGGGGTTTGCCCAAGAGAGCAGGATTCAAAGGGTCTTATGTCATTCAGTCAGTGACACGCTATGGGGCTATTTATGGGCTCAGCTCTGGGGATAGTGGGATTGGAAAAATACATAAAAAGCAATGATCTGTGTCGCACACCCAGACCAGGATGCATGTGGAAGCAATGGATAGATAGATAGATAGATAGATAGATAGATAGATAGATAGATAGATAGATAGATAGATAAATAGAGAGATAGATAGATAGATAGATAGATAGATAGATAGATAGATAGATAGATAGATAGATAGATAGATAGATAGATAGATATGTCTATCATCTATCCAGTGAATCAATCTATCTATCTATATATCTATCTATGTAGATGCAGTGGGAAGCCTTTATAATAGGTCTTGGCTGATAGTGTAGCCAGTGGTTGGTTGGATGCTAATTTGTTTGTTGCTTGTTTAACTACCTAACTTAAACTCTTTATATCGTGATAGTTTACGATGGATTTCAATCGCATTCACTATTTTACTCTCGCTTCACTATTAGTATTTACCGGTGTTGACTTCATAAATAACCAAGTAAGTCCAGTCGTTTATTCACTGAGTTTATTGCCCTGTAACTGTACAACATTGCACATGATGCTAGAATATACAGTACAGGTCAGGATTCCAAGCCTTCAGTTGTCCCCACGTTAATTCTCTTCTTATCTGCACAAAGATCTGTTTTATTTCTCTTATTTATGTCCTGACCTGAAAAGCGAATTCAATTACAGCGCAATGAGCTGCAGGCCCCCGAATCCCGTTTACCGTGCAATAGGATTACAGGACAACTCATTCCGGGGCGTAATGATTTTATAGACCATCCGACACCATTATTGAGGCCCGAGAAAGTGTATTAAACATTCATGGGCAATATTGAAATAAGTGAATCGCCAACTTCATTACAGTGCTTGTTTAAATCAAGGCCACTTCTAATGAAACAGCTGTTCTTCATGCATATTTTATTGCACAATCAGATAATGCGCCCTACCACCTTCTCAATTATTCACAGATAAACATTTTCGAGACGTTTTGACATCTGTCTTACTGGCTCCTATTAATTTAGTAATCATTCCAATTAAATATGAATGTCACTTTCTGCAATACCCTGCATCTTGGGGGGGGGGGGGGGGGGGGTGCAACATCCTAAGTGGGAAGTTAATACAATATAACAATTTTAGCAATTTAATAAAATGTAAAAATAAACAATTAATATTTATTATTATCAGTTACTTATATAGCGCACACATATTCCGCAGCGCATTACAGAGAATATTTGAACAGTCACTGCCCCGGTGAAGCTTACAATCTATATTCCCTACCACATGTACATGCACACACATTAATTCTAGGTTTTAACTTGTTGGGAGCCAATTAGCCTACCAGTATATTTTTGGACTGTGGGAGGAAACCGGAGTACCCGGAGGAAACCCACGCAAGCACGGGGAGAATATACAAACTCTGCACAGTTAGAGCCATGGTGGGAATGGAACCCATGACCTCAGTGCTGTGAAGCAGTAATGCTAACCATTACACCATCCGTACTGCCCCATATTCAATTGTATAATAATTCAAATATGTAAATAGACCAACAAGTTCCTTATATTTGTGGATATGGCATATATTTACATGTATTACCTGTAAATGTAATAATCCATGTGAACTATGCGTGACTGTGGATTACAAGCATACATTGACCAATTCACCTACATTTATGTGAACAATAATTTACTACAAGTTGTTGTTACTAAAGTAGGGCAACTAATATATCCTATACATTATAAGAAAAGTCTAGGACACAGATTGTACAACCCTGTACTAGAACTGGAGAGCATTCTGGAACTTGTAGTTCCCATTATCTGGTGAGTATCAAAAAGTAATACAACTATGGGGAATTCCGTGTGAGTGATTTACTACTGAGGAGATGTTGTACAGTGGAACAAGTAGGAAGCAAACTAGAG